>NC_091736.1:16961147-17264177 GCF_030179905.1 Drosophila bipectinata | reverse complement strand
TCATTGTGGCCTCGCGAATGGTGCGTCCCGGTCTCATCTACCAGGTGTCCGTGTCCATCCTCCAGGCCCAGTACCCGATCACAGTGCACGCGAGTATCTCGTGCGACGGCGTCCAGATTAGCGGCGATTCCAAGGACGTGAAGGAGGGAGTTCCCGAGACGCTGCTCATGCGCATTCCACCCACGAGTGTGATCGGAAAGTACAAGCTGAGAGTCGAGGGCTTCTTCCAGAACGTTTTCGGCGGACTGGCCTTCCTCAACGAAACCAAGCTGGACTTTTCCCAGCGATCGATGACCATCTTTGTGCAGACGGACAAGCCCCTGTACATGCAGGGCGAGACGGTCAGGTTCAGGGCCATTCCCATTACCACCGAACTCAAGGGATTCGACAATCCCGTGGATGTCTACATGCTGGATCCAAACAGGCACATCCTTAAGCGTTGGCTCTCGCGGTAATATATATTATCTTGACTTGGCTTGGCTCTTATTCATCCTTTCTCTCCCATCTCTCTAGACAATCCAACTTGGGTTCCGTCTCGCTGGAGTACAAGCTGTCCGATCAACCCACCTTCGGCGAGTGGACCATCCGGGTTATTGCCCAGGGCCAGCAGGAGGAGAGCCACTTCTCCGTGGAGGAGTACTACCAGACACGCTTCGAAGTCAACGTGACCATGCCCGCCTATTTCTTCACCACGGATCCGTTCATCTACGGCCGGGTGATGGCCAACTTCACCAGTGGGCTGCCCGTGAGGGGAAATCTCACACTGAAGGCCACCATTCGCCCCATCGGCTACTTCAGCAACCAGGTGCTCAACGAGAAGTATCGCCTGGGACGATCCCCGCTGGAGCAGGCCAATCGATACAACGAGCGCTGGCGCTACAACAATCCCAACCAGAACCCCCAGATACAGTACAATGTACCCGGCCAGCTGCCCCAGGACGGAGCCGATCTCTCCCAGGATATACTGTACAGGAATCAGTACGTGGTGGAGCGCCACTACCAGTTCGAGGAAGAGTGGCCGTTTTGGTTGAAGAAGCCCGAGTACCAGGAGAACTTCGACAACTACAATTCGTGGACAAGCAGCTACCGAAAATCGCTACCATACCTGCGCTATTTCAACGGCACCTTCGACTTCAAATGGCCGCTGAGGGAGTTGGAGCTCCTCGTGCCCAATCTGGCCAACTCCGAGATCCTGATCACAGCCACGGTGGGCGAGAAGTTCTACGACGAGATCATCAGTGGCTACTCGGTGGCGAGGGTCTACAATTCCAGCCTGCGAGTGGCTTTCCTGGGAGAGTCGCCTCAGGTCTTCAAGCCGGCCATGCCCTTCACCACGTACCTGGTGGTGGAGTACCACGACGGTTCTCCCATCGATCCGAATCTTCTGCGTCAGGGTCTGATGGAGGTGTCTGGATTCGTGGAGAGCCGCAATGGAGGCCGCCGCGACTGGCCCACCCAGAGGTTGCAGATGTCGTTGCTGAGTGACGGCATCTGGGAGGTGAAGATCGACATCCGGAACGACCTGAACTTGGACGATAGGCCGCAGTCGAGGGACTTCCTCAACGGCATCCAGAACATGCGGCTGCAAGCGAACTTCGTGGACCCGCGCGGCGAGCGCCTCCAGACGGAGCTCCTCCTGTTATCCCACTACTCCCCGAGAAACCAGCACATCAAGGTCACCACTAGCACGGAGCAGCCAGTTGTCGGAGAATACATCATCTTCCACATTCGCACCAACTTCTACCTGGAGGAGTTCAACTACCTGATTATGTCCAAGGGCGTGATCCTGGTGAACGATCGCGAGACTATAACGGAGGGAATCAAGACCATTGCTGTGGTACTGAGCGCAGAGATGGCTCCGGTGGCCACGTTGGTGGTGTGGAAGATCACCCAGCAGGGTCAGGTGGTGGCCGATTCCCTGACCTTCCCGGTGAATGGCATCTCGAGGAACAACTTCACCGTGTACATCAACAACCGCAAGGCAAGGACCGGAGAGAAGGTGGAGGTGGCCATCTTCGGAGAGCCCGGCTCCTACGTGGGACTCTCGGGCATCGACAGCGCCTTCTACACAATGCAGGCGGGCAACGAGCTCACCTACGCCAAGATCATCACCAAGATGTCCAACTTTGACGAGCAAACGAATGGAACCTACAAGCACATTTGGTATTCCCACGAGGGCAATCCCGACGAGCTGGTCTACTTCCCGGCCTCCTCCTTCGGCGTAGACGCCAACAGAACGTTCGAGTACTCCGGGCTGGTGGTCTTCACGGACGGCTATGTTCCCCGAAGGCAGGACACCTGCAACCGCACCTTGGGCTACGGAGAGTGTCTCAGTGGCCGGTGCTATCGGCTGGAGAAGCAGTGTGACGGCCTGTTCGACTGCGAGGACGGCACGGACGAGATCGGATGTCATGTCCGGAACGACACAGAGCTCCTGAACTACCGCAAGTACCGATTCAACCGCGTCCTCCGCCACTACGAGAACGTCTGGCTCTGGAGGGATGTCAACATTGGACCCCACGGGCGCTACATCTTCAATGTGGAGGTGCCCGATCGCCCGGCCTACTGGATGGTCAGTGCCTTCAGTGTGAGTCCCTCGAAGGGATTCGGCATGATCAACAAGGCCCTGGAGTATGTCGGAGTGCAGCCGTTCTTCATTAACGTGGAAATGCCGGAAGCCTGCCGCCAAGGTGAGCAGGTGGGCATCCGCGTCACCGTCTTCAACTACATGACCACCCCGATCGAGGCCACTGTGGTTCTGCACGGCAGTCCCGACTACAAGTTTGTGCACGTGGAGGAGGATGGCATCGTGCGCTCCTACAATCCCAGGACCAGTTCTGGCGAGCATCAGTTCTTCATCTACTTGGAGGCTCAGGGCACCACGGTGGTCTATGTCCCGGTGGTGCCGCAGCGGTTGGGCAATGTTGATGTCACCCTGCATGTAGCCACTCTGCTGGGTACGGACACCATTACCAGAAGACTGCACGTGGAGTCCGATGGTCTGCCGCAGTACCGTCACCAGTCCGTGCTTCTTGATCTCTCGAACCGAGCCTATGTCTTGGAATACATGCATGTGAACGTGACCCAAACCCCTGAGATTCCCTACCAGGTGGATCGTTATTTCGTGTACGGTTCGAACAGAGCGAGAATATCGGTGGTGGGAGACGTTGTGGGTCCCATTTTCCCGACCATGCCGGTCAATGCCAGCTCGCTGCTCTACTTGCCCATGGAGTCCGGCGAACAGAACGCCTTCAGCTTCGCTGCCAATCTGTACACCATCATGTACATGCGACTGATCAACCAGCGCAACAAGACCTTGGAGAAGGAGGCCTTCTACCACATGAACATTGGCTACCAGCGCCAGCTGAGCTTCATGCGACCCGACGGCAGCTTCTCCCTCTTCCGCTCCGACTGGAACAACTCTGACTCCTCCGTTTGGCTTACCAGCTACTGCCTGAGGGTGTTCCAGGAGGCCAGCTTCTACGAGTGGGAGAACTTTATCTGGATCGATGCCAGCATAATTGAGAAGAACATGCGTTGGCTGCTCCAGCACCAGACGCCGCAGGGCTCCTTCTACGAAGTCACATGGCTGCCGGACAGGAAACTAAACCGCACCAACTTCGACAAGAACATCACGCTTACCTCCCACGTGCTCATCACGCTGGCCACGGTCAAGGACATCTCTGGAACCATGGGATCCCGAGTGGCGCTGGCCACTCAGCGTGCGCTGGCCTACATCGAAAGGAACATGGACTTCCTGAAACGCCAGGCGGAACCGTACGACATCGCCATCACTGCCTACGCCCTGCAGCTGTGCAACTCACCGATCGCTGAAGAGGTCTTTGCCATTCTGCGACGCCATGCCCGCAACATAGGTGACTTCATGTACTGGGGCAACCAGGAGATCCCGCAACCGCCTCGAAAGCTGGAAAATCAGAAGTGGTTCTCCCTGCCCCGGTTGCCGTACGAATACGATTCCCTGAACATAGAGACGACGGCCTACGCCTTGTTGGTTTATGTGGCTCGGCGAGAGTTCTTCGTGGATCCAATCGTTAGATGGTTGAACTCGCAGCGCCTGAACGATGGTGGATGGGCTTCCACCCAGGACACCAGTGCCGCTCTGAAGGCCCTAGTGGAGTACACCGTGCGCTCACGTCTGCGCGAGGTTTCAGCCCTGACTGTGGAAATCGAGGCCTCCTCCCAGGGCGGCAAGACCCAGACCCTGATGATAGATGACACCAACTTGGCCAAGTTGCAGAGCATAGAGGTGAGGTTTAATTTTAAAAATATTTAAAGTTCTTATTTATATTATATTTTTTATTTTTTAGATTCCCGATGCATGGGGTACCATCAAGGTCCAAGCCAAGGGCGCCGGCTACGCCATCCTACAGATGCACGTCCAGTACAATGTCGACATTGAGAAGTTCCAGACCAAGCCGCCAGTGCCAGCCTTTGGCCTCCACACCAAGGCCATTTTCCACGGCAGGAATCAGTCGCACATCTCCTATGTGGCCTGCCAAAAGTGAGTTTTTAATTAATTTTCATCAGTGGGTTGTTCTCAACATTGTTTTAATGAAATCTCAGCTGGATAAACACCAATGAGTCGCAGCGCTCAGGCATGGCTGTGTTGGACGTGGCCATACCCACGGGCTACTGGATTCAGCAGCAAAAGCTGGACACCTACGTGCTCAGCAATCGTGTGAGGAATCTGAGGAGGGCACGTTACCTAGAGCGCAAGATTATCTTCTACTTTGATTATGTAAGCTATTTTTAAGAATCTTTTAACAGAAAAACTAATTTAATACTTTAAATAGCTTGATCATGAAGACATTTGCGTTAATTTCACAATTGAACGCTGGTATCCAGTCGCCAACATGTCGCGCTACCTGCCGGTGAGAGTCTACGACTATTATGCGCCGGGTAAGTCACCATATTCACTCTTTTTAAATCTCAAGAAATAATTAATCTATTCATTTCTTACAGAGCGCTTTAACGAATCAATATTTGACGCCCTGCCCACATATCTGCTGAACATTTGCGAGGTGTGCGGCAGCTCGCAGTGTCCCTATTGTTCCATATACAACATGGGCTGGCGCACCTCCATGTCCATGTCGCTGCTGTTCTTCAGCGTTTTCATCTACCTGCTGAGGAGTCGCACGCACCTGGTCCTCAACATGCTGCATTTGCTCACATAGTGAAGGCATAGATATAGAAGGCAACAGAGTCACCCACGAACACGCATTGCTAGGATCTGTCTGTTTTTTGTTCGTTCTTTAGTTTTTTTACGTTTAGTTTTTTGAGTTGTAGTAGTTTTTATTATTTTGCCAAACGAAATTGCATTCCGTCCAAAAATGCTGGTCAACTTTTTGGCTTTCTTCTTGTGTAGTAGTGTACTCCATTGACCCGCTGTATAATTGAAATGTGTACAAAACAGCAGCTAAATACTTTTACTTTTATTTTATATCGCTGAACAAAGAATCTTCTGCATGTAGCATCCTATATGAAATGTATATTGTAAGTCTTAAACCATGATACCATGCCTTATCATAGAGCGGGCTTCAAGTGCGGAGTTATGAGAAATCATCAAACCAATGTGTCTTTCACAAAATGCCTTTAATAGATTTTAGAAATCTTAAGCAACATATCTTGACGATACTTGCATAAGCACATATCGAATGAAAATTACCTAAATTTAAAATCTTAATCTTGAATATTTTTGTAACGAAATGGAAACCGTCCACTTTATTTATGCAACTAACGAATCTGCATAGTCTGTAAGTTTTATACGTATTTACCCTCTACCACTTCAAACCACAAATAGTTTGTATTACCACTCACCCAGCCATGTACTCGAAGCCGACGAGGATCTACCGAGGATATATACCCCTCGTTTGTATAACTGAGTAGAGTCTATCCCCACTCCACTACCGTAAGAATCGAATCTCTTTGTAACTTGTGTTTTCTTTTGTAATGAACGAAACTGAAAATGAAATAAATGAAAGTAATGTTTTACCATCGATGGTGTTATTTTTTAAACAATATCTTGAGTGTTGCCCCAAAGTAAAGCTTTTCAAGCCCATGGACCACAATGGATCGTCCAGCAAAAGTAATATATTTGTAGAATGCAAGGGGATGCAATATGGTCCCTGGAAAGTGTGTATATTTGCCAATTCGCATCAGATACCGAAATGGAAAACCCCAAACGATTAGTCCATCGATTCTCCATCAAAATCTAGACACAAAATAAACTCCATCAAAATCTAGACACAAAATATTTATTAGATTTTTTATCAAATTTCCTGGGTAGTCCCCTTCAAAAACGGGGAAAATGCATGGAGGCACAATGTGGCCCACAGCGATGGCTATATCTTTGGCAATGGTCATCCGATTCTTGAGCGGAATACCTTAAACGATTTGTGGACCGATTATCTTTCAATTTGCATCAAAATCTTAAAACAAAATATTTTTTAGATTTTTTGTCAAATTTTCTGGGGAGTCCCCTTTAAAAATGGGGAAAATGCATGGAGGCACAATATGTCCCACAGCGATGGCTATATCTTTGCCAATTCGCATCAGATTCTTAGACGGAATACCTTAAACGATTTGTTTATCGATTTTTTGTCTGCATTAATTACTTATTGTTTCGAAATCTAAGTGAATTTTTTAAAATATCGAAATGGTGATGAAATATAATTACCTGTAAAGGTTTTAATTTGGTTTTTTTTGTTTAATTTGTATTACCAATTTGTAAGTTTCACTTGTGCCATGAAACAGATTATTAGTCTTACCCTTGGAACCGTGCTAAGATAGCCACCAATGTCCTCTCCTTTAATTAATATCGTAAATTTTAATAGATTATTTTATAAAAATGTCATTATTTAATACATAGTAAAATATTTTAAGACCACCTTTCCGTTTACGAAGATAAGCAGGACTATTCGTGGTTTGACCATGCGGTAAATGAGACCGGGGAACATCTCCGGCTCGTACGAACTGAACTGGCCATGAACCTGGTTGAGGTTCTCCAAGCGGATAGGAAAGCGCCATTAGATGTCATTATTTAATACATAGTAAAATATTTTCCATTAAGTCGAATTGTTCGTAAAAAAATTGCTAATAAATAAATAATAGCTAATAGCTGGTAATTCTACTACGTCTTTCGGAAGCTGAGCAGAATGGGGGAGATCGCCTCCAGGCAGTCCATGATGTCTTTGCGGGACTTGGCGCCCGTGAAGACCACCTTTCCGTTTACGAAGATAAGCAGGACGATTCGTGGCTTGACCATGCGGTAAATGAGACCGGGGAACATCTCCGGCTCGTAAGAACTGAACTGGCCATGAACCTGGTTGAGGTTCTCCAAGCGGATAGGAAAGCGCAGGTCCACCGTGGCCACAATGTTCTGCAGCTTGTACTCCATGAATTTGACGGGGAACCCTAGCTTCTGGAGGATGCGGGCGAACTTCCGTGAGCCAATATCCGCATCGATTTCGTTGCGGGCACCTGTGCAGATAATTTTGCCCGTCCGAAAGATAAGAGCCGTGCAGCGTGGCGAGTGCATTCGCATTATCACACCTCGGAAGCGCTTTGGGGAGTACTCCGAGTTCCTCGTCCGGGAGTTGATGGCCTTGAGGTCCAGTTCGCAGTTCACCGAAAAGGTAGCCACTATGTTCCTGTGAATTACGAATGAGTTTCAGTTATTCTTTGCGAATTGCATCAGACCAGGAGACACTAACTGCAGCCGGATCTCGTGCTGGGCATCTTTGGGCTCCACCAACGCCGCCGGCTGCTGGGGCTGGAGGGCAGTATGTGGATTGACGCCGCCACTGGTGCTGGTGGCCGCCGCACCCTTGTCTCGTTCAGCATCCGTGACTTTGAAATGGAATTGCATGGCGTTGGAATATAAACAAATGTCAGCAGTTCGGGGGGTTCGAGGATGGGAGATGGTACTTTTGTAAGGTCACACTAAACCGGGGAAATCGTGAAATGCCGGTGCGGTATTTTTTTAAGACATAATTATTTTTCAAATAGTTAGTAGAATTATCGATTTTTTGAATAATTCTTTATAAAAAAAAAGAGAAAAAGCCAAAGGAAAATTATTCTGCTAATCAGGGTGGCTTTCAGTTAGCACTCATGACAATCCTAGGAGCAATCCTATGCCAATAAGTTTAGTTGGCAACACTAACCAACGGATTACAGAACTGGTCACACAGTAGGCATAGACCGAGTACTTTTGGGGCATTATTGGGGCAAGTAGACAAATATTCAAACAATAATGTCGGCCCACAGCGGTGGAACGGACTGGAATTCCGTGGTAAAAGTACTGCTTGTAAACCGCACTGGAGCTCTCAATAAGAATGAGGTAGTAAACCTGCTGAAGGCGATCAATCGATGGTAAGTACTGGATGGTCAGAACTTTTGTTGCCTGAATGGCGCAGTGAAAATTTTCGGGGACTGGGGACTGCAAGTGCAAAAAGTGACTTGCAAAATGGCCGCCCAGTGACGAAACGAAAAGCTTTTCAATAATTTTACAATCGGTTTGCCTTTATTTCGCGCAGCGAACATGAATTTTTCGACGAGGAAAGCAATTACACGCAATTCTACACGGCCTTTGCGGCTCTGGCGGCGGATAAGCTTGTGCAAATCAAGTCGAGTAAGTCTTTCAACGCCCTGCTGATTTTTTCAACAGCGAAAAAATTATTGTTTGCCCCAGAAATCGGGTGATTCACTTTAGCAAGGTCCTTTGTGAACATGATTTTCGTTTCTCAGTTTGCCAGACACAGATTTGTCAGCTGCACGATGCCACCGCCGTGCTCACCTCCTTCATCCTCCACCGGCTACCCCTGGTCTCGGTGTACGAAACCAAATGGCTGCTGGCGGCTCTTAAAATGCTTTGCGAAGGCCGGGAGAGCATCGCCAATTCGGCGGCGCAGTTCGACTACAATGCCGTGGCCAGTGTACTGAAAAGCTGCAAGCACCCAGAGTCTAGCAACAAGAGCATTATTGGTAGTAGTAGTACATCTGGAGGTGGAGGAAACAGCAATGACAAGGAATCACCAAAGTCTGAGATCAAGAGGTCTCGGTCGGACCTCTCCTCGGTTATTCTGCAGCAATTGTTGGCCCCATTGGAGCCGGGAAAGATGACCTGGGTGCCACTGAGCGAGGAGATCACCGATTGCACAGTAACTAGATAAAAACATTTTAGCTAGGTTTTGATTATATAATTATGTGTAATTGCAGGACCAACTTCAGGCAGTTAATTTGCAAAGCTTTCAGCAGATGAACGGCGCCGATACCCTGCTGAACATGTGTGTAGGCCTGCCTATATTGAATCGATATCGCTCCAAGTACTTGGAGACCATCAACGGCGGCAAGCCACTATATCTGCCACTCACGCAAGTGGAGGCCACATCAGTGAAATCTAGCATGAATCACATGCTGACTGATCTATCCATTCTGAGTCAGGCCCAGGGCTTGATCGCTTCTCAGCCCTTGACGCCTAGTCGCATCGACAAGCTCTCAATGTGCGGAATCACCGCCCTCTACAATGCGGTGCTGGTTTCGATTACCACCAGCGTGCTGAGCATGTCCCAGGCGAGCAGTTCTCAGAAGCAGCAGACTGCATCCACCAGTCAGGGCAGTGCCGGAGGCGGCGGATCCAGCAGTGGACAAACCTCAAAAGAACATGACGATTTCGAGGAACAGGCTTGCAGCATTGTCAGCAAAGCCTTGGAGATCTACACGAGCATCGGTGAGTTATTCAAGACCTCGGCCAGGATGCATGTCTATCAGAACCATCTCTGCTACGGCAGCTGGTTGCTCATCAGCGGCATTCAGGGAGCCATGGGGGCCTCAGGTAGCACCGGAAGTGCTGCGGACCCTTCATCCAAGTCGAAGCCACAAGCTGCAAAGGCTACGGCATCGGGGAGTGAGCCCGGCACACCTATCGCCAGAGTAAATCTTTTCAAAGTCCAGCAGGGATTCGGAGAACTCAATGCAGCGATTGCTAACCACAGTATCAAGCTTCTGTCGGAGCTGATCGAGGATCTGAAGATTGAGTCTGCCTGTGGACAGAGTTCTGAGTCCGGGGATATACCCGAACCGGCCCAGTTCGATATTTTGAAGAACTACACTTCGCTGGAGCGAATCGTGCGGGTCCTGAATACGGCTACCCTGCACCAACTGTTTACTTTCTTGGCCACCGTAGCTTACCGCAAGGCGTGCACCTTGCGGCGAGCTTCAGCCAAGGATCGCACTGAATGCGATCCCATCAGCTACTCGGACTCAACCACGTACTTTAACGATTCGCTCTCCTGCTCCGACAACTCGGAGGAGGATGACAGCGAGAGCTACCTGGGCCACTGGTTCAAGGAGACCCTCTCGCCGGAAACCCACGACGACAATGCGAACACATCCGCGCAAGAGCGAGGAAACGAGCAGAAGAGTGCACTTGTTCCCAAGCTGGATGAGCCGCACGAGTACCTCGATCTGGCGGCGGATATCTTCTGTTTCCTGGACCAGTTTCTGGCCAACCGCCATGCTTACATGCAGCGCTACGTGAAGGCGGGCGTCAGCGATCAGCAGATGCTGCTCATGGCCAACATTATCAAAGATTTCGACAGGGATGTGATGCGGAGTGACAGCGAGCAGGGGTCTGGTAATGCCGCTCAGGCGGCAAATGCTGGTTCGGCCGTCTCCACTGGTGCCTCCACCAAGTGGCAGACCTCGATGATTCGGTTTTCGGGCGCTGCCGGCCGCTACATCCACAACTTGATCTCCACATCGCTGCTCTCGAAGCAGCTGCAATCGAATCTGCTTCAGCACCTGGCTATCTCGCCCTGGTCCTCCGATACCAGCACCTGGCCGTTGCAAGTCTATCCCAGCACACTGTCTGTGCTCGTGCAGATCCTGCTGCTGAAGACCACACAGGAGAAGGAAGCAGCCTGCCTGTCAGTGTGGCATCGCCTGATCAACACCCTGGTGGAGGGAGTTTGCTCTTGGAATACAGCCAGTGACTCGGACTATGAGGACCTGAATATCGAGCATGCCCAGATGCTGCTCTTCCTATTCCATTCCCTCAACCTCATGCAGAAAAAGTCGATCCTGCTGCTGACGGCCGGCGGCGTGATCCGCTGTGCGGAGGTCTGTCGTGGCATCTCTGCCGAACGACCCGTGAAGAACAGCCAGATGATGTTGCTATCGCGACTGCTTCTCTTCCTGGAATACCTCATGAAGCACCTGTACAACGCCCCGCCGGAGCTACTGGACCAAGTGCGCTGGAACCTGTTCAGTGTTAGCAGCATGCCGGAAACCCAAAAGATCACCGATCTGCTCAACAGCCGAACCAAGTTGAACTCGTTCTGCCGACAGGATATCGAGGATAAATTCCGCAAATCCACGGGTGACTATGGATCATGTAAGTCTTCTATATATTTCACCATTGTATTCCATCCATAACCTCCCCATGTCTTGCAGCAATTCGCCCCACTTTCTACTCCCTAGTCATGGGAGATCCCGAAAAGCCCTATTGGGCGCAGGAGTTCAAATTGGATGGCCTGGCCTGGAACTTTATCTTGTGCACGCCGGACAAGCTAAAGTATCCCTTGCTGGTGGATGCCCTGACCGATATTCTGGGTATCGTGGACATGTCAGCCTATTCAAAGGAAAAGGAGAAGGACGAGAGCATGCATAACCTGTGTGCCATGCAGTACTGCTTCAGCATTGCCTGGAAGCTGCTCCTCGGTCTGCCGCCCTCCACCTCGCACGTGGAGTCCATAAAGGTGGATCGAGCCCCCAATCTTCACTCGCTGATCTGGAGCATCCGCTATCCGCTTGCGAGCTCCCAGTACTTGGTGGTGAACAGTCTAATCAAGCAGGGAATGTACACCCAGTTCGCGGAGTCCCTGTGGAACCAAGTGGGCGACATAGCCGCCGAAATGAAGTTCAGCCTGAAGCAGACCACCCTTGGGGTAGAGGCCTTCAACGCGCAGATGAACGGCAAAGGCACTCCGCGTCTGTCCGAACTCATCCTTTTCGATGCTCTGGTAGCCCACATGCAGGCCGTGGCCTGGGCCCACAAGGAGGGCTACAAGCTGACGCGCAAGGAATGCGATGACTCTTCCAGCGAGCAATCCTTCAGCACCGGCGCCTCTGCAACCGGCGGCTCTAACGAGCCCGAGATATACTCCTCGAATGAATCGATAGATCAGCAAAAATCCAAACCGGAGGAGGAGGGTCTGCTGCCCGCCAACCTGGAGGAACGAAACCAAATGCTCAAAGAGCTGATGCTCAAGCTGATGACCTCCTACCGGCTCCTATCCGTCATTGTGCGTGCCCAGATGCTGAAGCAGTTGTCCAGCTCCACGCCGGAGCAGGCACTCAACCTGATAGTGCCGATTGTGAGTGACAAGCCAGCGATAATGCTGGAGCTGCACGCAGCTTTCTTAAAGCTCCTCCCCAACGAGGACAAGCAGCTAATATCCAACGAGTGGCCCAAGTGCCTGGTGGTCAACGACTCGGCCTTCGATGGCAAACAACATCCGGTGGAGCCCTACACCCTCCATGTGATAGATGCCCACATCACGGAACTGACGCATGGAGCCAACTACTCCACTCTGCACACTGTGAAGCACTGCCTGAAGACGATTCTGAACCTCTTTGAGTTGCTTCTGCCCCTCTGCTACAGGAATGCTGAGGTGGAGTCGCAGCTGAAGATGCTACTGATCGCCTCCATGCTGGACATGCGAACCGATTACCTGCAGGCCCAGAGCGAGCAGTGTCTGCGGGAGATCCTCAGCGGCCTGACGCTGGAGGCCCAGAAGTTGCTACTCTACGAGCACATGATCGGCTACTGCTATCGCATGCTCATCGACTTCGCCGCCGATCTCAGGCAGCCGCAGGCTGGGGCAGCGAGCACCAGCAGCGGAGCCGTGGACCAAGATCGCGCCATGTTCAACGAGTCGATGCTGTTTGCGGTGCTGAAAACGATGATCAAGATGCTGGAGAAGCCAACGGCGGTCCAGGCCATGCGCCAGTTCTTCAAGCATCAGCACCTGGGCAGCCTCACCACCCTACTGCTCTCCTTCACCGGCACCAGCCTGCCCGTCAGTTACGCCCGCAAGATGCTGCAGTTTGTGGAGCGGCTCTTCCAGCAGTCTACCCAGGCGGACTCCCAGTTCCAGCACGAGGACCTGGTCGAGTGCTTTGCCGAGCTGGCCACTGTGGACGTGGCTCGCCTGAAGCTCTGGCTGACGCACATTATCTACGGACCGAACGTGAGTGCGGATGTAAGCACCTCCGAGGCCATGGACACCACCTGCCGCCTACTCACCAGCATCATCCAGCCGTCGAGCAGCTCCAGCAGCAATGCCCAGACGCCGACGAACATGGCGACTGTTTCGGCCATGCCTAGCATCTCCGATCAGTTGGATGCCATGGACATAGACTACGATTGTGGAGGAGCTGGCGGAAGTGGCTCCGGAGCAGCGGGAACAGGAGCCGGAGGAGCAGCAGCTACTGGATCACAGATCCTTAGTCTGTGGCAAGCCGCTCAACCGAATCTCTCGGAGGAATCCTCGCAGGCATGTGATGCCACTGGAGGCGAAAGGAATGGCGCCCTACTTCTCAGCTTTGTGAAATCTCTAGTCAAGGACCAGCAGAAGGCGGCACAGATAGCACCACCTCTGTTCCAGGCCCTGCTCCAGCTGGGCCAAACCCTCATCTCGCCACCCCAGGACGGTTGTGACTTTGCCGATGTCCTGCAGATAATGATCACTCTGGCGGATGCCAGCCCGGCCCGGGGACATGTGGCGCTGTTCAACACCACACTGCTTTGGCTGGAACTGGCCAAGTTGCAGCTTCCGGACAAGCAGCTCCGGCACGCGGAGAACGTGAGTGCCCTGCTCCGGTATTTGAGCGAACTCCTGCAAAGCATCGGCTATCGGGGCAGTCGCCAGCACATCCCGCCGTGGGATGACGAGTTCCAGAGCGACATGGACGAGTTGTACGACGAGCTGGCCGAAGACGGGGAGCAGGACTCGCTCCTGGACGACTCGGACGAGGAAACGCTGAACAACAAGCTGTGCACCTTCTCGCAGACCCAGAAGGAGTTCATGAACCAGCACTGGTACCACTGCCACACCTGCAACATGATCAACACGGTGGGTGTGTGCTCCGTCTGCGCCCGAGTCTGTCACAAGGGCCACGACGTCAGCTACGCCAAGTACGGGAACTTCTTCTGCGATTGCGGGGCCAAGGAGGACGGCTCCTGCCAGGCCCTGAGCCGCCGTTTGGGCAGCAGCGAGACCAGGGATGCGGTTGGTGTGTCCGGAGGCTACTTGCCGTCGCACCTGCCCCTGCTGTCCTGCAAGAAGCGCAGCAGCCCGCCGGCGATGCAGCAGATTGCCGCTCGCAAGGATTCAGTAACCAGCGAGCGCATCCTGCTGCTGAGTAAGCTGTTGGAACCGTACCGTGACACCCTGCAGCACCAGGACCAATGGTTGCTTGTGGTCCGCTGCATCCTGGAATACTTCGATGTGTTGCTGCCTTCGATAAAGGAGAACTGCACCCTGTACTCCATCGTGGGCTGCCATAAGAGGGCTACGGTGGCCCTGGAGCGCCTGCACCAGCTGGAGCAGAGCTTCCAGGTGACGGATCAACTGATGTTCGCAACCCTGGGCTCCCAGGAGGGGGCTTTCGAGAACGTCAGGATGAACTACTCGGGCGACCAGGGACAGACCATCAAGCATCTGATATCCTCGGGCGTAGTCCGCCGCGTAGCCTTTTGCTGCCTGTCCTCGCCACACGGCCGGCGTCAGCAGCTGGCAGTGTCCCACGAGAAGGGCAAGGTGACCATCCTGCAGCTGTCGGCGCTGCTCAAGCAGGCAGATGCCTCCAAGAGGAAGCTGACCTTGACGCAGCTGAGCTCCGCACCGATTGCCTGCACGGTGCTATCTCTGGCCGCCAACCCGTGCAACGAGGACTGCCTGGCCGTTTGCGGATTGAAGGAGTGCCACGTGCTCACCTTCTCCAGTGGCGGCAGCACCAACGAGCACATTGTAGTGAGCCCCCAGCTGGAGAACGGCAACTACATCAAGAAGGCCGTCTGGCTGCCGGGATCGCAGACCCTCCTGGCCATTGTAACTTCGGACTACGTCAAGATCTACGATCTGGCCGTGGATACCTACAGCCCCAAGTACTACTACCTGGTGGCCGTCGGAAAGATAAGGGACTGCACCTTCATGTACCAGGACGGCAACTACTACATGCTGAGCTTCGCCAGCTCCGGCTACATCTACACCCAGCAGCTGGACCAGCAGAGCCTGGCCGTTCACGGTGACTTCTATGTGACCAACACCCTGGAGCTGAGCCATCAGCACATCAAGGACATCAACGGCCAGGTGGGCGGCGGCGGAGTGTCGGTCTACTACTCGCACGCCCTGCAGTTGCTGTTCTACAGCTACTCCTCGGGCCGCAGCTTCTTCTCGCCGCTGACCAACGTTAACGAAGGCGTCAGGGGCATCTACCATCTGGACACGAACTCGGCCAGCAAATCGGCCTCGAAAGGACCGCTCCAGCCACTTGTCCAGTGGACAGAGGTGGCAGGGCATCCGGGCTTGGTGTACGCCAGCATGCAGACGTCCAACAACCCGATCATACTGATGCTCACCCCGGAGAGGATCTACATGCAGGAGATCAAGGCCCAGTCGGCCAAATCCCGCATTATGGACGTGGTGGGAATACGCCATGCGGTGGCCGGAGTGGAGAAGACCACGTTGCTGCTTCTCTGCGAGGATGGAAGCCTGCGGATCTTCTCTGCCCAACCGGAGCACACCAGCTTCTGGCTCTCGCCGCAGGTGCAGCCCTTCGGCAATCAGCTCTACTCCTCCACCCTCATGGCCAAGGGAAGTGGCGGCGGAGGATGCTCCTCTAGCAAGTCCAAGTCCGGCGCCGGAGCCGGAGGCGGCAAGCAGAAACAGAAGATGCAGAAACAACTCACGGCTGGTGGACAGCACGTCTTCCCGATTGATTTCTTCGAGCACTGCAACATGCTGGCGGATGTGGAGTTCGGTGGCAACGATCTGCTCCAGATCTACAACAAGCAGAAGCTCAAGACGCGCCTCTTCTCCACCGGCATGTTCGTGGCCAGCACCAGGGCCAACGGCTTCACCCTGGAGGTGATTAACAACGACCCGAACGTGGTTATCGTCGGCATCCGAGTGTTGATCGGCACCCAGGACGTGCAGCGCGCTCCTCTGGCGGTTACCATCTTGGGACGCACAGTGACCACACCCGTGAGACGCGCCCGTTGGTTCGACATACCTCTCACCCGCGAGGAGATGCTGCAGTCAGACAAGCTGCTCAAAGTGGTGTTCGCCACGTCCCTAGATCCCGAGCATGTAACGCTGTTGGACTCCATTGAAGTGTACGGAAAATCGAAGGAGCTGGTGGGCTGGCCGGACGACAGTGAAGAGGTTACTGCCCCAGGCTCGAGCGTACCTGCGGTGGCCTCGGCCCAGACCAGCAGTGCCAACTTTGGCGAGGGATTCAACTGCATCACCCAGTTGGACAGAATGGTGAACCATCTGCTGGAGGTCATGGACTGTGCCCTGCACTTGCTAGGAACCGGCGTTCCTGCTCCGCTGCGCCAGAAGGCAGTGAAGACTGCGAGTGCCCTGCTGCTGCTGCCCACACCCAATCCTGTCCAGACGCAGGCGCGATATGTGCTGGCCACCCTCTACGGCAGCCGACCATCGTATCACATGTACAAGGACGGAGTCCTGCTGCAGTTCGTCAACGGGGAGCTGCAGGCAATGCAGCCCAAGCTGGAGAAGTTGGAGTCCCTGCAGGACATCGATCCGGAGGCCTTCTACCGACTGATTCTCCTGGTCCGGGGCATTGCCAACGCCCGCCCTCAGTCGCTGGCCAAGATCTGTCAGGAGAACAACTACGATATTGTGCCGTCGCTCATGGCCATTGTGCTGGAGCTGCACAAGGTCACCCCGGCGCTGGACGAGCCAACCAACATAGTTCGGCGCGGCCTCTGCCAGGCGGAGACCATAGTCCACTGCCTGGTGGAGATTATGTACGGCTTTGCCCTGGCGGATCTCGGCCAGGTTGGCCGCATGACCAAGTACTTCATCGATCTTCTCAAGCACGACGCCAGCGTGATCAGTCACAGCGCCAAGGAGGCGCTAATACTGTTACTGAGTCCCAGACTGAAGAGGCGGAAGGTGGCCATTGTCACGCCCCCAGCCTGTTCCACTCCGACGCCCTCCACATCCGCTATTCAGGCCCTCCAGGCTGTGGCAGGATCAGCTGCCAGCGACATAATCGAGGAGGCAGCAGCCGCAGCTGTGGAAGCTGCTGTTGGAGGAGGAGGCGCAGGTGCTGGAGCAGCTGCGTTGCCACCAGATCCACACCCGGAAGGAGAGCTTGGAGCAGCTGGTGCCGCCGGCTTGGCGGGCCAACTGCTCAACCTGGAAGCTTTCATGGGCGGCGGCTTCCCCAGATTGCTGGGTCTTCCAGAAGATGCCGACGATGAGGCCATCATGGACATAGCCATTGCTTTGAGCCTCCAGCAGCACGGCGGCGATGCCAACGCGTTGCAGAGCCTCCAGCAGGGATTGGCCAACTTGCAGGGCATCCGGCAGGCAGCGGCAATGGCTGCTGCGGCTAATGTTACGGCCAGCGTTTCCGCTGGTGGCTCCGATGACGACGAGGGCTCCAACGTGGCCACCGATGGCTCTACGCTGCGTACTTCCCCTGCCGAGCCGGCGGGAAGCGGAGGCTCCGAGAGCGGCGGCAGCGGAGTAGAGAGCATCGGCGGCACTTCGGCGAGGAGCAGTAACTTTGGCGACCATGCCACCTCCTCGCCTCCGCGCCAGAGCTCGGCCAAGGACGACCAGGAGCAGCCGGGCCCCAGTGGCGCCAGCGGTGTGTCCGGGCTGAGTGCCATGAGCAGCAGCGAAGACAACGAGATCAACGAAGACGAGAAGCTCAGCAAGCTACACGATCTGAGGTAAGTTGCCAAAATGGTCCTCTAGGGATGTGCTGACTAGTTATCCTTTTAGACTTGCTGTTCTGGAGAGCATCATCCACCACCTAAGCACCTTCGACTTGTGCAACGGCCTCCAGGCCTTACCCCTCATCCAGGTGATCCTTATGCTGACCACCGACTTGAACGGCAACAATGAACGGGATCAGCAGGTTCTGCAGGATCTTCTCACCGCTTTGGTGGACTACGTGGAAATAGGAAAGCGAGGAGCAGCATCCAGGGTAACCCACTTCCAACCATGAATTCTTCAAAATATTAACCCGCGATTATGTTTTTCAGATGGAAACCAAGTGCCCTGGCAACGAGGTGCGCCTCGCCTTGCTCTCCCTCTTTGGCGTGATGATGGGCAAGACCAAGTCCAAGCAGACGGGCACCACCTCGCCGCCGCATCAGTTCAAGGACAACAGCTCCTTTGTGGCCAGCACCACGGCCAACGTGCTCAGTAAGAGTGGAGCGTTCGTCTATGCCCTGGAGGCACTGAACACGCTACTGGCGCACTGGAAGAACGTACTGGGAGATCCCTATGCCGCGGGTGGAGCTGCTGCACAGCCGGCGCTGCCATCTTCGGGCTCGGGAGTTCAGTTGCTGAAGCCCATCAAGCATGGCCCGAAACCAGACATATCGATTTTAATCCCGCACAACTACCTAAAGAACTACCCCGATATTTTCGAGTCCTATGATGCACTCCTCACGGAAATTATAGTGCGTTTGCCGTACCAGATCCTGCGCCTGAGCAGCGCCCACCCGGACAACTACGACAGCGGCTTCTGCGAGGCCATGACCTTTACCCTCTGCGAGTACATGATGCTGAACCTGAACACACTGCTCCGCAGGCAGGTGCGCAAGCTGCTCATGTACATTTGCGGCAGCAAGGAGAAGTTCCGCATGTACCGCGACGGTCACTCCCTGGACGCCCACTTCCGAGTGGTCAAGCGGGTATGCAACATTGTCAGCAGCAAGGTGAGCTTACAACATCAATTATCTTTTCTATATGGATACTAAACCATTGTTCTGTCTAGACTGGTGCTCCTTACAACGCCAATCCTCCTCTGCTAAGCTATGACGCACTGGTGGAGCTTACGGAACACCTACGCACCTGCCAGGAGATCAGCCAGCTGCGCACCGGCAACTGGCAAAAGTTCTGCGTGGTCCACGAAGATGCCCTGGGCATGCTAATGGAGATTGCCTGCTATCAGCTGGACGACGGGGTGTCTCCCATTATAATCCAACTGCTGCAGGCGGCAGTGTGTAATCTTCCGGCTCCGAATGGCTCCAAGCAACCGCAACCACTGCCCCCCGCATCGACTTCCTCTTCGGGGAAAGTACGCAGTGAGCGGGAGAAGAGCGAGGACACCGACGCCTACTACTCCAAGTTCGACCCATCCCAGTGCGGCACGTTCGTGCACCAGATCTTCAGATACGCCTGCGACCCGCTGATCACCCGCTTTGTGCGGATTTTCTTGCTGGAGAACAACATCAGCCAGCTGCGTTGGCAGGCGCACTCCTTCATGACCGGACTCTTCGAGCATGCCAACGATCGGCACCGCGAGAAGCTGCTCAACATCTTCTGGAACCTGTGGCCCCTGGTGCCCACCTACGGAAGGCGAACGGCCCAGTTCGTGGATCTACTGGGTTACCTAACCCTGAGCACCCGCACCATTACGGAGCGCCTGCCCGAGCTGGTTTCCAGGGCGGTGGACGTGCTCCGCCAGCAGAACGAGTTGCTGTGCAAGCATCCGAACGCACCCATCTACACCACCCTGGAGTCCATCCTGCAGGTGAATGGGTACTACCTGGAGTCGGAGCCCTGTCTGGTGTGCAACAACCCGGAGGTTCCCATGGCCAACATTAAACTACCATCTGTCAAGTCGGACTCCAAGTACACGACTACCACCATGATTTACAAGCTGGTGCAGTGCCACACCATATCCAAGCTGATCGTGAGAATCGCCGACCTGAAGAGGACCAAGATGGTCCGGACCATCAATGTCTACTACAACAACCGCAGTGTCCAGGCGGTGGTGGAGCTAAAGAATCGCCCTGCTCTGTGGCACAAGGCCCGCTCCGTGTCCCTGCAATCGGCCCAAACCGAGCTCAAGATCGACTTCCCGCTGCCGATCACGGCCTGCAACTTGATGATCGAGTTTGCGGACTTCTTTGAAACTGTCAGCGGGTCCAGCGAGAGCCTGCAGTGTCCACGCTGCAGTGCAGCAGTGCCTGCCTATCCGGGAGTCTGCGGCAACTGCGGGGAGAACGTGTTCCAATGCCACAAATGCCGAGCCATCAACTACGACGAAAAGGATCCCTTCCTGTGCCACTCGTGCGGATTCTGCAAGTACGCCAAGTTCGACTTCAGCATGCACGCCCGTGTCTGCTGTGCCGTGGATCCCATAGAGTCGGCCGAGGATCGAGCCAAGACCGTCTCACTCATACACAGCTCCTTGGAGAGGGCTGATCGCATCTACCGCCAGCTGCTGACCAACAAGCAGATGCTGGAGCTCCTCATCCAGAAGGTGGCCGAGCATCGCAGCAGCGACAGACTGGTGGAGGACAACATGGCCAGTGTGCACAGCACCTCGCAGGTGAACAAGATCATTCAGCTGCTGGCTCAGAAGTACTGCGTGGAATCGCGGACTAGCTTCGAGGAGCTGAGCAAGATCGTGCAGAAGGTGAAGGCCTGTCGCAGGTGAGTTTTTCCCCCAGGATCTGTCTGGGAAACTGCTAATCATTGTCCATCTTTCCAGTGAGCTAGTGGCCTACGATCGCCAACAGCAGGATCAGCCCCCGACCAACCCCGGAGTTGGCTCTGGAGCCGAGAACACCACCACGAACCGATGCTATGGCTGCGCCCTTGCCTCGACCGAGCAGTGCTTGACCCTTTTGCGGGCAATGGCCTACAACTACGACTGCAGGGTGGGTCTGTACAGCCAGGGTCTCGTCAGCGAGCTGGCCGAGCACAATCTCCGCCGTGGCACTCCCCAGATCCAGGAGGAGGTTCGCAACCTGCTCGTCGTGCTGACCAAGGACAATGCCGAGGCTTGTATGCACCTGCTCCAGTTGGTGACGACGCGCGTCAAGAACGCTCTTATGGGCGCCATACCATTGATCAGCATGGAGGCAGCAGTGCACCAGGAGATGACGCTGCTGGAGGTCCTATTGGGGCAGGACGACGTCTGCTGGGAGTACAAGCTCAAGGTGATCTTCGAGCTTTTCATAAGCAACTGCAGGTAAGTTAGCTGGAGTTTCTTGGAGCTATTCCCTACTGATTACCTTCCTTGGTAGACTTCCGCGTGGACCAGTGACTTCGGTGCTGCATCCCTGTTTGCGCATCATGCAGAACCTGATCTGTCCAGTTTTACCAACCAGAAAGCCCAACGACAAGGTGGCGGCTCACCAGGATTTGTGCAGCATGAAGGTCCTCGAGGGCAACACTGTCGACTACAGGGCTTGGCTCAACTCTGATCGCAACCACGAGTACGCAGCCTGGTGCAGTCGTATGCCGGTGAACAACCTGCAGCCCCTGGCTCAGACCAAGCAAAAGAGCTCCAAGGAGCAGGCCGCCTCCGGAACAGGATCGGCACCGGAAGCCCCGCCCAAGAGCAAGCGGGAGGTGAGGGCCTTCTTCTTGAGCGAGAAGTACGGTAAGCGGTGGCGCGAGCGAGTGCTGGACAAGCAGCGTGTGGTCAAGCCGCTGGTCTTCAACGCCAAATGGATCCAGCCGCTGCTCTTCAATCCCAACTCCAGGTTCGGCCGCCAGCTGGCCTGCTCCTTGCTGAGCAGTCTGAGCCGGACGAACGAGAGGAGGCAGCAGGCGCTTAACATGCTGACCTCGTTCCTGAAGCACGTCGGAGATGCCGGCGAGGCCAGTGCCGAGTACTTGATGCTTTACAAGAGCATGGCCACCGAACGTCCCTGGCTGCAGTACCTCGTACTGAGGGGAGTCTTGGGTCAAATATGCCAGTTGCTGGCTGTTGAGATCAGCAAGGTGCATCGCATGGAGGAGCACTCGCTGTCGTCGGACTTGTCCCTGGGCTATGCCTTGAGGCAGTACGTGGAGCTCCTGTGGCTTCTTCTCGAGTGCCCGAACATACGGAGGACCTACAAAACCAGGATGCTAGGCCCAGTGCTAGAAAGCTATTTGGCTTTGAGGAGCCTGGTGGTGCAACGCACCCGACTGATTGACGACGCCCAGGAGAAACTACTGGAGATGCTCGAGGACATGACCAGTGGCACCGAGGAGGAGACCCGCGCCTTCATGGAGATCCTAATCGACACGGTCGAAAAGACCCGCATGAACGACATCAAGACGCCTGTCTTTATATTCGAGCGCTTGTACTCCATAATCCATCCGGAGGAACACGACGAGAGCGAGTTCTATATGACCCTTGAAAAGGACCCGCAGCAGGAGGATTTCCTGCAAGGTCGCATGCTGGGCAATCCCTATCCGTCCGGTGAAGTGGGCCTGGGGCCCCTCATGCGCGATGTCAAGAACAAGATCTGCACGGACTGCGAGTTGATAGCTCTTCTGGAGGATGACAACGGCATGGAGCTCCTGGTCAACAACAAGATCATCAGTCTGGATCTGCCCGTCAAGGATGTATACAAGAAGGTCTGGCTGGCCGAGGGCGGCGACCGGGATGCCATGCGGATTGTCTATCGCATGCGCGGTCTTCTCGGCGACGCCACCGAGGAGTTTGTGGAGACGCTGAACAACAAGAGCCAGGAGCAGGTGGACACCGAGCAGCTGTATCGCATGGCCAACGTTCTGGCCGACTGCAATGGCTTGCGCGTCATGCTGGACAGAATTGGCAGCCTGCAGCGCATCTCCCGCAATCGTGAACTCATCCAGGTGCTGCTGAAGCTGTTCCTCATCTGCGTCAAGGTGCGCCGCTGCCAGGAGGTGCTCTGCCAGCCGGAAATAGGGGCCATCAACACGCTGCTTAAGGTGCTGCAGATGTGTCTCCAATCAGAGAACGATTCCATACAGTCGGCGGTGACCGAGCAGCTGCTGGAAATAATGGAGACCATTCTGTCCAAGGCGGCCAGCGATACTTTGGACTCGTTCCTGCAGTTCTCACTCACTTTCGGAGGGCCGGAGTATGTGAGCGCCCTGATCTCTTGCACGGATTGTCCGAATGTGCGAAACAACCCGTCCGTGCTTCGTCATCTGATACGCGTCCTAGCCGCGCTGGTGTACGGAAACGAGGTGAAGATGGCCCTGCTGTGCGAGCACTTCAAGGTAGGTTTCGAAACTAGATACTTGTTGCATAATAATTATAACCCAACCTCGTCTAGGACACTTTGAACTTCAAGCGATTCGACGTGGAACGCACTCCGGAGGAGGAGTTCAAGATGGAACTCTTCTGCGTGCTGACCAACCAAATCGAGCACAACTGCATCGGCGGCACCCTCAAAGACTACATCGTCAGCATGGGCATTGTGGAGCGATCGCTGGCCTACATCACCGAGCATGCTCCTTGCGTCAAGCCGACGCTCCTGCGCACTGACTCCGACGAGCTTAAGGAGTTCATCTCTCGCCCCAGTTTGAAGTACATCCTGCGCTTCCTCACCGGCCTCTCCAACCACCACGAGGCCACGCAGGTCGCCATCAGCAAGGACATAATACCGATTATACATCGTCTGGAGCAGGTGTCCAGCGACGAGCACGTCGGAAGCCTGGCCGAGAACCTCTTGGAGGCATTGTCCACAGACTCTGCTACGGCTGCACGAGTGCAGCAAGTACGTGACTTTACACGCGCGGAGAAGAAGCGCCTGGCGATGGCCACCCGAGAGAAGCAGCTAGACGCCCTAGGAATGCGAACCAACGAAAAGGGTCAGGTCACTGCCAAGGGCTCTATCCTCCAGAAGATCGAGAAGCTGCGCGACGAGACCGGTCTGACGTGTTTCATCTGCCGCGAGGGCTACGCCTGTCAGCCAGAGAAGGTTCTGGGCATCTACACCTTCACGAAGCGCTGCAACGTTGAGGAGTTCGAGCTGAAGTCGCGCAAAAGTGTGGGCTACACCACTGTGACGCACTTCAACGTGGTGCACGTGGACTGCCACACCTCGGCCATACGGCTGACCCGCGGACGAGATGAGTGGGAGCGCGCCAGTCTTCAGAATGCCAACACCCGATGCAACGGGCTGCTACCCCTCTGGGGACCGGCTGTGAGCGAGGGCAACTTCTCCGCGAGCATGAACCGTCACACTAGCTACATGCAGGAGAGCACCCAGCGCTGCGAGGTTTCGTACACCAACAGCATTCATGACCTGAAGCTGCTGCTTCTGCGATTCGCCTGGGAGCGCAGCTTCCACGACGACGCCGGAGGAGGCGGCCCCCAGTCCAATATGCACTTTGTGCCATATTTGCTCTTCTACACCGTGTATCTCCTCCTGTCCAACCGGACGGCGGCGCGGGACAGCAAGACCCTGCTCACCTACCTGCAGGCAGCGCCGAACGAGAAGTGGCTGGAGTGCGCCTACGAAGTGGACGGGCCACTCTTCATGAGCACCATGTCGCTCTCCCTGCACAGTCGCGACCTGTGGAACAAGCACAAGGTGGCTCATCTGAAGCGACTGATTGCGGTGGCTCAGGCCAGACACATTTCCCCCTCGGTCGTGTGCAAGGCTCTGCTGTCCCCGGCGGATCGGCAGGAGAAGGAGTACAGCGTGTACAAGCCCTTCCTCATGATGTGGTCGCTGATAGATCTGTGCTACAACAATCTCTTTAAGACGGTCAGCGCCCCCAAGGAGGAGGACTGGCCGATGACGCTGTTCGACTATCTGCGCAAGAACGACGAGGCCATGCTGAAGTCGACCGACAGTATCCTGCAAACCCTAACCGAGGAGTTCCTGCCGTGCACCTGCTTCGGTGAATTCTGCGATGTGGCAGGTGAGTGGCTCCTCCCTTTTTTAATTGAAGCTCTTGTACTTAATATAGTTTCTTCTGGACAGGTCTTCTGCATCTCATCGAGCAGCCGGTCAACTTCATACCGGACATCCTCACCTCCCTGCCTTCTACCAGCTCTAGTTAAATAATAGAATGATCTAACCAACTAACACCTAGAACTCCTCGAAGCAGTGGTGTGCTTACATGTAGAACCACGCAGCATAAATATATATTTATCACATAAAACTATGTAATCAATAAAAATTATTCGTTTGCACAATGAATTAAAATAATAATCCTATAGAGTTTTTATTCTCTAGCAGATCCTTTTTTAAGATAATCCAACACCTTCAGTTTATTTGTCAAACTTTCGTCTTTATTGCAAACACAAATACAAAATAATAATCAAATATAAATATATATTGCATAAATGGGACAATTTGTATAATAATCACTAAATGTACATCAGTTCTAAAAATTTTGCTAATTCCGTAAACCGAAAGTATATAATTAAAAAAAAAAAACAAAATACCACATATAGATAAGGAGGGAGTTTTCAACTAAAGTGATGTAGTGAGAATTCGATACAACCTTTTGGTTACTGAGATTAGTGTAGTAGAGTTTCTGTAGGATTTGTTCGTCTATAATGTTCCAGCAGCCGATCCTGGTCCTGGTCCGGCTGCCTTTGTGTTCTGGAGCTTTTGTGTAAACATAACGAGTGTGTTGTGTGTTTTTGTGTGAAAAAATAGATTCTTATACTTAAAATAGTAGGTACTTGGGTGCGTAAGAGTGCGCCGTTGAGAACTAACGAACTAATTGAGCAAATGCTGACCACCAACTAGGGAAGGAATATCGTTAATACTTTATACAATATATATGTACGTAATATTAGGTACGCGAGAATACAAATCAAATCGCACTAAAAACACATTCGAGTGACAGAATATTGCCTTCACTTAGGTTCGACATCATACATAACGTCTAATTACTATGACACATTCAGTATGCTATATATAATAAATACGTATATCTTGATTTAGTTTTCATTTGTTTTCGTATGGCTCTTAAATGTTTCGGTTTTTTTATCGGTTTGTGCTACAAAAATTGACACTCTTAAAAGTAACATCCTTTCGTATTTTAAATTCCTGTTGCTTTAGTGGAAGTACATATATATTCTTGCTTGAAACTTGATTATGAGCTTGCTGTTTTTTATTTAACGAATACGAATTGAAACTATTAGTTAGCGAAAGTAATTTTAAAAAATGTCATCAGTCCTAAAGTTTGTTCTGTGTATAAATTTGCGAATGTTTTCGGTTTGCAGCTGCCATTTCGAGACCAATATTCTGCTAGAGTATGCTTAAATCCTATCCTTTCACTTCCGTTTCCGCTTCTGTTTCTGTTTCCCTTTCCATTTCCGTTTCCTGTATGTTTATCTATCGACAAGTATAAATATCATAGTAGTATAATTCTAGAAGACTTGTGCAAGCGGTAGCTGTCCACCCAACACATATATATCTTTTGCACATTTATGTACACCCATGGGAAATATCATTATTCGCGTTATCTAAACCGTTATGTACAAAAATTACCTAATCTATTACATACACACCAATAGCTATTCGAATGTCTTTATGTACGCCGATACATAGTCGAGGTTGCTGGTAGAGATTCGGCTGCTTAGGCCGGGTGGTTGGCCACATTTTGAACCCTTTGGGCGCGCATGAAGTGCCGGGCATTCAGGGGGTATTGACGGGAATAGGATATGAGGGTGGAGCCCAGAGCAATGCTCAGGGGCGCCCTCGAACGACCTGGCAGGCTGACAAACACCGTGCCCACGGCGGCCAGATTATCGGATGTGGGTTCGACCGCCACAAGCATGATGTGGGGATCGTGTCCGCGGCGACTAGAAGTGTGATGCATTACGACATTGCCGTGGAAGTCTCCCCCAGCTTGCTCCGTTTGCTGGAGGAGTAGAGCCTGGCGGGCGCGCTGGCGCATCACTCGCGACGAGGAGGAGGAGGCGGTCGGCTGGGGGCTGTCCATATCGAGGCTGCCGGAGGCCAGGAAGATCTGGGCGAAGGGACGCTTGGCCAGGTGTAGCATCTCCACCACATGCTGCCGTCTGGCCCGTCTCAGGTCCGCCGCCTGCTTCACCTTCCACACGATCACACAGACGGCGAGGAAGAGGAAAAAGCAGGAGAAGAACACCGAGAAGAACACGAACAAGTCGATGTGCAGCTGATCCTGGCGGAAGACCACGGACCCATAGCTCGGCTCAGGCCCCGAACTGGCCCGCAGGGCAATGAAGAACCGGGTGGCACTCAGGTTATGAGCATGCTGTGGCAGAGTGAGGACCAGGCGGTTTCTCAGCCCAAACAGCCTGAGCAGCGTGTTGCAGTGGTTGAGGGTCACATGGGTGCTCAGGTCCTTGGCGTGCTGATCCTTCACGATGAAGTTGTGGCCGCCGTGGCTCTTGCAGTCCTGCAACTGCGGCACGTAGTACGGATTGGACCCAATCCGTTCGCCTCCTCCTCCTCCGCCTACGCCAAGCCCGCCGCCTCCGATGCGACGCTCCGGAGCAAACAGCTTCTGAATGGTGGCATTATCGTGCCTGGGCAGAGCCACGTTCAGTGGGTGCTCGCGCTTCACCTTCGGTCCCCAGTTGTAGCGGTTGTCCAGGAAGATCTCATGATAGCCGGTCGTTTCGTTGGTCTCCACTATGAAGGAGTCGTCTTGCGGCGACATGAACACGTCCAGTTCGCCTTGGGTAACGTCGATAGTGATCCGTATGTCCACGTTCATGAAGCGCGGCTGGATGACAAAGAACACAGTCTGGCCGGGCTTCAGGGCAGCTGGCTTCGACTTGCATTCCTCTGTAGAAACAGAAGATGGAGGTGATTCCTCAAAATCCAATTACGTAATCTTCAAATACTCACCAATGGGCTTGGCATCGAAGCACATGCGCGACTCGACGGTGATCTGCTTGTAGCACTGGTGGCCATCGGTGGGGTTGCCGGCGTAGGAGTCCCGGCACTTGGAGCACTGGACCATCCAGCACAGCTGGGCCGAGTTCTTGCCCCCACCCGCAGTGCAGGTGGCATCGCTCTCCGTGTTATTGGCACAGTTGCACTTCTCGCCCGTGACCGGATCGCAAACATTCCCATGTCCGTGGCACTGACAGGGCCGACACTCTGTCTTCAGATCCTCGCCGCCCCGGAAGTAGCCAGTCAAGCAGGTGTCGCACCGGTCCCCGGCGGTGTGGTTGCCGCACCTCAGGCAGGTGGCATTGTGGGCCGGTCCCTCGGGCAGTATCCTCTCCAGCTCGGAGCGCGTCATATTGAAGAAGGCCGGATCCGCATCATAGGCCACACACACATCGCTGTGTCCGTGGCAGTAGTCCAGGCACGGCTGGCAGGCGTGGCCCTCGCGGGGGTTGCCCACAAACAGGGGCTGGCACTTTTCGCACTGCTCGCCCATGGTGTTGTTGTGGCACTTCAGGCAAATGTCCAGCCGGCTGGACGACTCGCAGTTGGAGTGCCCATTGCACAGGCACTGAATGCTGCAGTTGGCGCCCACGTACCCGAAGTCGCACTGGCACTGATCCGGGCTGACGCAACTGCCTCGGACACAGCCCTGGCTGCAAACGGGCATGCAGGTTCCGTGCTCCTCGCGGTATCCTTGAGCGCACACGCACTTGTAGCCGACCGCCGTGTCCAGGTCTATGCACTGTTCCGACACAGCATCGCAGTTGTGATGCCCATTGATGCACTCGTTCTCCGCAGGGCACTGAACGTAGTGCCATGACACCACATCGGCGTTGGTCAGCTGGGAGTCATTTCGCCAGCTGGAGTAGATCAGATCGCACGTGGAGCCAGATGGATGCTCCTGCTTGTGCTCCAGCGCTCCCTCAGTGCAGATGCCGTCGCCGTTGTGGCCCTCGCGGGCACACCAACCACAATGGGCGTGCTCCAGGCAGCTGGAGCATTGGGTGTACACGTGGCACGGTTCTGGGCATCGCTCCAGTTCGCTGGCCTCCAACACCAGGCCACAAACGCCGCCGGCGCAGAGCAGTGGCTGCGAGTTCGGGGCCATGCAGGAATTCAGCATGGTGGACCACTTGCACTCGTTGGGAACGAGGGTCTGGCTCAAGCAGCTGGTGCAGTTGGCATGAGTGTGGCAGGGCAACGGACAGTTCTCCACCAGGCGGTACTGGTTCTTCTCCACCAGCTCCCTGGCGATGCACTCGACGGTGCCCAGTTCGTTTCTCGCCCAGTTGCACTGCGGCTGCAGCATGCAGCTCTCGCAGTTGAGTTGGTAGCACTGCGGAAGGGGGCACAGACCGAGCACTCCCACGCTCAGTTCCTTGTTGCACCAAGCACTTCGCCAGCCGCAATCCACACCGGCCGCGACACACCTGCCTCTGATGCCGCACTCGTCGCACCACTGGCAGACCGGAGCCACCTCCTGATGCGACGGCCAGGCTGCCAGGCAAGCGCCGCAGGTGTTGAAAATGGAGCAGTTCCGGCTGGCCATCCACTCGTCGTTGCAGACTGCTCCGTTGTTGACCACAAGGGTGCCATTATGGTTGGCACACGGTGTGCGGCCGTGACTGAAGCAGTGACTGCTGTAGCTGTACGTGTTCTGGATGGTGCAGTAGTTGCAGCCCATGTAGTGACGACACTGGAACTTTCCGCCACTCCACAGCTGGCAGATGTCATCCGGAAGTGTTATCCTGGTAACGTGGCTGTGCGTGGAGCTACCGTCCCACCCGCCGATCACGAATATGACACCCGTGTCCGGATCAATGGCCATGTCTTCGGCATAACTGGAACTAGGCAGGCGGCCAATGAGTTCCACATCTTCAGTCAGACGCACCCACTGGTTGCAGGCATAGACATAGGCGATCAGAACATCCGATCCATTGAATGGCTGAGTCCTCCCTCCGTAGAGGATCATGTAGTGCTCCGTGCTTACTGCCGAGTGGAAGTAGCGTGCCCGTGGCAGTTGCGCTGAGGGAGCATTTAACTCCCTGAAGCTAGGCAGCTCCGTCCAGCTGAGCTTCTGCAAGTCAAGGGCGTACAGGTTGCTCTGGGGTTCCCCGGCATACCCTCCGAATAGGTAGACGCTGTTGGTCTCTGCGTGGTAGACAGTACTGTGGCCGTACAGCACTGGCATCCGAGCACCCACAGCGGCCAGCTGCTGCCAGCGACCTGTGTCCAGGTTGAACTCCCACAGCTCCAGCGGCCGGGATTTGTTCAGAGTCAGGCCGCCGATGAGGAAAAGCGATTCGTGCTCTTGGTAGCGCAGATGGGTCAAGGTATGGCCAGCCAACGGTGGGGGTACTTCCTCCTACACAAAATTATAGGACCGGTTAGTAAACAGAACCAGTAGGGTTATACCTCTCACTCACCTGATAGTCACCGCCTGTCGACTCCAGCTCCACCTTGATCTGGCTCCAACGCTGGTTCTGTATCGAGAACATCCAAAAGTCGCGGAGCAGCTGCGAGTTGACACTGATTCCTCCGTAGATGTAGATGATCTGCTTTTTCACATAGATTTCGGAGGCGTGGAAGTAGCGGCCCAGTGGCATGCGATCCTCTGGCGTTGAAGACTCCACAGTGACCTGAAGCCAGGTGCCGTTCTTCGTGTCGAACTGCCGGAAGTCGTTGAGCGGTCCGTGGTTGGGTGAGTAGCCGCCGAACATCCACAGCGAGCCCCTTCTATCGGCGTTCACCGAGTGCCCGAATCGGGGAATGGTCTTCCGCAGATGTTCCAGACTCTCGTTCAGGAATTGCGTATTGAACAGCTCCGTCAGCACAAGGTGGCTTCTCTGCACCAAAGTTCCGCAATCTGCCCCAGCATAGTTAGCATTGCAGATGCACCGGCCGTATTCCATGTCGCAGTAGCCCTGCATCCGCTTGGCATTACAGTTGCTGGGACAAATCTCGATCTCACAAGAAGCCCCTACATAGCCGGAGGGACAAACGCACCGCATCCGATCATCGCAGATGTGAGGCGGCAAACACGTTCCGGCCATGCAATTCTTGACGGAGTACAGAGCATTGAAGCCGAAGTGGCGGCGCTCGCTTCCCTGCTTGTAGTACACGGTGACATGGCTGGAGCGGGCCTCGATAATCCTGGCCGAGCTGTAAGGAGAGCACACCACCGCCAGAAGCTGATTTTGCTGCGTGGCTCCGGTCAAGTCCGGCAAGCTGTCGTAGATGTACACGGCATTTTCGTCGCAGTCCATGGCCAAGTTCTTCCACTGGAACTCTAGCTGGAGCAAGGATTTTTCGGCGTGCAGGGTCTTCGGCTGTAGGATCCACAGGCATTCACGCACCTCCAGACTGGCACCCCACGGCGATCGATAGGATTGATAAGAACCGATGGCACTCCGCCCAATGTTGGTGAGGATGCCCCTCGACTCGCACTGGTAATAGCACTGGCCTCCGTCGCGGGGATTCCCATAGTAACCGGCGGCGCACTCTTCGCACCTCAGACCCTGGGTGTTGTCCCTGCAGAAGCACTCGCCGTTGCTGACATTGCAAATGCCCAGGTCCTGGTTTCCGTGGCCATTGCATTCGCACTGCTGGCAGCCCTGCAGGGCGGTGGCATTTCCATAGCTTCCGTGGCGACAACGCTCGCACTTCTCACCCTCGGTCCACGACTGGCACTGGTCGCACTTTCCCAGCCGCTCCGTGCACGTCGAGTGATTGTTGCAGCCACAACTTAGGCCGCAGTCGGCGCCAGTCCATCCCAGATCGCAGCGGCACTGGTAGTCTGGTGGCCCGGAACAGTTTCCATGCTGGCACGTCTCGTAGCAGGTCCTGACACAACTGAAGCGTCCGTCGCCGATGTACCCCCGCCGGCAATGGCAGTTGTAGCTGCCCTGGGTGTTGGTGCACTTGGCCTCCTTGTGGCAGTCGTGTAATCCCAGGCCGCACTCGTCCACATCCGGGCACTGGGCGTAGGCCCACTCCGCATCATGGTGCGAGGAGCTGTTCAGGGCCAGAGAGCAGTTTCCGGAACTGTAGCTGAAGTCGCCCTGCATGCAAATGCCCTCGATGGGGTTGTCGCGATCGAAGCACCAGCCGCAACTCAAGGTTCGCAGGCAGGAGGAGCAGTTTCGGTGCTGCTCGCAAGACTTGCACTGCTGCTGACCCGGCTGTAGCCTCTGTGCATCTGATACTTGCTGCTCCTGTGGCTGGCGACTGATCACCTGGTCCATCCACTCTCGGCACATTCCGAACTGGTATTCACTGGTGTACACTGAGAAACTAAAGCACTGGGCACTGGCCTCGCACCAAACGCATCTTCCTCTCTCGCCCAAACACTCCTGGCAGCCATGACGCTCCCGACAGGATCTCGGACACTGCTCCACAGCTCGCACACTGCTGTTCGACTTTCCTAGCCGTCCGCACCGGGCATCCTCCGTCCACCACTCACACTCGTTACTGCCAGCGCAGGCCTCACAGCTCACGTAGTTGGTGCAGTTGGAGCACTGGCTGGGCTGGCTAATCAGATAGGACCAGTGGTCGGGTTCTTGCCGGCAAACCTCCGTCTCATTCACCGATCTCAAATGGCATTTGCTCGTCAGGGGGCACCAGGCACAAGAGGCGTCCGTTAGGCAGTGCAAACAGTTGCCGTACTTGGTGCAGTCCCCGGAGTAATACGGTTCCAAGTACTCGAACGTGAAGGCGTTCAGCTGGCCATTGTGCAGGTGTTGCAGCTCCATTTTGGTCTTTTGGTAGGCATTGTAGATGCCATTACCGCCGATTCTCCGACGAGCCTATTGGAAGATAAAAAGGGCATTATATTCCTACCTTCTTAAGCTAGTTTAAATATTTAATCCTCACCTGAAAATCGATTAGAAACGGCTGCTCAGTGGTGGGCAGCTGAACGTTGCTGCAATAGCTCTGGTTGGAAGTTTGCGAGGTGACGTTAACGAGTTCGTCGAGATTCAGGCCAAGACCGGCTCGCAGCAGCGCTGTGGAGTAGCTGGTGCACACTTGCATGGCCGAGTTATTCCACTGGTGCTGCGGCCGGACAAATCCCAACAGCCTGGCCAGCATCTCGCCTTCCAGCTTGTGCTCAAAGTACGTGGTAAATGGCGGTGACGCGAAATCCACCATGGTGGCGTTCACGATACCCACATAATCCGGCATGGTGTAGTTGATCGGATAGTGATACTTGATGTAGGTCAAGCCGGGACGTCGATCGTTGCTGGTGCAGAGCGAAGGCCGTCGTATCTCGGTGCCCTGGTCGCCCCACCAGCCGGAGCTGTCTCCGCATATGCCGTAGTTGTCGTCTCGATGATGGCATCTTGCATTTTGCACACACCACGTACACTCGTTCAGTCCCAGTTTGCTGGCCACGGAGAAAGCGGCAGGGGATTTTCCCCACTGGGATCCGTGGACCAAACACGAGTGGCAGTCGCCCAACGAGGGACATATTCCCGGGCACCTGGTGGTCTGCAAATTGGTGGTACAATTGGCGCCAATGGTGCGGCCGTAGCAGCTGCTGTCCGCGGAACACCAGCCGCATTCCGGATTCGAAAGACAGGCGGTGTGCGAGGCGTGTAATCGGCATGAAACTTCCGGATTGTACAGTGTGTCCTCCACCCTCAAGACCTGAGGCAGCTCGTAGGCAAACAGGTCCGCATTCATGTTCCCGTGGTAGCCGCCAACAATCAGTAACGTATGATTTCTCCGTAGGGCAGCTGCATGAGCGAACACTCCTTGGGGTTTGGGGTACAAGCTGTCGTCGGTGGAGATCACCTGGTTGATCCAGATATGGCAGCTGAGGTGGTACCAATACATCTGGTTGTCGTAGCATATTTCATCCTTGTTGTGGCGGTGGGTGTAGCCACCAAAGACGACCATGTAGTTTCCGGAGATAGTGGCGGTGTGAAAAGCCCGCTCCCTGGGTATGTTAGTGTCTCTCAGAGCCGTTCGGGGATACAGGATCTCAGTCCAATGGAATTGATCAAGCTGAAAGGCGAATATCCGATCCGAGAGCTTCGAGAAGCGGGCCAAGCTCGTCATTATGCCTCCAAACACAATTAGCGAATTGGTGGCCTTATAGTAAACTGTGGAATGGGCTGCTAGGCGAACATCCAGTGTCTTTCCTCCCCTCGGCTGCACCAGTTCCCATTGCGAGTCCTCGGTCAGCGGCAGGGGTATACGATAGACGCTGGAGGAGAACTCTCCTGTCTCTAAACTTCCACCGAAGAGGTACAGATATTTGCCAGCAGTATTTAAAGTATGCCTGGCCACCGCCGGCGGCTTCACCACCGACCGAATGGCCATCTGTTTCCACTTTTGTCCACTCTCAGTGTTGTTGTACAGCCAGAGGTCGCTGTAAAAGCTGCCGTTGGCGTGTTTACCGCCAAAGATGACAAATCCTCCCGGTACGCGGTCTGCTGCATGTCCATATCGGCCATTAGGCTTGTGATCCGTCACGACCTCTAGTATGTCCCCGAGGTAGCCCTTTAAATCTTCGTCCGTCGAATTGACATTCACGATAGTAAGCGGCAGTGAAGAGCGTGTCCGACGCTGGTGAAGATTAGACTCCGCCAGCGTGTACAGAATGTTCCGAAAGAAGCTTATATCGCTGTTGAGACCCCATAGTTTCGCCTCGTCCTCATTCTTGTGCTGCAGCACAGCCTTAAGAAGCGTGTGATCTATTTTATGGGGATGATAGAAATGCCGACGACTCTGCAGAGCGATACCCCACTCGTCCTCCCACTGACTGGAACTGAAGCGATAAATCTGAGAACACAAAAGTGAAAAAGAAACATTTTTAATATTAAAGGAAAAGTATTATTATATCTAGACCGAAGGTTACCTGGAGTGTGTTGATCACATTGTTCAGATCATATCCTCCGAAAACATAGAGAGCATCTTCGTCCTCCATATAAACTGCAGTGTGCGCAGCGCGAGGAGTCATTCCCTCAGCATCCGTAGCCAACCAGCGCCAGCTGCTACCCGCCGGATGGTCGCTTAAATCGCAAAGCCGGCCACTGTAGCCCCGTGAACAGTGGCAAATGCTCTTCTGGCACTGTCCGCGCCCTTGGCTTTCGCCACACCGTTTTGGGCAGGCCTCGTCCTCGCAGTCTGGCCCCACCCACTCGCCATGGCACACGCACTGATGGCCCACACACTTTCCATGGTTGTGGCAATTGTTTAAGCAATTTGATATGTAGTAAGAGGCGCGAAAGCCATCCAGCACGTAGTTAGTATCGCTGTACATTAGGATCAGCATCTGCCGATGGTCATGAAAATAAGAGAAGATATTTTAATAAAATTTGTCAAGTCTAGGATTCATTTATAGACCAGGCTCTACATAAGAATTTGGCGCCTAATAAGGAATAATCCCAATCTTAATCAGCATCCCCAATCAAATAGAAAACAATAGATGTATAAGGAGAAGCCCTTGCCATTGAAAAAAGGCTACTTATGTAAAGATTAGCCTTTTAGCCGATCACAATATATAAGCTCTACTCACACTTCCACTGCGGGCGACCAGCCGCTGTGGCTGCGTCCGTCCGCTGAAGCTCCCCAACAGCGTCGAATTGAAGGAGTCCCCGTCGTAAACGTAAATATAATCGTAGGAGCATTCTGTGCCCATGCTATGGAAAGTCAAGGTGATGAACTGACTGTCGTTGCGCGCCTTAATAAGCCATTCGCAGTGCGAATCCTGGGTGTAGTTGTGACCGGAGGGGCCGTCACTGATTTCACCGAAGGGCTCTGTGAAGACCTTTCGGCTGCGATCGCACGGCACCGGGGGCGGAACGTGCAACTGCTCAGACGGCAGTGGCAAAAGCAGCGTGAGCGTCCAGAATGTCAAGGTTGCCAGCAACGCGTACATTTTTCGCATTTTAATTGCTCACTCTTTATGCTAATTTTTCGGGCATCGCAAACGCAATATAGCCTCTAATCACTGAGCCATTTCTTGGCTATTAGACTCGCTGCGGGCAGCGTCCGCCAGTTAGTTCCATTGCACACGGATTGGCGCTGGGCCCGGGCCACCAGCCGGAATGGTTTCGACAGCTTGAGGATCACTTTGGTTTCAATAATTTTTGGCAAAAAATTTGATGAAAATATTCCGATTTATTTACAGGTGAGGGGAAAGTGTTGTGAGGCGTTGGTATGCCAGTGATGAGTAAGTTTTGCAGAACCGGTGTTGCTAGAGCACGGAAACTTTCACAGCTGAGAGGACTGCCAACTGCTACACAAGAAACTGTTGGAAATTCTATTAAAACTTTTCAAATATAAAAGGTTTATCTATATTCTACAATGAAAACAAGTCAGTATAAATTAATAAAATAGCAGCTTCAATAGTTAGACTATTTTTAAACGAATTTAGTCATAATTAACTTAACTTAGTTACTAAACTAAAATAAGCAAACTTTAATATACTACAAATTTTAAGCTTTATTAGCAAAACATTCTTTTATTTTATTCAACTAACATATGTATTAAAATCAATAGTTTGAAATTTTTTATTCAATTTTTAAATTTTGGTTTTATTTGATCAGACTACAGCATGGTCACACTAGCATTTTGTAAACAATAACAGAACCACGCGGAATCCCAAAAAAGATAACAAGCTATGCAAATCTCAAAAGTAACTAAAATTACCATCATTTTAGTCCTTTTACTAAACTTATATTCCGCAGAAATCTAAAAAATCCAAACGCAGCAAAAAATCGAAGCAAACGAAGGATTCTGCCGTTTCTATTAAACTAACGGCGATGCATCGAAAACAAAAAGAAGTCGCCCGCGTGCTCGCACTGAAACAGGAGATCCTATTAAAATCGGGAGTATCATACCTGGAATATCTGGAAATTCGGGGAGAGATTGAGAGACTAAATGGCTTAAAGGAGTCATTTTTAAGAAAAGCGGAAAAACTAAAACAACAAGACAAGTAGCTTTTAAGGATGTGTATATCTTTATAAGTTCAAAATAAGAGAAAAGTTCACTTTATACATATTTTATGGTTTCTTAAAAAAGGAAATAACGTAATAGTTCTTAAGATTAAATGAAGATAAAAGGTTACTTTTTAATATATGTTCCATCCTGAATTTCTGCCGAGACCTGGTGATTATTGCCGGCAACTAAGTTCTTACTATTTTCTGGAGCTATATTTTCACTACACGATTTAGGATTACATAGATTTGGTGGTGAATTGTTAACATTGCCAAGTTTCCAGGCAAAGTGCCTTTGCAACCAGTTACACATAGTCGAGATCCAGCGGCGAAAACTGTTTCCTTGTTTGTGTGCGGGGACTTTCGTAGGATTTTCGCAAGAGTCCCACATGCGAGAAAACTCTGTATGGTACCGGGCTGTCAAATCAGCGTCTTCGGTGATTAAGATATTCTCCCAATTGTAAGAAAATGCCTGTTTGGTCCAATTACAAGATCCGGTGGCCAAAACGCTGCAAGGAGGGTGCACTATCTTTATATTATTCTGGCGTCTGATCTCCTCTACACGCGGTATGGCGTCGATTATGAAGAATTTATGGTGCATCATGAATTTTGTGTCAGGCGTCCTCACCGGCACATCGAGAAGAGACAAGACAGCCACCTGGGATCCGCCGCAAGTGGTCATTTCCTTGTCGCTGATAATCCGTAATTTCACTCCACGGTGCATGGCTCGCTCGAAAGCTTTCGATATTGAAATTGCGGTGAACGCATATATGGCAATGTCAATGGAGTACAATGCCTTGTCGATCACCTCCACAATCGCATCTATATTCTTTAATGAGCAATAATTGTTCCCACACTTTTTTGAAGATCCCGGTTTCCTATGCCTTATGTGATAATGCGCACACGTTTCGCTTAATTCGCTGCAAATCACAACCTTATTCAGTCGATTTTTCGTTTTTGGACTCAGTTTTTTTCTAGACTGTAGAAAAATCCATATCACTTCGGTTGCCAAAGCACCGATGGCAATTTTTATCCATGTGGAATTTTCCATGCAAAAGTCTATTAAAAAGGTCATTACTATATTCTTTATTGCAGCGGGTTGACTTCAAACAAGAGATGACTTTCCAGGGATGGAAGCAAGTAGATCGACACTTGTTACACTAACAAGACATAAGCTATAAGATATAATTATATAAGCTTTGAAAATTTCAGCTTAATAATTTAAACAATTTTAACAATCTTCTGTAAAATAACAAAAAAGTTTAGCTTTTCTAAATATTGCGATTTTAATTAAAAATGCCGTGACTGTCAACCATCGATAGTCGTGATGTTTTTGCTTAATCTGGGCACTCTGGACGACGCGTTCCTATTCGAATAATAATAAAGGAAACAAAATTTTAAATTATGGATAACTTGGACCCATCAACAACCCTTCTTCCCACCGACTCCAACGATCTAAGAGATACACGTGACCACCACCTAAAAAATGTTCTCAAAATGAAACTCGTCCTGGAAGAGCTCCGCCGCTTGGACTTGGGTTCGCAACAGAGTCCAGAAATTAAAAGAGCCCTGAAACTAATATCCATTGGTGATTACGTGCGCCTGGGCGAGACCCATGGTCAGGATCATCTTCTGGGTAATAAAATCCGAAAGGCAATCTACGTCTTTTCTTTATTACATTTACTCTTGTCCTCAGATCTCCAGGTCTTCAACAGCTTCCCTCCTTTGAACTACACCGATCGTAAGGCGGTACGAACCAGACTCTCCGCCCAACTTAGGAACAACCTTCAACCCATTGTCGAGTTGGGCGATAAAATACGGCAGGAATTCCCTGATGCATTTACTCGCGATGCGGACCTAAGTGCCGATCAAGAGGAGATCATCAAGCTGGAGGAAGAGCACCGCAACAGTCTGGAGCAGCTGGTAGATCTGCAGGAACGCAAGTGCTCACTACTTAAGGGTGTCGCTGACCTGAAGTTGGGTCCACAGTTGAGTAACGAACTCAAACTGCAGCAGGCGCAGGCGCAACTCGTTCAAACCAAGGCGGAACTACTGCGTGGTTTCTTTGTTCACCAAGCGGCCACAATCACTGACCACAGCGTAAAGGCGCACAAGGAGGTGGAGACGCATCTGGATGAGCTTCTGGCCTCAAAAAATATTTCAATCAAAAACTAGAACTCAAGAAAATTGTATTCATTTAGTTTTCGCAACATTACAACCATTTTTAATATTAATATTTATTAGAGAATAGGTAAAACTAGTGATGATCAATAAACAAATAGGATAACGCGACTTAAATATATTTGGGTTAATTTATTAATTATTAAATTAAATATATAACATTCTGAAGAACTTTTAGAATACAGGTTGGCAGCACGGCTTCACTCAGTTGGCAGCGCGTCCGCCAATTGTAAACAAAAGAAGCTCGGACTTCGTTTTTGAATATTAAATCAATTATGACGGAGACCAATTCAGGTGGAACCGATTTTCACGGGGAAAATCCATCACCGGAGGAAGATTCAACAGGTCAATCAACATCCGAATTAATCGAAAACACTGTGGGGACAAACGTCGTTAATGCGTTCATTGCGGAGGATGAAAACGACTGTATTTCCATAGACAGAGACGACTCTGCGAGTTTGTTCAGCTCCACTACAACAACCACCAGAAGTAAATCCCCAAACACACGAAAATTAAACCGTCTGTGCCGCCGGGTCAAGGCCCCAAAGTTGGTGCAGCCACTATACAAGTACAGGTAAGTTATTTGAAAAAAAAAGAAAAACAAAATTTATGGAGCATATAATCGCATCTTATGCCTTGCAGCTGTCATGTACGGGAGGACCACAATCATCAGATATTTGGGGTGCAGTTTAATCCATTTTTGGAAAGAAGCCAGCCCCAGGTATTTGCAACCGTCGGCAAAGACCGGGTCTCAATCTACGAGTGTACAAGAGACTGTAGCTACGAAAGCGATGAAGACTCCTGTCCAGGCATCCGGCTACTCCAGGTTTATGCGGATCCAGATGTGCGAATAAAATTATCCGGTAGATTACCTATCCTAACGAATTATTTTTACAGACTGACGAAAGTTTCTATACGTGCGCTTGGTCCTACGACGTCGCGACCGGGGACCCGGTACTGGCTGCTGCCGGGTATCGTGGGGTGATACGAATCTTTAATCCTGTCAAGAATCAGTGCTCTAAGAACTACATTGGACACGGACATGCCATCAACGAACTCAAATTCCATCCTATTCGTCCGCAACTACTTCTGTCTGGTAGCAAGGATCATTCGTTGCGACTTTGGAATATTCAGTCGGATGTCTGTGTAGCTGTTTTCGGTGGCGTTGAGGGGCATCGTGACGAGGTGCTTTCCATCGACTTTGATTTGCGGGGAGACCGCATAATGTCTAGCGGAATGGATCATTCATTAAAGCTATGGCGGCTGGACAAGCCGGACATCAAGGAAGCCATTGAACTGAGTTCAGGTTATAGTCCAAATAAGACTACAGGTCCCTTTCCCACGATCAAAGAACACTTTCCGGACTTTTCGACCCGCGATATTCACCGAAACTATGTGGATTGTGTCCAGTGGTTCGGCGACTTTGTCTTCTCAAAGTCTTGTGAAAATTCTATAGTTTGTTGGAAACCGGGCAAGCTTTCCGCTTCATGGCAGGAGATTAAGCCGCAGGAAACGGCGACTACTGTACTGCACCATTTCGACTACAAGATGTGCGAGATCTGGTTTGTGCGCTTCGCATTCAATGCCTGGCAAAAAGTTCTAGCTCTGGGCAACCAGCAGGGAACAACATTTGTGTGGGAACTAGACTGTAACGACCCTAACATGACCAAGTGCAGCCAGCTAGTTCATCCCAAAAGTAACTCTACGATTCGACAGACGTCTTTTTCCAAGGACGGTTCTATTCTAGTCTGTGTATGTGATGACAGCACCGTGTGGCGCTGGGATCGCGTAAATTAGATGTTTAAATTATTTTACCTCTTAATGGTATTTATTTTTCTTATTTTTTGTTAATTTAACAACAAAAGTATTATTTTGTGTGTGTTTATTTATTGTAAGTTTTATAAAATAAATTATTCTATTGGTTCTTAAACAATTTATTTACCAACCAAAGATACAGAATAATTTTATACGATTTTTCAATGGTTATTTTTTAAACATTTTATTTTAAATTTAAGCGCGCTTTTAAAAGGGTCTAAATTATTTTGAACAGCCTGTGGTATTTTTTGAAGTTATTCAAACGGTCATACCATCAGCTGTAAAACATATTTTGTTTATAAAACGGAATTGTGACGAATAATTAAATCAATTTCTGAATAAAATGCTCACGGATAGAGTGTTGGCCACCAAGGAGGCGCTAGTGGTGGCGCTGGGAGACAACTGGGAGCGGTACCGGGCAAACATGAAGAACTGGTTTCGCAGCCGGTGGACAAAGGAAGAGTTCGATGCGGAGTCTCGGAAAATTCTTTCGCCCGACAAGTTGCATCTTCACAATCAGTTTTTGTTGGCCCTGCTCAACAAGATCGATGCCTTTGCTCCCGTCGAACTTACTCCACAAGCCAATGTTCAGGCAAGCAGCAGCGGCTCTGGAGGAAACCGTAGCAAGAGGCGAAAAAGAAGCTCGCGCACCTTCGCCGAGCGTCTTAACTTTGAGATGTGCGAAGTACTGGATTTCGTGGGCGAGGACAACATGCAGGTGATTCGACCGCCGCCAAGCATTGGAGGCGGCGATCAGCAGCAGCCAATGCAGCAGCAATTGCCATCACAGCGTTACTGCGCCCAGGAGCTCTTCCTACCCGATGCCGGCTTCATAATGGGTCGATTCCTGATTGGAGCCTGGGAAATCGGACTCGTTTCCGTGGACGACAACGTGGCTGAGTATGTGGCGATGGCCGTCCAGGTGCTGCTCAAGGACCTACTGTCAGCCATTATCAAAAAGCGCAAACACTACAAAACCAGTGGCGAAGGAAATTTCTATTACGATGTGGGTGCTCCACTGCGGGATCCATCACTGCGAAATACTGTTACCCGACAAAAAGTTGATGACACGCCATTGGAGCTGGACAAAGAGCTCAATACGGCAAATTTTATGCGGAGGCAGAACGATGATGTGGTCTTTCTGTCAGCCTGCGAGGAAATGTATGAAATGCCTTTTTAAAATTAAAAATTTGTTTAATTTGGTGTTTATATATTACAGTGTCCCCAGCGAACGTACAGTGATCACACTCAAAGACTGCCAGCTGGCCTTTAGGGATCGCAACCTGATCGGTTCCCATGCCGTTTATTCAATCAATATGGAACGCCTCAACATGATGATGCACTAGATTATTTTTTAAAATTCTTTATGCTTATTTAATACCAGCTCTAAGTCTTATGTACATTAATCTTATAGATTGTATAACAAAATATTATTTTAACAAAATTCGCGTGGAGGTGGATTGAATGGCAGATGTCCCGGCAAAAACTGTTCTGATTTGAAGGCTTCTATTTCTGCAGCACTCAAATCCTCCATACGGCTGAAGACTGAGGAATGTGCCATGCTTTGCTGCTGCTGTGGTTGCTGTTGCATTTGCATCTGTTGTTGCTGCTGCTGCTGTAGCTGTTGTTGCATTTGCATCTGTTGTTGTTGCTGTGGATGTTGCTGCATCTGCAATTGTTGTTGTTGCTGCTGCTGTTGCATTTGAAGCTGTTGTTGCTGCTGAGTTGGAAATGCAGCGGATGCTTGTGCAAACAACCCACTAGGTGGCTGTTGTGGCTGCTGCTGAACAGCCTGGGCAAATATTCCTTGATTTGAATTCGCTGCTTGTCCAAAGACTCCCGAAGGCTGAGCTTGCTGCTGCTGCTGCTGAAAGCCTCCAAAAGCTTGGCCTGGAGCCTGGTTGAAAAGGTTTCCGCCTTGGAAGGGCTGCGCTGCCGGCTGTTGCTGCGGTGCTCCAAAGGGGTTAGTCGCATTGGCTGCACCTCCTCCGAAAATTCCATTCCCGGTATTGGCACTGGCTGCACCTCCCCCAAAAATTCCGTTCCCGGTATTGCCACCGCCCATGGCGCCTCCGAAGATGCTGTTGGTATTGTTCGCCTGAGCGGTACCAGCACCAAAGATGTTTCCTGAACTTAGAGCAGGCTTGCCGAAAATAGATGCAGCTGGAGTAGTAGCTGGAACAGCTGCAAATGGGTTGTTGGGTTGGGATTGCGAAGAAACATTTGCACCTTCCGGAGTATCATAGATTTTGATCATTGTCTCTAATATTTGGGGAGACATCTGTAGCATGGCTTTCATTTTGTTGGTGGCTTCCACGACTTCCCGGTTGAATTGCTGGTGGAACTGCTCGAAATTGTTGGCCTTTTTTGCCTCGTAGCAAAGGAAACGGACCTCTTCGAAAGATTGGTCCTCGATGAAGTTGGGAAAGTTTGGCTTGTCTTTGAAGGGACCATAGCCGGAAAATGGCCACATTTTACCATTGAGGCCAGACTCCATATCCGACTTAAGGTATTGCCTAAATTAAATCCATTGAAATTGGTTTTTTGCCGGCTCTCTTTATAGTTTTTCTTACTTGACATCGAAGTGCTCGTTGTGGCATTTGGTTCCATAGCGGCAGGAACCCGTTTGGAAAAAGCGGCAGAGACCCATCTTGTTCTCCAGTAGAAGGCGTCCTTTTTTTAATTTTTATAGCAATAGAAAATATATTGGAAATTTTACAAATGTTTCATAGCCAGTGGGTGAACTAAATTTTGAATCAGATGTTTTTAGATCGATAGATCATTCGATTACATTTTATACCGCTTAAAAAATACCAGCTACATGAAGTTGGTATTTTTGGATTTAAAGGGGGGTCTGCAACTACTATTTGACCACACTGGCCGAACGAGTATCTGAACGATCGAGTATCTGTAAGATCGAGTATCTGTAAGGTACAACGGGCAACCGACGCGGATGGAGCTCTGCGCGCGTCCTCCGATCTTTGAGGCAACTGAAATTCTAATTTTTTGCGAAATTAGCTAATGTTTGGTGAGGCATCGGCCTGCCAAGTGGGTGGCTTTGGCGTCGCGAGTGTTTTTTTTTCACCAAAGTCCATAGAAGCCCTGTCATAGATTTCAAATTCCTTAAGTCTTTGGATGGCAAAAAAAAAAATTCGTGCAAAAAAAAGGAATACAAACAGGCATCCCATAAAGGGCAGGCTGGAAAACTTGAGCCAATAAAAGATACACATAACAGATAAAAGATCTCAGTTGTGTAGAGTGCGGAGTTGTAAAACAAACAAATAAAACTGCATAGTGTGAAAAATAATTTGTGCTGTTCAAACAATTAGCCGCAAAACAAACGCCGCTGTTTGCGAACGCGAATGTATCTGGTGGATGCATCTGTGTGCGCAAGTGTGTATCCCTGGAATGCGGCAGTTGCGCACGCGCAAATATTTGTGATTTGATTTGAATGGAGAATGAAATAGGAAAGTGGAGAAACCAAAAAGAGGCGACCAATTTGGAATAGACCCCAGCATTTGAGAGATTTTTGCAAAATGTAAGTTTAGCCATTCGATTTGGCCATTGCATTTTCCATTTTCCGGCCCACGTTGCTGCTCCCTGCCGATGCCAGAGCCCACGTAACTTGGAGTAAAAATACCTGGGCTCAGCCCACTCGAAATTAACTCATTGCATTGCTCCTCGACTGTCCCCCCGTCCACCGAGTGCACCGAAAATTGCTCTATTCTCTTTGAGGCCCTGGAACGCCCACTTTGTCAGCGCTACGCCCACCCTTCCTTGTTTATTCTTCTTTTGTCTCTGGCTGTGCAGCTCTGCTTTGGTTTTCCCGATCCAGCATTTTCCCTACCTCCTCCGCCTTATCTCTCGGACACTACGGCCATAAAAATCCGAGTAAAAATCAATTTTCAAAACAAGCAGGACAAAAACACAAGCCTTTTCAAGAGTTTTGGTTGGGGGGTATCCAGCGACAATAACATCAATTTTGAGGCATTTATATGCGCCAATAAATTCAGGCGGTCGATGGAAAGAGATGGGAAGAAAGAGAGGAAAGGCAACAAATAACAAGCAGAAAGATACACGACAACGCGCAACAATAAGACACAAGATCAAACGAAACGAGCGATGCTGCGGTGTTGCTGCTGCTGGTGCTGCAACTGCAACTGCTGCAGCAACAGGTAAAAGCAGCGACGCCGGGCGCATGCGCAGCATTTCGAAATGTTCAGCAATCGATATGGTCTGCACTTGTATCTGTATCTTTTAAATGTGTGTATCTGTGTGTGAGAGTGAAAGAGCCAGGCAGCGGGCAGAGGAGCAACAGCAACCTGTTACATCGTCCGCTGCAGCGCGCTGCCTGAAATATGTAAAGTCAATTTCGTGTATCGGAAAACTGTAACTAATGCCAAAGCGTCAGCAGCGGTATAATCAACATTTACCCATTAAGTGGAAAGGGTTAGGTTTCAAGAAAATAAACAGGGACTTAGAAAAAAATTTTTGCAAACTGTTGGTAGAAAAATGATATCTAAAAACCAAATCTAAAAATTTTTAAATTCTAGAGTTGATAATTCTAATCATGTTATTAATTTAAAAATATTCTGCATCTTGTATAAGAACATATAAACATTATAACCTCTTTGGGGTTAAGATCGCTGCCAGCGGCCAAGTTCGTTGTCTGCGGCGGAAAACAAAAGACTGCCGCCGCGTCGAGTAAAAAATTTTTGTCAATGAAAGAAAACTTTCTTTTGGGCTTATCCAACCCAGCATCGCTGCCGGCTCTTTCTCCTTTTCAGTCGCACTCTCTCCTTTTCTCTCTTACTCGCCAGTGATTTTGTTTTCTGTGTCGCCTTATTTAATTTTATTTTTTGTTTTATACACATTTTTCGTTGTTTAATTGGGCGGTTTTTAGATTTACGCGCCTGCCGCCATCTGCAATATCAGGTATTTTCGTCGGTTTCTGAGTTTTGGGTATTGGGCCGGTGTTTCGACCTCAGTATCTCCTCCGGCTCTTCATGGTCCATTAAGACAATTTAGGTTGGCTACTTTTTGTTGTTTTTTTTACTGCAGGGTGGGTGGGGGGTTATAGGTAGGGCAGAACCGTGACGGGAGGAGGAGTGGTAACAGAAGGACCGCTCCCCAGCCGCGTGGGAAGATCCGAGATTTTGTTTGTCATCTTTGGGCTGGCAGCTTGATTGCCCCCGAAGCGATCCAATCCGTCCAACAATCGACTGTCCAAGTTGCCGCAACAAGTGTCCCAGTTTATGGCTCGGCTAGAAGCCAGCAGCTACTCGCACTAGAACTAGTTTAAGTTTCCTGTCCCAACAGCAACAGCCATCGCTGGAATCTCCTCCAACTCCAATTCCAGCTCTAGCTGCAACTGCATCTCCTCCGCATAGTCACATACTTGTGCATACAGTTCAGGTAGAAAAAATAGTATCTTTATTTTTTTTTTCAAAATTTCTCAAAAATCTTTTACAGTTTTTAAAGAAATATAATATATATATTGAAATATCTAAAAACTAAAAAATCAAGTTTCAAGTTTAAGGGGTTACGCCACCCTGACCGCGTGGAAACGGGACGGTTTTTCAGGAATTTCTTGTGACTAAACTAGTTGAGATAGGATTTTTCCACTTTTATTTCTATTTAATACAACTAATGAGCTTTATAAATTCTAAAAAAAAATTTGTTTTCAATTCAAAATGGCGGAGATATGAACATCGGCGATCATGGGTTTTTCCGGAGTGCTCCTTGATGGTGGGCATGATTCACGTGTCAATTTTCATCAGAAAAAAATAAACAAAATTTTTTTTTAAAAAGTGATAAATTTGGAACAGAGTGACGTAGCCGTTTTAGAAAAGAAGAAAAATTACGCAAATGAGAGCACTTCAAAACTTGACTCAATGTTTTGGGCAAAAAATTTCGTACTAAAAATTGCATAAAAAAATTTCTATCCATTGGATCAAAAAAATCCTACGTCACTCTGTGGAAAATCTATGTAAGAAGATGTGTTTCAATTTTCAAGTCAATCGGTTGAACAGTTTTTGAGTTATCATGCCCACCGTCTTGAAAAAAGTGGTTTCGAGAAAAACGCAAAAGAAGAAAAAGAAGTGTCTTAGGTGCCCTCCTGCAGTGCCGCCTTGAAATAAACATAACTTCCATAATTATCAAGATATTGTCTTCGGGGACGTCTTAAAATACGCGTAAGAATATAGTCTTTTAAATTAAGTAAAAAAAAAAAAATCGATTTTTTGAAAATTTCAGGGTGGCGTGACCCCTTAAGGAGACTTTTCCTTTAGGCCCAGTTAGGTTGACTCTGCTGCTGCCGTATTTGCGGTTGCCGCACCTTCCTGCCTCAGCCTCATGCCTCCTCCTTTGAACCGCCTGGCATCTAAGCCAACTTACTCCCCTGTTATTAACCGTTTGGCCACATTTTCTCACACAGAGAGCAAAAAATGCTCTGCAGGCCACTTTTGCAATTGGCGCGCCTCTGGAAATGACAAACGGCCATGAGAGCTGGCGGCCCAAAGTCGTGGCTAAGGGGGCGTCACAACTGGAGCTCCACTAAATTACTGAAATCTAAAAATATTCTAAGCATTCTCCGGTAAAATTGATTCAGTATAACTGTATCAGAATTTAAAAGGAGAAAAAAATAGCAAGACTCCGACTCCGCCCGGGATGCATTCTTTTTCGGATGCATGATCGAAATGGGACCGGTTGAGCATTACGTTAACTGATCTGGAATCTAGATCGACATATGATGTTTAAAAAATGATATCAGACGACGCATCTGCCATTACCGATATGATTTTACGTATAAATTATGAATTTCAGTACCTTGTAATTTGGAAAATTTGTGTGGAAAGTGTGGAATTTCGAAATTTTGGCTTGGACGGAGCTTATCTTGGTAATGGCTCGGTTTCTCCAATAATGAGAAAAGAATGTAAATTAGAGCAACTGGCTGGACCTGCCATTAGATCGGTGCTTAAATGGGATACACCTTTTTCCGTCAATTTGCGAAACCCTCCACTTCAAGTTCATTAGCCAAAAGCCTCCTTTACTTTCCATTCGATCTGCTTCTGGCCAAAACTGGCCGACAACGTTCTCCTGTTTGGCCAAAAAGAGCCTCACGTAACTGTAACGGATTTGACCTCCCATCACTTAGCTACCAAAAACCTCCTCCAAAGCACAGTTTTTCCCCCTATATTTTTTTTCTTCTCTTTATTTATTTTATTTTTTTTTGCCTCTGTTGCCGTTGTGGCATTGTGAATGGTTATGGTTATGGAGGAGCCCCCCATTTGGGGCCGGGCCCGGGACGGGGGCACCTATTGTGACTGTTTTGACGGTCGGTTGGCGGCACTACAGTGTGACCTCGACAACAAATTTCTATTGCATGCAATTTGGGGAATATCGCATGCGCAAATGAACATTAACACTTGGCAGACCCTGAAGAGATGTACGTTGTAAAATAAGAAAAATAAACCAAAACTTGTTTGTACAACAAAAAACTGAATGACAAAAAAAAAAAATATTTGCAAAAGATTATATTCCAAGGATACAAACTAGGGAATACTCTAAACAAGTATTCAGTCATGAGGGGACATTTTTTAGCATTTAATTTGTTATTTTGAAGTATTACAAATTCTTCTAAAACGCTTTTTCTGCAAAAGGACGTATTTTTACTAATGAATAGCTCTGATTTTAATAGTTTTTTTGGGCTTTTTTTTATAGCACACATGTATTTAACTGCCCAGAGTTTTTCTTAGAGTATTAAACATCAAAAACGGCAGCCAGGGAGCAAGCCAACGCGAAGAAAAAAGTGCGCTTAGGAATTAGAAAGTACCCGGGCTTCAGGAGAGGCCTTAGCTGATTCCGAAGCTGAAACTGAGGCCAAAGCTATCGCCTGAGCTGAAGCCGAAGCTGGAGGTAAAGCCTAGGCGGCGGGTATGTGAGTATAACTCGATTTGTGACTGTCATAAATGGCGGAAATTGTGGGGCTCGAGACAAAGCGGGCTTGGGGACCGAGGCTTTCTGGCTAGCTTTCTACTGCCGGTCTTCAGCTGTGGCTTTTTTTTCCAGCTCCAACTTCAGCTACAGCTCCGTCTGCGTCTCCGGCTCCAACTCCGCTTTTCTTTCTTGCTTGACTATAATTTGTGCCATCAGCATTTTGTTGTCGTTATCGTTAGCAAAGCGAGTGAGAGACCAGAAGACGCAAAGCCTCAAAGCCTCACTGTCTTCAGAAGACTGGAAGACGACGGGCAATGAAGCGTAAGTTTTGACATTTCTTTCGAGGCCTCTCTCTTTTGGCATGCTCTCCATAATTATCCGAGCGGAGAACGCGGTGTCCTCCGTTGTGGTGCCTTATTTTGGTCCGATTTTCATTATTAATTCCCACCTTGTTGGTCGCCCTCCCTTTATGACTTATTCAATTCTCCGCAAAAAGAATTTTTTATATATAAGTATGAGAACCGCACCAAAAGTGGCAACAACCAGGCGGAGAACCGGCTTCAAGTTCGCCTCGATCTGCGTTTATTATTACACTTAATGTGACTTGATTTATAAACAAGAGCAGCGGCAACACAGCATCCAATGAAGACTGAAGACTGGCCGCCACCACCACCGCCTCCTCCTACCCACTGTAGGAGGTGCTCCAGCTGTTGGGAAGACAACAGACCGTTCGACATGCCTCAGTGACCAAAAGATACACCGTGCAAAATCCGATACGTAATCAATACTGGTTGGAGGTTACGAAAGACCAGTCACTTACTTTGAGAGGGATTTTTAAAGATACTTTTTATTAGGAGATCAGTTTTAATATTATTTATATTTTGGTACATTTCTCCTTGTGTATAGCTCAGATTCGTATTGGGTTACCAATCTCAACATTACCCCCTCCTCTTTGTCACCGCCGCTATACGAACTGTCTTTTAATTAGTCCATACATTTAATGTAAAAAGCTGCAGCGCAATTCCTTCAAGTCTTCCAGTCTTCCAGTTTATAGACTTTCCTTCCCATACTCCTCCGAGTCTCTTTCTCTTTTACACCCATATCCCCTTCCCTTTCCTGTCCGAACGGCCGTGGGTCTTTCACAAATAAATCGTTCAATCCGGATTCCGGATTCCGGAAGTTTGTTGCGCTGGCGAACAAAAGAAGTGCCGCCCCTTTGGCTGCTCTAAGCGGCTTTTGTCTCCAGGAAAGGAAATAGAATTTTTTCCCCCCCTAATACCTCGCCTGGCTTTTCTTCTGCTTTTGGCCAAAGAGATTCGAGATTCTCATAGTAATTTTAATGGTTTCCGCTTTTTATGGCATTGGCCGGGTATTATTATTGGTGGAGAATTAATAGAAATTTAATTGGACCTATGGTGGGCCCATGGAGGGGATATTGGCTATTTGCTCGATCCATTCAGGCACTGAGGCATTTATTGCGCATGCGCGACTTTATTTTGCCCCTGTCGCTAATTGTTGTTGTTTTTTATGGTTTCTTCACGCTTCATACCTTCTATTTTGTTGCCCGTGTGGGAGGGGGAGAGGTTAAAGCGTGCTAATGCTTACATAATGCTTTGTTTTCGGATTTCTTTTATTGTTTTTTTTTGTCCCTCTCTCTCCTGCACGTCTTTTGTACGTGAGGTGGTCTTCGACTTGGCTGGAAGAATTAGGTGTAAAAGATGACAATTCGGGGCATCATAAATTATTCTTTTCGTTTCCATAAACCCATATAGACCAGGGTCAAAAATAAGGCCTATTGAAGGTAGAACAAGAAGATGGTCTTTGATAAGTTCCTGATAAAAATAAATCACTTTTTTTGAAATATTTGGGCTAAATAGGGATCATTTGATCTAATTTGGGTTAGGAGTTCTGGGAAAGTTACAAAAAGATCATAGAAAATATTTCTCATTTTCGGATACAAATATTTTAAAAATTAATTTCTTTATAAATCCGATTATAAAAAGTCTGAAAATACACCCACACTTACCATGTAATCTACAAGTATCACACCATATAAGCCACGTGCTCGCCACTCTTTTAAAATTTAGATCACCCGCCCACATTTATTCAAATATTTTCGAAAAGTGTGAATTGTGAGCAAATAGACATTTTCTAATAAAGTCACAAACAAAACCGAAAATCGAAAGTAGCCGGTCGGGTTTGGAAAAGAATTTCGGCGGCAGTTCAAAATTAATGAAATGCCTGCCAGTAATAACAAAAGAATAGAAATGATGTAGAAATCGAACATTAGCATACATGAATTTATTTTCTTTATTAAGTTTTTGTATTTTTTTTTTTTTTTGGAGATGTGTAGAGAGGCATGATGAAACAAAAATTGTAGGCCCCAGCCGAGAAGTGGAGAAAATGTTTAGCTTGGCCTGATGAGGAATGTTTTCTAAGACCGCCCTCAGCCAGATGATAATTAAATATTTGTACATATGGTAGAACTTTACTGGGTTACGGGGCCAGCACAAAAAAATATATACTCGTATTTTTTTAAGAAAAAGCCAGGGCAGGAGGGCAGCCGAAGACGCTTCTAAGCCCAGCTTGATCTTGGGTTTTTGTGCTTTTTGCTTTTGGCCAGAATTGTGTTTACAAGTCGCTCCACTCACTCGCTGCTGGCCGTAAGATTAATGTTTTTCTGTACGCGAGAGACTCTTAAAAATTTGCATATTTCAACAATTTGTTGGCTTGTTCTTTTGTGGCTGTTAATGGGGATGTTGTAACTGTTTTTTAGATCCTCCCTCCATTCTTTCGAGGGCGTGGTAATGAGTTCTTGCCAAAAAGATTCTCGTTCTGCGATAAATTCGAAAGTCACCGAAACCACCGAACCATTTTTTGTATCATTTGTTGGATAGTTTTGGGCACCCCACCCCTGGATCCGAGCCGAGTCTGTTAATTTACATGCATAAATAATTTGCACAAAAGTGTTTGCTGGTTTTGTGGCTGTTCGCTGGGGGTTTTGCGGCATGAAATGGCCAAGTTTATAGCTATCGACGGGCGGTCGAAGACTGGGAGACTGCGAGACTGGTAGACTGGGGGATCTGGAGACTCGTCTACCCGACTGTCGTAAAAATCAAATATGCGACGTAGACTTGACGCAAATGATACCCATAAACCATAACAACGGAAAGCTGAGAAATGGAAGTTGTATTCAGCCGATTTGAGGGATTGGCAGAGCTATAGTTTCTCGCATTGTATTTGCTTCGGGGAGTGTCACGGAAATCGATTCAGGTCTCAAGTCCAGCTTTAGATAACGAAACCTACATGGATTTTGGGTTCATAAAGTAATCTACATATTAATTTAGTTCTCCCCGATGATGTTGTTGGGTTCTTTTGCAGCTCCACACATAATTAAGCAGATTAGAGGCTATTAGACCCCCGGAGATCGGTCTTCCAGCGAGTGTAGAAAGCGAGCCAAATTCTATCGACTCGTGGAAGTTTATAAAAGAAGTCTCACGTGTCTGCCAGCTACTAATTTAATTAAATTATTTTCAGACATGTTCTTGGATAGCTTACATTATTCTACGACTAAAGTAATTCCCACAGTTACTGCTCCAGTTTGAGGGAAAAAGCCATTTCATTTGTAATGAACTTAACCCCTCTGTGCCCCAAAACCTTCCACTTAAATTCTCACCACCAGCTTGACTTATCGCTTAACCTTCACTCACTTATAATTCCTCTTCTCCGTGTAGCTTAGGCCTTTTATTTTTTATGGTTGGCTTTTGCATTGTTTTGGAGTTTTTGGTTAGCTGGTTGCCTACTGTGCTACACATGGGCCTTTGGTTTTATGGCCAAAACATAAAGAGCCAAAGATGTGGGTGGCCTCGATGCCAGATTGAAAATTATACTCGAATCAGCTTTGATTTTGGTCTATAATCATGGTATATGCATTTCAAGAATATCACTTTACAGTCATAGCTTGGGTTCCTTTCCCAGAATACTCAACACGAAGAATCTCAGATCAGAGTGTCACGTGCAACATAATCGCCTTTTGATGGTTACAAATCTTCTCCAGCCCAGCTCTCCCCAGCCGTTGATAAATTGAACTTGGGGCTCCGAGGTGAGTCTTTTCAGTGTGCGGATCCTTTGTCTGGGGCCTCCATTCATTTCGTTCATTCATGAAAATTTTCGCTCTTCCGCCAAAGTGTGAGTTGAGTGTTTCTTTTTCTTCCATTTTTTAAAGTTTAAGCCATCTGTCTGACTTAAATTCAACGTCGACGGAGGCAGAGACAGCCACGGCGACGCTTGTCGTTTGTCATTTGATCTGGGGAGTGAAGGCGTTTGGATATTTATTCGGTTTTCTCCGGTTTTTGTCGAGTAGCGTTTGAAAAACGATATATGGAAGTGGAAATGGCGGATACGCTGTTTTATTTTTCGTATTATTCCACCTTATACCACGCGTTTTTTGGTGCGTGCAATGCAAATCCAATCCAATCCAATCCAAATGCAATGGAGCATGAAGCCTCGATCGGGGACGACTTTCGGATCTCTTATATTTCTCTATTGACTGTGTGGGTGTTCTCTATTTATTGCCTTGTTTTAAACTATGAGATATAGAAGGTATACATATAACCCAAAAGATTGAAGTAAATTGAAAGATTTTATATTCATTTTTATGGTACACTCTGTGATAAATTGGGGAATAGATATGGGAGGGATACATATGGCTCACAGCAATATCTATATCATTCTCAGTTAACATCCAATTCTTATGCGGGGATACCTTTAACAATTTTTAAGGTTTAAATTTAGAAGAAAGAAATATGAAAATTTTTTAACTTTTTTTAATTTATGAACAAAATTTTGAAATTTTGATTTTACCTTTTTTCTGATGGGATTTTTTGTAAAATTCTTGTTTTCCATCTATGGCCCAACCATACCAGTATCTTTGCCAATTTTTATCCGATTCTTGCGCAAAATCTCCCAAACAATCCCAATAGTTTATATATATTTCAATATAATTCTCAGTCCCAAACGCAGTACCTCTGATTGTTATTGGTTTTGACCAAGAGTTAAATAAATAATGATAGAGTATATTGGCATTTTGGTTAGAGATTTAAGGGGTTATATACAGTTGTGATATATGAAAAAATCGATTTTTTTTTTATTGCATATTCTTTAAGTATATTCTATTGGGAATACTCTCACAAAAATTCATAACGATCGGAGCATTGGAACAGAAGCTGTAGCTATTTATACCGCACTATCTGCATATAAAACTTGAACAAACTTGAAACTTTAAACGCGATTATCTCAGAATCTTTTTTTTGGGAAATTGCTTTTGCGGTGGACACGATTACTAAAAAACTACTAATCCGATCAACACCAAATTTTGACCACTTATTTATTATGATATTAGCTAGTCCGTGAACGAGGGATTTTCAATTTTTTTGAAAACTCCTTTTTTAAAGCACAAAAAACGAAAATCTTATACGTTGAAAAAGTACATTTTTTGTTAAAAACGTCGCCATTTTTTTTTTAATCAAAATTTTTAAAAATCCCTCGTTCACGGACTAGACAATACAATATACTAACTAAACTTTTTTGAATTTTGGATTTCTGATGAACCGTTTTCGAGAAATCATGTCCACCGCAAGACACCATCGAAAAAAGACGATCCGGGAATTCGGCTATAACATTTTTGTTATGTAATATTTTTTTTATGAAAAAATTTAATTAGGTACCCAGAAACATGTACTAAACAACGTCGGTAAAACATTTTTCATAAATATTTTCTATGGTGTCAAAAACAAATCGATAAAAATCCATATTTTTGCGCGGTACAACTGCATATAACCCCTTAAGTGAACTCAGTCTTGCCTCATCTGAAAAGTAAACCTAATTTGCGTACAGCCCACTTCCTTTATTTGTTTTCTTTTATTTTTATAACGCTGTTGATTCGCCACCTCTGCAGCTCTATCCTATTTCACATTCGATTCAGTACGACCCGTACAAAATTTGGAGGCATCGTCGCCGTTTGCCTTTTCATTACGGACCTCATTGTCTGGGCGCGCGGTCAGTTTTGGATTGTTGTTAAGTAAGTGTACTTAACCCACATGACTTGCGGTTTTCTCATTTCTCACTGCTCACTTGCCACTGCTGCGTGCCGTTGCTGTGGGTTAAGACTCGGTCGAGACTCCGTTTTCTGACTTTAGCTGTCATCGGGTCCAAAAAAGCTGTCATTGCCTGGGATCTGGTATCTGGTGTCTCCGGTGCGCGGTACCACGGTGCGTATGTGTGATGTCAGTGTGCGTGCGCAAAGAGATTTCTTAACCTTGAGTGACTTTGAGAGCTTTTTTGTTTTTGTACCAGCCATCTAGCCATCCAGCAATCCAGCCATCCATATTTATTTATTTTTTCCCTTTTGGCTTTTGGCTTTACATTTATTAACCAATTTTTTGTTCGCCGATTGTATTTTTGGGTTTTATTAAATTACTGTTTGCACGTGTGCGTGTCTGCGTACTTGACTCTACGCTCATTTCCTTAATTAAACACTTGTTTCACGGTCCGTTGGGCAATCTCATAAGGCGAATAAGCAAAAAATAATAAAATATGCCGACATCGAAAAGGTATTATAAAATAATGGTATCTGCTGGCAGAAAATAAATGGCAGAGATTAGCAAAAAATCAAGTTGATGGGGCTCATTTGCAGAAATAATGATCATGCAGCAAAAAGTGGTCAAAAATTAAAGATTATGTAAAAATGATCGATGGCAACCACTTATCAAGATTACTAAAATGTTGCCAAGTCATTTAAAAAATTGTATATTTTATTGAAATACTAGATGGGGTGTACCTTTTGCATTATTTTGCACAAGTCAGTAGAAAACTTCCCTTTCCGTTCTTCATGTTGCGTGTAACTTTCAGTTGAACCTTCTGGTTTCAGACTTCAGGTTTTCCATTACCTTGGATATCTGACTGCTACCATCTATAACAAATAAATTCATGGCTGGACCCATTAAAAACTTATTATGGTTTTTTGTTTGCCACTCCAGTTTTATTGTCCATTGTCGAGTTAGGACCTGGTCTTGAGATTCCCAGACAGACAGAGGAAAGCCACCCACTAAGCATGGGAAAAGTAATTTTCATAATTTTGCAGTCCAACACCTTTGCCGCCTTCTGTTCGAAAAACAGAAGCTAGCCCTCGGGGGGGAAATCTGTCTCAGCTCGTTATTAGCCAAGATTTACATCCATAGGTCTTCCCGACTTCCCTGGGTTCTCGGCTGTGAGCTGTGAGCTGCGGAACCCCATATTAAAATGCCACTAATTATGGCAATTTGTTATATGCGAAACCGAACTGAGGCCAACGCCTATGATCCCAAGTGGTTTTTTAGCCTTTTAAAGACACACACAATGGCAACCATTAGCCAGATCAAGAGTTTATTAGCGAAAGGAGGAGAGAGGCAGGGTCTTGGGGGGCGGCACCACTCACGCATAGGTTGTTAAAAAAAAAACGAATATTAAAATTATAAATATAAAAGAATAAATACTCCGGGCTAAGTGCGTCGAATACATTCATCGCCGAAGGCCAAACAAGCTCTTACACACATATTGAAATAAATGTTTATTTATTTTTTTATATTATTTTTTATTTCTCCGCTCCTTTCCTTTTATTTTTCGTTTATTCCACTTCAAGTTGAGTTGGAACCAGGTGATGATTTGCTATTTGCTGGCCAGGAGACTCTCGCGAAGGGTTCAGAGCTGGCAGGGAGGTTGGAAAAGGTTAAGTCGCAGTATGTTATGTGTACATGTGCTACAAATTGAAGGCTTTTTTATGGGTGTACTCTTACGAGCTCATAGGCCCAGACAGTTGGTCATAAATTTTCAGATTATGGATCTTTGCAGGCTTTTTAATTAGCCACAAGGTTTAATCTTTGAATAAAAGGTGATATGTATTTATTAACCATATCGTTTATGGCTTATATCATATACTATAAATTCTACACAATAAAATCTTAATGAAAGAAAAAGAGCATTCCAAGTGCTGTCTTCCAATTTCGAGTCCAATATCATTCCATTATTTTTATTTGCTGCCCGCGAAGCTTTTCATTTGCTGTTCCCCTTGTTTTCTCAGGGTCCAATCGAAAAATACAAAAAAATATAAAAAGGGAGATTCACTCGCTGGGGTGACGAGGAGGCGGGCACTGGGGTATGGGGCAGTTGAGGGTTAAGTATTGGCATTTCCGACTGGGAGACCCGCCGAGACTCGTCTTCATTGAAATCGAGCTGAGACTCAAACTGAGCCCCAGTCTCGAGCCCAGTTCCAACTTGCACACGGCATGGCAATCAAAGCCAGCAAATCTACACCAAAAACGAGAATAGCAGCAGCAACCCAGCAACACAACAACTCGGCAACAGCAACAATGAGAGCAATATTTGTGCTCATTAAGCGTAACTGACACACGAAGTTTTTTGGAGGGTTTCTTCATTTCGCAAGTCCCCAAAAACTACGCCAACGGGACAGAGTCTCTTTTTTTTGTGTTGTTTCTGGCAGAGGCTGTGACTCAAGATTTCGCCCTCCAGTCTTCATTCTTCCTTCGTGTCTTCGGCGGCTTCTGTAGCTGTTATTGTTGCATTGCCGGTGCATTGCATTGTTTTCATACACTTTCAAAGGGTATTTGAGAATCTATCTGTAAAATATCCTGAAACTTTTTTTAAAATTTACTATAAGCTTTTAGCAGGTTCATCTTCATAAGAAGAATTTTTTTAAATTTTTGCAATAACCCTTAATGGCAGCGTATTTTGCATTATCCTCTGCCAACTTTGGCCTTCCCTTCGACCATTTTTTGTTCGTTTTTGCATTTTCGCTTCGCTTTTGGCCAATTTGAACGGGCCCCCCAAACGGGCAGAGGGCGATTGCTATTATTTTGAGGTAATTCGATGATTTACAACTGTTGCCGTGTTTTGTAAGTTTTCTTTTTGTAAGAGCCACAGAATGCCACAGATCCCACTCGCTGTCCAGCAGATCTTTATGTGAGTGTGGCAGTATCTCCTGCCCAGTGTGAGTTCAACAATGAAGGGCCCAACCTTAGCCACATTCTTTTGTTATTTTCGCAAATTTTTTCTTTTATTGTTTGTTTGCCCCTTTTTTTTTGTGTTGTTGTAATTTTTGTATCCCCCAAAGATCTGAATGAGCCTGATGGTTTGGTGGAAGTGGTTGGCTTTGTCTCTGGCCTGCTGCGTGTAAATTCTTTCGCGGGAAGCTTACATTTCACACCTGTTGTCATTTTTCTCCCCCAGATATTTATATTCAGGAGGAAATTGGCGGGATCTGAGCTGGCTGGCAAGTTGACAGCCTAAGTAGCTCAAAAGGGGGAGAGACCCCTAGGATCCTGTAACTGACATGCAGATGTTTCTTGCTAAGAATTTAAATTAAATTGATTAGCTTGAATTACCTTAAACTTAAGCTTCAAGGATATATAGGATAAAAACCTCCTAAAGTTTTCACACAATTGATGAATATCTGAGAGGGAGAAACCACTTTCCCAGATGGTTCTGATGCAACCCACTCATTACAAGCAATCAGAGTAAAACACCAACTCAAAATAACCACAATCATGTCAGGCTCTGAACTCTGCAACATTTCAATTTAGCCGCCCTCCGGAGGGCGACTGTCTGCATCCATCAATGCATGAACAATTTCACTTTCGAGATACAAATGTGGCGATATGGGATTCAGTGCATCGGGCTTGGCTTTCGGTTTCCAAACCAGAAGCGGAAGCCATCGTTTAAGCCATCGCATATGGAGTCGTCATCTGGTGATTAGACGCTTCAGCGCCAATCCAAACCACAAAGACCCGGCCATACACGGAAAATAAATATGAAGTAGGCATTTCTAAGTAATGAAAATATTAATAATACCAGGTCCCCAGGTAGGATAAAAAATTTTCCACTGTGGCACGGCGACATTTTGGCGACGCTTCGGTGCATTTTGTTGAGCGACTCCGTGGCAGATTGGCGTATGTGCCTCGTGTGGCATGTCAGGGCTTCAGTGGTGCGATAAATGCTCATTTCACTTTCTATCAGCGTCTCGCGGCAGTCTAATGGAGGTTTAATTATGCTACGCTGGCGGCGTGCCCTCGCCTGTCGCATAAATTACACCCAGCAATGCCTTGATTTATTGTTTGTTTATATAGCTATGTATTTTTTTATGGTTGGGCCTGTTTTTCCATTTTGTATTTTTGCTAATGCCTTGCCCATTTTTTACATGCTATCTTGCAGTGACTTGACATTATGGCGGTGAGGTCGTAGGCACCGCGAAATTAAGGCAACTGCTCGGTGTTCGGAGGGGGATGACAAAGAAAAACCGAAACCACACAAGGCAAACAAGGAACCGACTCAAAAATGTCCGGCAATCAACAGCAGCAACTACAACTACAACTACAGCAGAAGTCATTAACTAACACAGCAACATCAGCAACAGCAACAGCAGCAACTACAAACGGAGCAACAGGCACTTTAAACAATAATTTGATAAAAATAAACAGTGTTGACAAAATAATAGGCAAAGCCCAAACAGCGACGCAGGCAATTAACAAACATCAGCAGCAGCAGCAGCAACACCAACAGCAACATCAGCGACGCTCCTTGCTGCCAGCAACCTCAGCGGCAGCAACATCGACGCACCAGCAACACTCAACGCAACAACAAAGCGGAACGTCAGCAGCGCTGTCGCCAGGCGGCCAAAAGCAGCAGCAGCAGCAATCACACCAATTGCAGACTGTGGCCACAATACATCAGCAACACTCAACCCAGCAGCAACAGCAGCAGCAGCATCATCATCAGACATTGACTTCTCGGTTGCCTATTCAACAGCAATCTAGCAAGGAATTGCCCAATCTTTCTGCCCAGCAGCAACACCAGCCTGGCAACCAGCAGCAGCAACCGATACAGCGTCGCAGCTTCTACCAGTTGCAACAGCAACATCAGCAACACCAACAACAGCAGCAACATCAGCAGCAATCTCTGCGCAGTCCACAGCTCAAGGTACCGGCACCAGCCCACTCTATACCGCCGAGATACCAGCCACCCCCTCAGCCAAGCAACGGGATTCTCAAGCCGCACTTGCCACTTAAATATCCGCCGGATATCCCCCAGCTATCGAGCATTTACATACCCGATTCGATCAAACAGCAACAGCAGCAACACTCGCGTTACCTGCCACACCAGTCGACGGGGAAGGGCGGAGCGGCACAGGATATGCTGAAGTTTGTGCGGAAGCCCGATCAGGAGCACCCATCGCCCAATGCCTCGGTCACGTCCAGCGGCACGGGAATTCCCACGGCCAATGGCGGAGGTCGTTTGACGGCCGAGCAGAACCGCCAGCTCCAGTCGCTGGTGAACGAGCTGCGGGCCCTGAAGGAACAGAACCAGCGTCTGCTGGACGACAACCAAGAGCTGAGGGACCTCTGCTGTTTTTTGGATGACGACCGGCAGAAGGGGCGCAAGCTGGCCCGGGAGTGGCAAAGATTCGGTCGCTACACCGCCAGCGTCATGCGCCAGGAAGTGGCTGCCTACCAGGTGGGTCTCCAAAGCAATTCATAATTTCCATTCCTAATAATAAAATTATTGCTTTTTGTAGAACAAACTACGTCAACTGGATGATAAGCAGCAGGAGCTAATCACCGACAACCTGGAGCTGAAGGAGCTCTGCCTCTACTTGGATGAGGAGCGTGCTCATGTGGCGGCCAACGCGCTGTGCGCCGGATGCGGAGCAGCCACTCGAAACGCCCTGAGAGACGATGGCGACGGTTCCAGCTCCAGCACCAATGCCGATGAGACCATCACTGCGCTGAGAAACTACGCCGAACAGCGCCAGCTTCCACAGGTAAGCAGAAAATGCCTTCTTTCCAAGGATTAGAATCTAATTAGCATCGTTCTTTTCTCGCCAGGATCTACGTCATGCCCACTCGCTGAACGATCAGACGCTTCAGTATGTGCGATCGCTGGAACGGCGCATCCAGCAGCTGGAGGAGGAGCGAACCACACCCACGGGACATCAGCAGCAGACGACGACCACGCCGCAGCCAAGGACCACCCCCACGCCCACGCCCACATCCGCATCAGCCGTGGCAGCAGCAGTAGCAGCCGCAGCAGCCGCGGCAGCAGCCACCAAATCAGCGCCCTCGCCCCACCTCGCCAACCAACAGCAACAACAACCAACGGCACAGCAGCAACAGGACATTGTGGCCGCAGCAGCGGCGGCTGCTGCTGCGATCCAATTGCCGGAACCGATAGCTGGTCGCCCCGAGGCCGTGGTCCGTGCTCTCCAGGTTCTGGAGGTGCGGGAGCAGCTCGAGCGCGATCGACTGGGCAACCTGGCCGGGAGCGCCATCGACCAGATGGACGACGGCGAGAAGGCGCTGGTGCGGGAGATGTGCAACGTTGTGTGGCGCAAGCTGGAGGGCAGTCCACACGGCCCCCCGGCCCTGGAGCCACTCTAAGCCGACCCAGCAACCGAAAGACACCCTTAAGGGCTAACCCTAGACTCTATGTTTAATGCTAACTTATGCCGTAATATTTAACCCTAAACATTGTACAAAGTTCAAACCACAACCTAAGCTAAGCCACCACAAAAGCGAAAGAATACTCAAAAGATATATTGGAATTTATCCACCAACTGATCTGATATTAACCATGTATATTAACTATAAACATAGCTTACTAAATGTCTGTAAATTGTATTAAAAACTATATATTTTTGGCTTTAGTTTCCGATATTTGAGTTCGGCATCCAAATTGAGTTTTAACTGGTTTTAAAGCTCAAAGATTTGGATGCGAATCGATCGATTTCTCTGTTCGATGACTTTACAAAATCAAATAATCAATGGCATTGTTGCTTATTTTCGATTTTGGACAATATTTGATTGGATCACTCTATTTAATTAGTTTGTAACACAGCTGACCAGTTGGTGGAGAATGCTCATAATTATTTTTGTACTTATTGAAATCTTTGACTGTTATTTTTGATTGCCAAGAGACAGGAGGTGTATTCTATCTTTGACGAAAAATTTGCTAACTCAAAATATAATGCAACAAATATTTCCAAACTCACATAGTGTTTTTAATTAATTTTTTTTTTTTGTGTGGAGTGCTGAGTCACGGTTACAATGGTTCTACCAAATATCTTCATCTCATTAACTTGGCCTGTAATGCGAGCATCTAATCGCATTACATGGCTTTTCCTTAGCGCTTTCTACGCTTTGCTGGACTTTACTTGATGAAATACATGGTACAATATGTATGTATATAGGTAGCTTCTTCTTTTTGGAATACAAATTAAGTTACCCCAGAGGTGCTTAACCTGATTTTTGTTGGCCAATTGGTCTGTATCACGTTCATTCTGAAAAACAGCCGCTTCCAGGACAGGATGATGCAGCAACAAATGCTAAGAAATGCACCCAAAACAGATACCCTTTCAGAGGGTATAATCATTTTTTAGATATCGCCTTTTAAAAATAATCGAAGATGGCAATATCGAACTTTAAAATTTCTATATGGATGATCAAATCTCATAGAAAAACACCTTTAAAGAATTGGTGAACATTAAATATAGTACAAAATTAAAAAAAATTCCCATTTTAAATAAAAACCAGTTCAGTTATATGTGAGCTATAGGATATAGTCGACAGACCCTTACGAAATTTGGTAGGTCGGATCATATGGCCCACAGTGATGGCTATATCTTCCCTAACTCTCAACCGATTCTCAAGCCTTAGAGTAAAGTTTAAGAGTACCTTAAACGATTTCTGGATCGATTTTCTACCATTCTGCATCAAAATCCCGAGACAAAATATTTTTTAGATTTTTTGTCCATTTTTCATAATCCCAATAGGGTATTTCCCAATATGGCCCACAGTGATGGCTATATCTTTCCCAATTCTAACCAATAAACCAATGAACACCTATGGACAAAAACCTATGGATTACTAGATATAGTTATATATTTTATTGAAATTCCAATCTCTTTGTGGTCTCTTATTTGTGTGCTCTTAATACTTGACACACATTCTGTCCCCCATGTTAAAAGCCGTCTAAATGGAACATTACACCGCCGAAAATAGCAAATAATCAGAGATTAGAGGAGAGAAACGACGACCAGGTAGCGGGCTGAGAAAAGCTGTTTCCGACAACCGCAAAGTCACCAGATTCCAGCATCCAGCATCCGCACATCTTGGCGCACTTTTCATTCAACTTCGCAGCGAAACGCACGCGCGATATAACAATCGGAGTCCGCAAAAACCAAAGTGGAAGGAGTCGGCGCCGCGAACATATGGCATGGATATGGACATGGACATGGAGGCCATAAAAATGCTATCGCCGAACCGAACCGAAGCAGATCAAGCCAACCAGTCCCAGTTCAACTGCATATCCAAGTGCAGTTGCAAGATCAAACAGAAGAGGAGCACCAGCAACAGCAGCTTCGAAAGAAAAAAGAAAGTTATTGGAGCCGGTTGTTGTCGTTCTTCTGGCAACCTGGCGCAGCTGCCTTTCTTCGTCACCGCACTTTGCATGCTGATCTTCGAGCTCAGCCTGGTTCCTCCAATCCGCTCCATGTCGTCGCCAAACGAGACGGCCTGGCCACCCATGCGCCATTACGATATTTGGGGCGATGACACTGCCCAGCCGGACAACAGGCAGGAGGATATGCTGGCGGAAGAGGTGGACTTGCAGAGGCAACTGGAACTAAATATGGATGAAAATATGGAGATGGATGAGGGAAGTTTTCCCAAGGAAACAATTTCTCAGAATGAAACCAACAGCCGACAGGGAAAGGGTAAGTTTTAATTATAAAACTAAAACTTAAATATCAATAAACTTGCTTTCTAGTGATCCACCTGTTTCCTGTGCCCGTGGATGGGGATTGCTTGTCCAATGATGGTCGCCGCATGGGAAACTGCTTGAATGCCTACGAGTGCCGTCAGAAGGATGGCCAGGCCAGAGGAGAATGTGCCATGGGATTCGGAGTGTGCTGCGTTTTTGTGGCCAACTGCAACACCACCATTTCCAACAACATTACCTACATTGTGTCGCCGGGCTTCCCCAGCTTCATGCCCAGCAACTTTAGCGGCTGCAACTTGCGGGTAAAGATGATGACTGATGACATCAGTCAGGTGCGGATTGATTTTCATCATTTCACCTTGGGACAACCGAATCGAAGGACAGGAGTCTGTGATGGAGATGCCTTTCAAATCGGCGGTGGACCCGGGGGAAACATATCACTTTGTGGTCAAAACAGTGGGCAACATTGTAGGTATACATTTTTGTGATCTTTAATATTTAAAGTCTTTAAACTGGAAGTAGAAATCTGACTAAAACTAATCAACTATTTTAATCATTTAGTGTATTACGACGTCGGAGCACGAGCAACTCCCAGGCAGTCCACATTATATGGAAGTTTGCGTCCCCTGAATGGTAGCAGTAATAGCAGCAACAGTAATTCTACGGGAGATCGTTTCATTAACATTGATCTAAATCTTGCCAATCGATTCCTGCCACTTCGCATTTGGGAGATCAGCGTGGTCCAGATCCCGTTCAGCCAACGAGCTCCGGCTGGATGCCTGCAATATCACACAGGAACCGAGGGCCTCCTGCAGACTTTTAACTTTGCCGAAAACGGACGTCACTTGGCTAACCAAAACTATAGGATTTGCATGCGACAGGAACTGGATATGTGCTCCATTGTGTATCAGCCCTGCGATCAGCAATCCTTTCGAATTGGTGGTGGCGGACGGATGGCAACTCGGGGTGGTGATAGCGATCAGGGCGCAGGAAGCCCACCAGCCCAATCCGATATGGCAGGAGTAGCAGCAACAGCAGGTAATGTTGCCACGACTACGCCTGTCCCTACCTCCAGCACCCTCATGCAAATGCTGGCCAACATGGCCAACTCCACTACCACGACTTTAATGTCCATGATGTCTGGTAACTCCACCACAGCTTCCAATTCCAATTCGTCAGCAGCCACCAGTAGCACCGCAGCAATGAGTGCAGCTACAGCAACTGCTACAACTACCACAACGACAACCCCCACTCCCTTGCGGTCCAGCACCGTGGCATCCACGTCCACCTCTTCAGAAGCGCCAGCATCATCTCCAGCCAGCGACGATGTAGAAGGCTCGGGAGGTGAGGTTGGGGAAGGGAGTGATGACGATGACGATGGTGGGTTCCTGTTCTTCCGGAGCCCGCCCACCACAGAGGAACCAGGCTTTTCACGACGGCCCCGCCCGGTTGGTGGAGGATCCAGTGGCGGCTTCGACATACTCGGCTTTCTCCGCAACGCTTTCGATCTGCAACTAAGGAGGCGCCGCCAAGCACGACAGTTCTTTAGCACCTGCACGGACAGAATAACGATGCCCTGCATCATTGAGGATTTTATTGGGACCGGCCTGGGACCACTGCCAGGCTGCGAGCCCATTCATTGCGGCTCCCAGTTCTGCTCTTCAGGAACTTGGCCATGTCGCATTGAGAGCACTGTCACGCCATTTTATATTGGCGTCCATTTCGGTAATGGAATGGGAGCTGGGAAGGCCAATGCAGAGGATAATGTGGGAGCCTGCCTGCGTTATTCTCAGGTACAGTGTATGTAAATTTTATGATCCTGCACCCAAAATACTGTTCTTAAAAATATATGTGTAAAAAACGTAGTCAATAGGTTTTATAATAGGTTTCACAAATTCATTTTATTATATTATTTCAGTATCTTATACATACAGACTTTTTAGTAATGACCCTTTTACCTAAATATGTGCCTCACATACAATACTTTTTTGACTTTATTAAATATGTACACGGTCGGATATGAGATTTTTGATAAATTATTCGAGCGCATTTAAGTATACATTTGTAATAAATGATATAAGACATTTTTTTACATTCAAAATTTTAAACATAAAGGGACAAATAAGCCTATAAATACATTTAACCAATTTTTTTAGTTATTTGTTCGTTGGTTAGTAAATACTTTCGAAGTTTTCTATAATCTACATTTTTGATTTTTCTAAACTGCTGCAAAATGTAGCTGCAAAATTAGTGTGCTTTGTGATGTTTTTTCCTTGAAAATGATGTGCGTTTTATTGATATTTGTACGACTCTTGACTTCTTATCTGTTTGAATTCCAATGGCAAACAAGCAAAACATAAAACTTTAACACTCCCCCTATTTGGAGACTTCTTTGGTAGGCAGCGCTATATACACATACATATAAAAATACAAAAAAAATTTGAGAACCTTTCCATTTACCTAAAAAAATTCTCCTGCCGCCTTATACGCTCGAGGGCAGTTTTTCTCGGCATATTTGGCGTAGGCGTTATTAGATCCGTGCTTAATGGGCAGCTTACTAGAGTGCTTGTTCCACACGTGCACCACGTAAGAGTCTTTGGCGCGAGCCATAGTCTCTTCCATTTTCTCTGGCTCGAAGAAGTCTTTCCACTGCTTCCAAGGAATAGCGTAAAATGCAGCCCGACCGAATACGGTGAATCCTAGGCAGCGTTTACGGTCTTCCTGCATCAGGCGGATGTCATTGGTTTGGCAGATTTTCTGAGCCACTCGGGTAATTACACCCGGCCCGTTGTTGCCCCAATCCCTGCCATCAAAGTTATGCTGAAAATCACGCAGGCAAGACTCGGCGATCCCATGTCCAAAACCAGTGGGCTCCAGATTCATAACACCCGCTGCCAGGTGGGTATCAGACTCAGCTCCGGTATAATTGGGAGGAACTTCTTCCATGCTGCGCAGCACCACGACGTCCATGTCCAGATAAAGTCCACCATACCGGTACAGCGTTAAATACCGCAGAAAGTCCGATATATGTGAAAACAAATATCTAAAAATATATGACAGTCAAATAATTAGTCATTTTTTTTTTCAACGAGCTTATTACTCACTTTGAGCGAAATAAGCGGCCATCCTTAAGCCACTCCTCAATTGGCGTACCAGCTGCATAGCTCCAAAGGTTAAGACGCCGCAGATGTACATTACTGTAGCTAAGGATGGCTTCAATCAAGGTCTGCGGATGGCTGGCGTTATGTCCAGCTATAGGTATTTGATAGGTGGGGCCGGCAAATAAGACAAAAACTTGGAAATTCGGATTATGCAATGCTGCGGATTCGATTGCGCAGGCTTGGCGGGCAGTCAGCTCCAGCACCTTGTATCTATTTTTCCCGTTTTGATGGCAACTCGTCTCATGAAAGAAAATAGTCCTGCCGGGCGTCGGTTTTGGCTCCGCCTCCAGCACGTCATCCAAGAGCTCGAGACCAACAGAACCCGTGGACTGAGTCGCAGCCCGTCCTTCTCCGTCCATGAAGCAGAGCTGGTAGTCAGTCTGCCAGCCATAGGACAACAATAAGCCAATTATCAACAGAACGATGAGAGCCACAAATAACAGTCGCAGTCTTCCATTGTGCAGGAAGCGGGCCACCAACAAGGGCAAGCGCAGGAGCATGACGACTCTGGAAACGGAGGGTCTGCTTATATTTCAACCATAAAAAAAAGACTCTGGTACCTACTCAGTGACCGCTATTAAATAAGTGTAAATCAGTACATGGTTTCACGAACTTAAATGATAAAGTGACTCCCAGAGTCGACGGCGTCTTTTAACAACGAACCACAACACAACAGTATCTGTATGACCAGATGCCGTTATTGATACTATGTAAATTTGGGGCGTGTTAAGATTACCCGGTATCTAACTACTTCGGTTAGATATTTTTATAAATAAAGGTTTATTTTTTAATTTTTGGTGAATCAACCAAATAATTACTGTTAAATATTTTAAAAATTTAGTTTTTAAGAAACACTCATTAGTATTCTTTATATAGTAAGTCAATTATAAATATTAGATTAACCTAATAAGCATAGAAAAAAGAAAAAAATTACAAAAATTATTTAAAAATAATAGGAATTTAAAAAAATTTACCTATGTCGTTAATACACACCTTTCACGCAACCACCCCTAGAAATTAATCTAACAAATGCCCACCACTATGTAGCCAGGGAGGAGAAAATTATCGATAACAGCAAAATGTGTTGAAAGCGGCGTTTGCATTCGGAATTTGCGAGTTTATTAGTTATTTTGAAAAGCTGACGGTGTTTTGGCCGGCGCAGAGCACTTATAGATCGGTAGACGTAGTTTCGCTTCCCTCTACTCATATAGAAAAGTTGTGAAATGAATGTTCCTCCTAGCGCTGGAAATGGAGGAGTCGCTGTGGTGGCCGGGGGCGGCAGGGGCATGGGATTCACGCCGCCGGCTGGGATGGTGCCTCAGTTTCCACCACCGGGATTCGCGGCACCTCCACCTCCTGAGCTAGCAGTTGCATTTGGGGTAATGCCATCGAACACAGAATGGACCGAACACAAGGCTCCAGATGGACGACCATACTACTACAACCAGAGCACGAAGCAGAGTTCGTGGGAGAAACCAGAAGCCCTGATGACACCTGCTGAGCTGCTGCATAACCAGTGTCCCTGGAAGGAATACCGTTCAGACACTGGAAAGGTATACTATCACAATGTGGCTACCAAGGAGACCTGTTGGGAGCCCCCACCGGAGTACGTTGACATGAAGGCCAAGGCCAAGGCTGAGGAGTAAGTTAATCTTGGACTAATTTAATAAATCGTATACTCATATAGTGTTTTTTTTTGCAGAGCTGCTGCTGCCGCCAAAGCTGTGGCTGCCATGACATCCTCCAGTTTAGCGGGCATGGTACCCCATGCTGCTCTAGCTAGTATTCTTCCTGCTGCCTTGCCAGCGGCACCCCGGATACCCACACCTGAAATTCATTCTCCCTTGACGCCCAGCAGTAATGAGAACTCATCTTCTGCTCTAGATCAGGCTATGGCTGCCACTTTGGCGGCCATTGAGGTTCCCCAACCGAATGGTGAGTGCTTTTTCTAAGCTCCTGATTATTTCGCTAACGTGTTAACCTTTTATTGCAGCTAAAAAGGAGGACAAATCAGCAGAAAGTCCAATTGTATTTAAGGACAAGCGTGAGGCGATCGAGGCCTTTAAAGAGCTCCTGAGAGACCGCAACGTACCCTCCAACGCCAACTGGGATCAGTGTGTGAAGATTATATCGAAGGACCCGCGATATGCAGCCTTCAAAAATCTCAACGAACGCAAGCAGACCTTTAATGCCTACAAAACGCAAAAGCTAAAAGATGAACGCGAAGAGTCACGCTTAAAAGCCAAAAAGGCCAAAGAGGATCTTGAGCAGTTTCTCATGTCAAGCGACAAAATGAACTCACAAATGAAGTATTTCCGGTGCGAGGAAGTTTTCGCGGGGAATCGAACGTGGACGGTGGTGCCGGAACCAGATCGGAGGGATATATACGAAGATTGCATATTCAACCTTGCCAAGCGGGAGAAGGAAGAGGCGCGCGTGCTGAAGAAGCGAAACATGAAAGTGTTAGGCGAGCTTCTCGAGTCGATGACTTCGATTAATCATGCCACCACTTGGTCGGAGGCGCAGGTTATGCTGCTAGACAATTCTGCGTTCAAAAACGATGTAACCCTTCTTGGAATGGACAAAGAGGATGCTCTCATTGTGTTTGAGGAGCACATTCGCACCTTGGAGAAGGAAGAGGAAGAAGAGCGCGATCGTGAGAAAAAGCGTATGAAGCGGCAACAGCGGAAAAATAGAGACTCTTTCCTTGCGCTACTTGATTCGCTGCATGAAGAAGGTAAACTCACATCCATGTCGCTGTGGGTGGAACTGTACCCCATCATATCCGCTGACTTGCGCTTTTCTGCCATGCTTGGCCAGAGCGGCTCCACGCCGCTGGACCTCTTCAAGTTTTACGTTGAGAATCTGAAGGCCCGATTCCACGACGAAAAGAAGATCATTCGAGAGATCCTCAAAGAGAAGTCATTCGTGGTCCAGGCAAAAACATCTTTCGAGGACTTTGCAACTATTGTATGTGAAGACAAGCGATCCGCCAGTTTGGATGCCGGAAATGTGAAGCTCACTTACAATTCTTTGCTAGAAAAGGTATATTTATGGAGTAATTTTATACAAACTCATCTACATAAATCTTATTTACTTGTATTTTTTAGGCAGAAGCTATCGAGAAGGAACGTTTGAAAGAGGAAGTCCGAAGGCTTCGGAAATTGGAGAACGAAATTAAGAACGAATGGCTTGAGGCAAATGTGTCGGTGGCTGAACCGTATGAAAGTGCCAAGAAGCTAGTGGAGCATCTGGAAGCATTTGCAGTATATGAAAAGGAAATCGGTGTAGAAAAGATTTGGGAGGACTTTATAAAGGAGAGCGAGGACGCATGCAGCCATCACCACTCCCGATCGCGAAAGTCGAAGAAAAACAAGAAGCACAAAAAGCGAGTGCGTTCCACATCGAGATCGGACATAGAAAACGAGCTTGAGGTTGAGAAGTCAAAGCGACGGCGATCCAAATCGCGATCGGTTAGTAATGCTATCTACACTAAACTAATATGATATTAATGTATTTCTTAAAAACAGCATTCCCTGAGTTCCATTGGCAGCATCGAAAGCGAAAAGCTTTTGAAGAAAAAGAAGAAGCGAAAAAACAAACAGCGTAGCGTAAGTATTATCTAAACTTCTTAGAGACGGAAAGTAGTAGTATGATACATTATTTATTTTAGTCCTCCTGTGAGTCCGAGCTAGTAGGCAATCAATCCCCCGGCACACAAGCTCTCCTGCAAAACGATTCCAACTCACGTTCGCCGGCTAAAAAGAAGAAAAAGGAAAAGAGAGCTAAGAAGGATAAAGATGGCAAGCGGCACAACCGACATAATCGCTCCACCACGCCTCTTAGCCCTACCCAGTCATTAGATTCGGCGGGATCACGGAACGAGGATTTGGCGCTAAGTGATGGGGAGCTAGAATCAAAGAGGGCGGCACTTCTGGCGCAACTAAGCGAGCAACTGGACGAATGACCGGCAGTCGGTCACTGAACCTTAGCCAACATAGACAACGTGTGGTAGCTCCAGCTCCCGATTAACGAGGTTCAGGAGCATCAGTTGATCTGGGATCCAGGTTGCTGGACAAGCTTAGCCTGGTCCGTATCTGCTGTAGTTCCTTTGCTTTGTTAAGATCCAATTATTGTAATTTTTAGGCACGATAAGTTTGAATGTATAAATGAGAATTAAAGCAAACAAGTCAAGTTTTAAATTACACACAAACTATTTTGAGTCTCTACAGCAGAATAAATAAATTTAATTAAACGAAAATAGTATTTGATTTGAAATTATTGTATTAAAAAATATTTACCGGCCAATCTATAAATCTTAAAAATATGCTGATGTCAATTAAATGAAACTCCAATTTATCTTACTATTTTTAATGACATTCCAACTTATATCTGTCCGACAATCGCACAAATGGAAAAGTTTTTCTTGTAATACAACTAGAACTTGAACTCCTTGTACTTCTTAGTTGTCTTGGCTGGATCAGTTTGTTGACGTTTGCGCTTCGATTTCTGTCGCGCCACATGCTCTGCCAGCATATCTGACAGATCCTCCTTCTGCAGATGATTCTGCTGTTCCCGCATCTGTTGCTCATACCGCTGAGCCATGGCGTCATTATCCATGTCCAATTCGCTGGGATCCAGAGCCAACTCCACGATGCCCTCGCGATCAGTAGTCGTCCTAACTGGCGGCTGCTTGTTGGCTCCGCTGCCAGTGACGTCGTACACATGAGTCGATCCCATCATGGATGCCCCTATACGGTCCGTGCGTTTTTCCGGAAGTACTTGGTAAAGAACAGGGGTCTCATTGCTGCAAAAAAAGGAGTTATTAATTGTAATGGTAATTCTTTTGCTCAAAAAGTTATCCACTCACTCCTCCATCTCTGCTTCAATCTTCTTTTTACGGAGCTCAATATTTTCAGGTGTTTCCATTCCAGCTGGTACACTGGTAAGTCCGGATGGAGTGACAAGTCCCTCAACTGGAGTGACTAAACCAGTCTCATCCTGCTGGTCTCCAAGGTCCTCGCCGTCCTCCTCTTCTTCTTCCGAAGACTCCTCGGATTCTGATTCAAGCTCACCCCATTGATTTCGCTCAATGTCGGCCTCGTCGATGCCGTTCTGAAATTAGATTTTAATAGATTAATATTTGAAAAATCGAGCAAGATTAGTAGTTTTTACATCCAAGTCCAATATATTTGTTCCGAACACATCTCCGTACAGCGGTTTACCGTTTTCGTCAACTGGCGGCTTGCCCCAGCCACCGGCGTGGTAACCAAAGGAAGTACCTTCCGGGATCGGGGCATTGAGACCAGGAATCTTCAGGTTTGGATATGAGGGGGGCGGCCCATAACGCTGCTGAGCAATCAACCATGGAGGCGGAATCTTATGGGAATTTGGGCCCACAGGCATGCCCAAAGCAATGCGCAATTCTTCGGACAGATCTCCGGGTTTTTTCTCCTTCAGGCGTGTTTCGAACTCCTTTCCCTCGTAGTAGAGATCGCCATGAATAGTCATACGCGGTTTGGTCTGCCACTTGAAGAAGGCATCATGAAGTTTCTGGTAGTCGATATCGATCTTGCCCATTTTGGGGCGGACGCGCTCACGCATTTTGGCCTTTAGAGTTTTGGCATCTTCACGTTCCTGCAGTGATTCACGCATCTCCATGATACCAGTTTTCTTGATAAATGCCGGCAGATCAAATGGTGGCTTTTCAATGCCTCGTTTGCCTTGCAGATACTTCCGCTTGAAGCACCAATGTCGCGGCACCTGTACAGTGTTTCTGTAGGCCTTCAGTTGTACCAAAAGCTTTGGATCTCTGGCGGTCACATCATGCATCTCAACGACATCAGGCCTAGAGACTAACTGCTTCAGCTCCGCTACACTTAGACGGGTTAGTTTCTTAAGCTTTCGCTTAGATAACTTTTCTTTATCCTCCTTGTGTTCATCATCATCGTCGGCGTCATCGTCTTCATCATCAAGCTTTGAATTGGCCTTTTTGTCTTTGGCAAGAGTATCCAAATCGTTAGATGTTTTGTCCTTTTCGGCAGGTTTCGGCTTGTTCTCAAGTTTAAATATTTCAAAGACGCGATAGAACTGGCGATACATTGGTGCTAGATCAGCAATGGTAATCTTCTCGGGCACATATCTGTAGATAGATTATAGAATGATGGGTAATAATCAAAAAACCTCAGTTATATTAACTTACTCTATTGTTACATTTTCGTCGGTAGCTTCCGCTGCCTTTTTATCTTTATCTTTGTCGTCACTACGATCCTTCTTTTTCTTGCTGCGGCTTTCTCTGTGCTTTTCCTTCTTATCTTTTTCAGATGGTTCTTCATCAGCACTTCCTGGGGCCTTAACTTCCTCTACTGCCTGTTCCGTGGTCTCATTCTCATCCAATTGAGCCAACTGCTGTTGACGCTCGTGCTCCAACTGCTGCCGAATCCTCTTATTCTGCTTCTTACGTTTCTTTTTCTTTTTGTTTTTCTCCGCCTTGCTCTGTTTGCCAGGCTTGGCACCTCCGCTGCCGTTGACTTGGTTCTCGGCGTCATCGTCGCTGTCCTCACCCACATCAGCATCCTCGCCGTCAACACCTCCCCCACCGCCACTGCCGCCTTGCGAATCGCCGTCTACATTGTACTCGGCCACGCGTTGATCCTTCAAAGCCAGAACATCCTCCAGGGCTTTGGGCAGCACCAGCTCCTCAGGTGTTTTATTACCATCGCCGCTTTCCTCTGTAACTTCGCCGGCATCACCGTTGCCGTTGCCATTTTCATTCCCATTAGCGGCAGCATTTTCGTTCTGCTGTTGATCGAAGCGGATGGACATCAGCGGCGTAGGCTGGCCGCCCTGCAAAAATAAGCTTTCTAACATGAAGAAGCCACTTCATTACCTGAAAAACTCACCTCATTGTTAGCTTGGTCCGCCATAAATAAAAATAATGTTAAACAGCCTTAGATCCACCAGCGAAAAAACAATTTTAGCGATGGGAATAGAAGATAAAATACTAGCAATCGAAAATATACTAGAAATATCGATAGCAAATTGAATATCGATTGGTCCCAGCGATAAGCAAAACAAACGTGGTTTCATCTGAAAAGTTTATTTATTCAATTAAATAAAAGTAAGGTATAAACAAATTGATTAAAAACAGAAAATTAAAACAATGATTATAAGAAAATTAGGTTTTTGAATTCCAGCGCCAAAAACCGATCACCCCTTTGAATCATGTTTAAATTCAATTTCGATGTGGAAGCGGAACCCTCAGAAGATGCAGTAGCCGTTAAAAGTCCTTTTGACGACCAAAAGAAGGATTCTGGAGTTCAGGATGAATTAAAAGATGGTCAGGAAATAGTTTGGTACAAATCAGTTGAAGTAAAGGCCTCGGAAAACGTGATATCCACACTTGATTTCTACGAACTTAACGCCAAGGATATAGATGTGGGACGAACAAAGTTGCGGCATTTAGTAGCCGGCTTCTTGCTCGAGAATTTAAAAACCCAATCTGGTCTCGAAAACCTGGATATAAAGAAATCCGAAGACAGCCACTCAGACCTATTAGCGGGCGTGTATGAAGGCGGTGCTAAAATATGGGAAGGAACATCTGACTTGCTGCAATACCTTTCCGAACAGATTGAGGATTCTTTTTGGCAGGACAAAAGAGTTCTTGACTTGGGCTGTGGTTCAGGACTACTTGGTATATATGCCATGAAACTAGGAGCACGATCGGATTTCCAAGACTATGTACGAATCTGTCGGGAATCGGGAACCAGTGCTTAAATTTTAATATTTAATATTTACAGAACAAAGACGTTTTGGAGTATATTACATGTGCCAACGTTTTGCTAAATTTGGATGAATCCCTTACGGAAGCAGAGAAATTAGAATACTTGGACAAGAAGACAAGCTTCTACTCCGGGGACTGGAGCCATTTTACGGATCTGACAAAGGAATCTGAGAAGTACGATGTTATACTGACATCAGAGACTATCTACAACATAGATAACCAGCAGAAGCTGTTGGACACTTTCGCTAGTCGCCTGAAACCGGGAGGCATCGTGTTAGTTGCCGCAAAATCGTACTATTTTGGAGTGGGCGGTGGACTGGATCAGTTTGAGGACAAGATCAGAGAAGGGAATGTCTTCGTAAGCGAAAGTGTCTGGCAGGCTGATGAGAATTTGAAACGTGGAATTCTGCAATTGAAATTTAAATAAATATATTTTTTATTATAAAGTATAAGATTTGTTATTTAGATTCTAAAATTTTGAATAAAACTAAAAACTAATCTAAGGAGCACTTCGAATATTTTTTCAAGTGTAAATGTCATTATTATTTCAAGCCATTTTTAGCTTGAAAATGTTTCCACATCCGCGCAGGCTGGCAACCCTACTCAAACCAACAACAAGTTTTTTTTCTGCCAAAGAGTCGGCGAAACCCGGTAATAAAACGAACATAACTTTTTTAATCCAGTCACTCCGTCGAGAGCCAAGCATCACGTCGCTCCAAACTATATTCGGTCGGCTGTTCAGACGCCTATATTCGGTGAATCCTAATCCCGGCAACACAATGGTGGTCACACACAACGTAAAGGGCTACGATGAGTTCTCCAAGAAGATGGAGGAACTGGAGAACGGCAATGGGTCCGTCCACGTCCTCTTCAGCGGAGGCAAGGATGAGAACGGGCTCAGCTGGTGCCCTTACTGCGTCAAAGGTGAGTCGAGGTGGTCCCAATGTGGTTAGCCGATTGGGTATCAGATTGCCCAACTTTATCGCAATAATACTTACATACATATAACGTATACGTATTGGTGCTCGATTGCAGCGGAGCCGGTGATACACGATGCCCTGAAGAAGGCCCCCGACAACTCCCACTTTGTGCATGTTGATGTAGGCGAGCGCGCTTAGTAAGTTCAACCATTTTAAAAAAAACTTGTGGTCATTGTGGGAGCTGATTTATACTTTACTTTGATATACTAATACATTTTGGCTAAGCATAACACAATTACAATGTCATTGCTGACGTCATTAATTGATACCAAGTTTAATTGGCAATAATTTGGAACTAGTATCTCAGCCGCAGTTGTGTGTGATGAAATAAACACTCTAGTGCCGGTTAAAACACCCAGAACATTCAAGATAAAAAAAAAACGATTAAATAGTGATAACTGACCGTGCTTTACAATGCTCTTGAGTGTTGAACCCGATGCTGCCTCTTATCAGAAACCACTGTAAACATTAAATTGTACTTTTTTCTCTTTGGTACAGCTGGAAGGACTTGAACTGTCCGTTCCGCAAGGACCCAAACACTCATTTGGTATTTCTGCCCACTCTTCTGCGTTGGAAGCAACCTCAGCGCCTGGATGGCGAGCGCTGCTCCAACAAGGATCTCGTTGAAATGATGTTCGAGGATGAGGATTAGGCATTGGTGCCCGGTGTCTTTACTTAAATATACATTTATTTTGGAATATTACTCAATTTGGAATACACAGAAGTCTAAACACACATCTAATTAAAGCGCCGCTCAATAATTGCTCTTGTACTTTTTAATCTCCACCATCACCACATGGATGTTAGTCAGCTGGGCGCGAGCATTGGGCGTGAGAAGTTTATGGAACCGATGGTAATATTGCACAAGACTGGCCAAAGCCAGCTGGAGAAGCTGAGAACCCGTTAGCAGAGAGGGAAAAGAAAGAAGGACCTCTCTGTTTAGCTCCTCCAGAGATTTTTTCCAATTAGCCGAGAAGCTGGCCACCAAGGCGAGGCTCCTTCGCTCTTGTTTTCTGAGCTCGTCCATCTGCTCCTTTTCGAAAAAGTGTTCACACTCCTTTACAAACTGAATAATGCCGCCAAAGTGGGGGGCCAAAATTTCCTCCACGTATTCTGCACTTCGTGCATTTAGCTGCTCTCGGAACGCTTCCGCCTCCTTTGAGTTGTCTCTGGTGTGCTCCATCAGTACACCCAGCACTAAATCGTAGTTATTAATCAGATAAATTAGCTGATCTTTGCGGGTGGGAAAGATAGCGGCCATGCGGAGTATAAAGCACTCAACTTCATTTTGGAGCTCCAAAAGTAAGCGGCTTACTAGCTCGTTGGGAAAATGTTCCGAGATTCCTACAATGGCTGCACTAAATTCAGCATATCGTCGAGTTATCTTGAAAATAATTATCATTAGATTTATTTTAGTAGTTATCGGCTGTAAAAATCTTACATAGTGTGGACCCATTTCCTTGTTGAATTTTGTGGGGTCGCAGTCATGAATGCTCTGTATGTTTAGCCGAAAAACATGCTCCAAACGGGGCCAAATAACCGATTGAAGGGAGTCCCAATACCTAATAACAAAGTTGGTAAAACCTTGTTCCTACAAATTATGCAGCAAAAACCTACTTATCCAATGCAGGAACACAGCGCTTGTGGCACATCAATTGATACCGGAATATGAGATGAATACACAGAAACATGGCAATAGTATCATAGCAGTCGTGAATGGAAGTCTCTAGATTTTTCTAAGTACAAAAAGAAATATTCTTTTAATGTTAAACAAAAAAAAACTATTTACCTACAATCATTAACGTTAAGGTCTTTCCCAAAATTTGGTTAAACAAATCCTGTGCTTGGGTGCCGCGAACCATAAAGAATTCTGTGACAAAAAGGTACTCTCGGCAGGCATTATCCACAAGAGCGTACTGCTCCGATCTGAATAGAGCTTCAACAGTGTACTGCAAAGAGTAATGTATAATTTATAAACAATTTTATATACAAATTTTACTCGTACTCTATTTTTTAGCTGGGCATGAGGCACTATTATTGGTGCCTCCAATTGCTGGTTAAGAATGTCTCCCCTCTTTCCAATTGTGAAAATGGTGCTCTTGTGCTTAAGGCTTGTGGTCTTGGAAAATAAGCCTTTTGAAGCGTTATCCTCAATGCCCATCAAGTCGTCTTTTGTGCAGGATTCCTCGAACTTGAGACTTGTCAATCGCGTGGAATAGCTCTGTAAAGTAAAGACTAGCTTTAGTCTACCATAAATTATATATCCAGTTACGCACCTTAAAGTAACTATAATAAATCTTGCTCATCGTATCGATATATTCGCTGCATATCTCCTGGGCCACGTGGCGCTCATTGGACAGTATGAACTCGAAGAAAAACTTATGCTTTAGCATGGCATTTTGGGGTATTTGGTAGTTCGTCATGGGTTTCCGAAACTTGTAGATCTGTTCCAATAGGTACGAACGAATCTTAGTCATGGCCTTTAGTCTCAGCTTTTGGAGTACGTCGCTCACATCGCTGGTGGACTTGGACTCCTTGAAGCTTAGCTCTTTAACGAGAGACAGTTTGTGGTTTAAAACATTTAGCTGGGTGCTAAAATCACGTTCCGTGACTGGTGTTTCCATGATTATGTTGATCATTTCCTCGGACACAGCCATGTCTTCGATAAATTGCGACAACTGAGCCTTGACCGATTGCCTGTTAGTTAGTTGAAGAGACATGGATACGGACTTTCTCTGCAGCTGGGTGATTTCCGTACTAATGTTATTTAAAACGCTCTGAAAGCTCATAAGCATGTTCTCCATTCGCTCCAAGACATCGTCACAATCGTTTATTTGATTGTGGAGATTCGCTATGTTCTGGGACTCGGCGATATAGTCTGGCAATGGAAAAATAGTATTACAAGCACATTATAACGAGGAAGTTGTTTTTTTACCCTCAATAGATTTGTTTTCCACCTCCTTGAACTCTTTTTCAATCTGTCTCGAGTACTGTCGCAAATCCGTCGTGTTTTTTAGGATCTCCCTTACCTCCTCGTTGTCAAGTTGTTCGGTCATCTGCGGAGACGACACCTCAGAGTGAGAAGCCATCCCAGACTTTTGATATTTTAATTTTTCTTGCAATTTTCCTAATTTTCCAAAATTAACTGGTAGGATTGGGGACAGCAGCTGTTCACGTTGGCGTTTTGCAACTCTTATTTGGGCTTTGTAAGCACTGACTCAACAGCTGTTGTGTTATCGATACTTACCCGGAATGCCATCACTGGTGATGCCTATTGGCAGCTTTTCGGAAAGGATTTTGCCCTGTCTAAACTGAAGAGTTTCAGAAAAGTAAAATAAAAAGCATAAAGGGTAAAAAAAAAGGTTAGTCCGAGACGAAAAAAAGAACATGACCAGTTTTCGCAAGCGCACCGTGCAGAAGCCCATCCGGGGCACCCGCACCAGTCCGCACACGGCACAGGTTATTACCTCTAGCGGGAACCCCTACTTGGATGTGGTCATTGGCGGCGGATTGCCAATGGGGTCTATCTGCCTGATCGAGGAGGATCGATTCATGACGCACGCCAAAGTGCTGGCCAAGTACTTTCTCGCTGAAGGCGTGCTGTCCAAGCAGGAGATCTTTCTGGGGAGCTTAGACGACATCCCCGCGGAGATGCTCCGTCGTCTTCCAAAGCCCCTCACCGATTTGGAGTCGGAAGTAGAGCAACGTGAGGAGGAACAGGCAGCGGCCGGTGCCGGGGCCGAGAACGGTTTACGGATCGCTTGGAGGTACAACGACTTGCCATTAGTTCACTCGGAGCACGCCACTGCCAAGATCGGGCACCACTTCAATTTAATGGAGCAAATGGACTCGATTATGCTGTACTACGCCAACACCACTATGTGGGACGATAGCCACAAGGAGGCCGACATTGTTATTGCCTTCGGCGATGAATTTTCAAAAAGCAGCTCCCCCACCTCCTGCTCCTTGGAGCAGCAGCCCGTGGAGAACGCTCCAGCCATTCCGGGAGCCGTAGAAGAGATCACCCAGGAAGTAAAGGCCAAGGAGGAGACAAACGCCAATAACAATAACAATAGTAGCACAACTGTCACCAGCAGCACAAAAACTGGCAGCCAAGAGTCCCAGGTCTTTCATAACGCCCGTTACGGGGGACTGCTAAACAATATACAGCAACTGCTTCGGGACGAGAGTTTTGTGGCCGGGACCAAGCAGAACTTGTGTCGTGTGTGCTTGACGTCTTTAGGATCGCCTTTGTGGTACGACGAGCACTTTGGGGAGGACTTGATCAAGTTCCTTACCCTTCTGATGGCGAGTGTTCGGAACTGCAACTCGGTGTGCCTCATCACCATGCCAATGCATCTGATTGCCAAGTACGATGCCAGCCTGGTGCCTAAGATCCGTCAGTTGGTGGACTACGCTATCGAGCTGGAATCTTTTGCTGGATCCGAAAAGGAAACACATCCAGCTTTCAAGGAGTACAGTGGACTACTCCACTTGCACAAGATGTCAGCCTTAAACACGCTGGCAGTCCACATGCCGGATACCACGGACTTGGCCTTCAAACTGCGCCGCAAGAAGTTCGTTATCGAGAAGTTCCACCTGCCACCGGAGCTGCAAGAGTCCCCCAAACCGGATAGCTGCAGTACCAGTATCTTGAGCAATTCCAATGCCACGGCCTCGCTGGATTTCTAGCTATCAGCGAAATTAGAAATTAAGTGCGCGTATGTAACCACGAAAAAACAACAAAATTGCATAATAATAAGCCAAGTAAATGCATTAATATATCAGCCCTGATTTTGTACCATTTTGAAAAACCCGCTGTTTTTTTTCTATCGCTTATCGAAACAATGTTTGGATATCGTTTTGTTTGTTTTTGTTATCGGAATGTGAGGACGCCAAAAATGTGACAATGTCCGAGTTAAATCGTATTTTCGGTGATTTAAAAACGAACTACGTGCCTGGTCTGCAATGGGTGGACGTGGAAGAGATGCTATATGGCGAGGACGCTGGCGAAGAGGTGCTCCTGGAGCGCGCTAAAAAGTTCTGGTCCCTGACCATGTGCAAGCAAGAGATTCAGACACAGGAGGCACAGCTCCAGGTTCTGAGAGATTTGTCGGGAGTCCTCCGTTCGATGCGAGATGAGAATCAAGCCAACTATAGCAACACCCATGACAACTGGGCCAATTTAGTAACCATATCCCCCGCCAGTTCCTACCTTTCTTACATCTACGCATTGATTGGTCTAGCCGTTCCTCCGGAACACGTCGTAAAGGCGGCTCCCACTGTTTTAAACGAGAATATAAATCTTCAGCTGTCCCTGAATGCTGTGAGCACCTATTTGCTCACCTTAACCATTCCTGGATCCAAGAGCTACGGAGTCTTTGATGAGGACGTCATGGAGCAGGTTTTGAGGATTTTTCGGCTTTTGGAGCAGAATGCCAACAAAAGTGTTCGGGCTAACACCATCTGGATGTTCTTTTTAACGATCTGTGATGATTTAAAACTGGTGTTCCGCTATGTGCATTTTAAGGAACATCTGAAGTCGAGGGATAGGATCATTCGAAGTCTCATGGAAATTCTCTACATGAACTTTAAAAAGGGCTACCAGAATTCATGTAAGTTTTTAAAAAAGATGCTCATTTTTAATTTAAAATTTAGAATAAATTTAACGCTAAAACCATTGGCCGCCGATCCCTGTTGTGTATCGAATATATTTTCAAGACACTCGATTGTTTTGGGGTTTTCAAAACACAGCTGATAGAACTTGGTGTGTACACACTTTAGCACACACTTTATTACCAAAAGATTATACAAACAACGTTTATTTAATGAAATTGAAAAATAAATATCTCTGCAATTCGCAAAATAACTAATTACGCATGTTACGCACCTTCAACGCCCTGCGTGGGCAATGTCAGCAGCTTCTGAGAAGCTCCATACCACGCCAGAAAACAAATCAAATTTGGCGGATGAAGTCCACTGATTCTCCGGAGGAAGCTGCACGAAAACTGCGACTAAAATCTACACTCTACTACATTACTGCCGGAGGAGTGCTAATTGTGGGATTGAGCTACGCTGCGGTGCCACTATACAGCATTTTCTGCCAGGCATACAGCTATGGTGGCACAACTTCTCAGGGCCACGATACCGAGAAGGTGGAGCACATGCAAAAAGTCAAGGATCGGATACTAAAGATTCGTTTCAATGCCGACATTGGGTCCTCTATGCGCTGGAACTTTAAGCCGCAGCAGTATGAGATCAAAGTTGCGCCCGGCGAAACCGCTCTGGCCTTTTACACAGCCCGCAATCCTACGGACAAACCCGTCATAGGCATCAGCACCTATAATGTGATTCCCTTCGAAGCGGGTGCCTATTTTAATAAGATTCAATGCTTTTGCTTTGAGGAGCAGCAATTGAACCCCCACGAAGAGGTTGACATGCCGGTTTTCTTTTACATTGATCCAGAAATCACGGGAGATCCCGCCCTGGAACACTGCGACACCATCACCCTCTCCTACACATTTTTTGAGGCAAGAGAGGGCTTGAAATTAAATTTCCCCAACTACGCAAAACCTCATGCAGCTGCATAAAAATGATGACATGTTGAAAACTTTATTACTTAGAAATAAATGTTTGTTATTAAAATGTTTAACGAGAATTGTTGTGAAGGATAGGATGAAGGATTAAAAAGAAGCCCATAAGCTCTTGGAGATATATTTTATATATCTATACCTTTATAGTTAATTTCAAATTAAGAGGAAGTTGTATAAAATAAACTGTATAGACAGGGTTTTGATTTTTAAAAAATTGAAACAACCGCCAGATTTCAGCTGCACTCGATTTTTGTTATCGATAGTTACATCGATGGTTCTCCAGCTCTACCACCGGCATCCCCGTCGGACGCCGTTCCGGACTATTAATAGATAAGACTCATTCTCCGGCAATCTTAGAAGCAGAGACGAGCGCTTCCGCCGCTCCAGATAGCGTCCTAGTGACCCCTTTGAACCCATGACGTGGAAATGAACAAGCAAGTGCTTTTCAGCCTTTTTCTGGCCAGTGCATTGGTTTGCATTTTGGGAAACGATGCGGAGGATGACCGGGAACCACCAACTATACTGGTGGCCTTGTTGGTCCGAAACAAAGCCCACACGCTACCAATGTTTCTAAGCTATCTTGACCAGCAGGAGTATCCCAAGCAGAGAATCGCCTTTTGGTGGGTATTTGCTCTTACACAGGAAGTTCTATGGTATAATGTTTCAAAATCCTAGGCTGCGTTCCGATCACAACGCGGATGACAGCGTAAATCTTCTTCAGAAGTGGCTGAAGCACTCGGCCGAATCGTACCACAGTGTCAACTTTAGTTTCGAAACGGATGAGCAGAGCTATCCCAATGAAAGCTCTCCTTACGAATGGTCCTCATCGCGTTTCAAGAATCTAATCAGTCTGAAAGAAGAGGCTTTCGGTTACGCGCGTGATATTTGGGCCGACTATGTTTTCTTTCTGGACGCGGATGTCATGTTAACCTCCAAAGATGCCCTCACTAGGCTTACACAACTTCGTTTGCCCATTGTGGCACCCATGTTGCTATCAGAGAGCTTGTACTCTAACTACTGGTGCGGCATGACCGAGGAATACTACTACCAGCGCACGGATGAATACAAGGAGATTTACCACCTGAAAAAGGTGGGCAGTTTTCCGGTGCCCATGGTCCACACAGCTGTCTTGGTGGACATGAACTACAAGGGCGTGAAAAATCTGACCTTCGACAAGAGCAAGTTGCAGGAAATGCAGAAAACCCGAAACCAAGAACCACTGTTCGACGGTCCATCTGATGACATTATAGTATTTGCTATATCAGCAAATAGCTCAGGAATTCCAATGCACGTCTGCAATGAGATTACATTCGGTTATATACTGCAACCATTGGAGCCTGGCGATTCATTGGATCAAGATCTCCAGCAGCTGGTGCATATCAGGGCCAGCATGATCACTGATCTGGGCGACGTGCCTCCATTTCATGACTATTTCCAACACTTGGTAACCAAGCCGGAGAAGTCCAAGCTAACACTGGACCATATTTTCATGATCAACCTGGAAAGACGGCCTGAGAGACGACAGAAAATGGAGAAGCTGTTCGACGAAATCGGCTTGGATGTGGAACACTTCCCCGCTGTAGATGGCAAGGAACTGAATATCGGGGTTGTGAAACAAATGGGTATTACGTTCATGCCCGGCTACGAGGACCCTTACCACCATAGAGCCATGACCATGGGCGAAATTGGATGCTTCCTAAGTCACTATCGCATTTGGGTTAAGATGGTGCAGCAGAAGTTAAAGGAGGTTCTCATCCTGGAAGACGACATACGGTTCGAGCCCTATTTCCGGAACAACGCCGTTCGAGTTTTGAATCAGGCCAGGAGTGTGGTGGAATATGACCTTATCTACTTTGGGCGCAAACGCTTGAAAGAAGAGAGTGAGCCCTGGGTGGCTGATACAGACAGCTTAGTCCACGCTGGCTACTCCTATTGGACACTTGGCTATGTCCTCTCCTACGAAGGTGCCCTTAAGCTGCTGGCGGCCAAACCACTGGAGAAACTTATACCTGTTGATGAATTTCTGCCGGTGATGTTCGACCGCCATCCCAACAAAACCTGGAGCCAGGCCTACAAGAAACGTGATCTTGTGGCTTTCAGTGCTGCTCCACTTTTGTTGTATCCCGTTTACTACACTGGAGATTTCGGCTATATTTCGGATACGGAAGATTCCCAGCAAATAAATGTGGAGGCCAATGAAGGGGAAGCCAGGTTGAAAAGTGACAGGGAGCAGGTCTTTCTCAAAGAGGATGAGAACAGCTCGGATCAGCAATTAAAGCTTGGCGAAAGCAAGAGCCACCAAGAACTTTGAAACATGAAAACTTTTAAAACACGATGCCAAATTTAATTAGACTAAGATAGCCTAATTCTTCCAAATGCCAATGCCAAATGTGCCTTCATATCCAAATCCAAAACTATTGACAACGAATGATCAAATTAGAATTAAGTTTTTACCGTAGTTAAATGTTTTTACTATTTTTTCTTAAGTTTTTTAATCTTTTCAAGATTCTATGAGCTTGCTCGAATATTTTTTTATTGTTTTTGACAAATCTGTTCCTAACATTAGGGTTTGGAAAACTACTAAAGAACCAAAATTGATACAAACTGAGATAAAAGTTCATTATCAGCCAATAGCACAACTTATCTGTCTACCTTGAACTTTAGATGTAAGATAAGCGTTAGCAATGAGCTAACTAAAACAATATTTTAAACTTGATACAAAATCTCACTTTATTCCATTCACCAGTAATGTGAAAAACTATAAACACTTACGATTTATAAACCCCCTTGTTTTAACATTTTATTGTCCCATTGCGCCTCGCATGAATAAATTCTTTATGGGCGGTAAGTTCTGGGTGAGCTGCAGTCCCAGACTTCTGAACAAAACCACCGGACTGAACTGCGTCGAGTAGAGGGTGTGGAGTCCATGGACGCCCAGCATGATAGGTACATTTTTCGTGAGGCATTTACGCTCGTACTGGATGAGGTGCTGCTTGTCGCCCAGCTTGAATCCAGCATAGGCACCGGCTGCCATGCATTCCACAAGGTACCTCACATCGCTGAAGCCCAGATTGACTCCTTGACCAGCCAGTGGATGGACTCGATGGGCCGCATCACCTACGAGAGCTGCTCCACTGCAAACATAGGAAGATGCGTGAAGAAATCCAAGAGGAAATGTGGCTCGCGATTTCTCCTTGACGCCACAAACCTTCGGCGGATACTGAACTTGGTGCTGCGTGGCGTTATGACCGAAAAAGGTGTTTAGTGCCTGGACTGCCTTATCAGCCAGCTCCACTCTTGGATACTGCCGGCAGAAGGACTCGTTCAAGGCGTCCACAAACTCATTCGGAGGAAGACAGAGCAGTTGCTTAGCCTGCTCATTGGTGGTGCTCCAAACCAGAGAGCTTAATCTGTCGGTCAATGGCAACAAGGCCACAGGACCATTAGGCAGGAACCTCTGCCAGGCCACCGAGTTATCACAAGCATCCTCTCCCAGCTCCAACGTGGCCACCAGGCCCATTCTCTCATAGTTAAGGGCGAAAACATCTACACCCATCTCCTTTCGCACCACAGAATTGGCACCGTCAGCTCCGATCAGTAAATCACAGGAAAAGGAACGACCGTCCTGCAGTTCCAGTTCAGAGACATGAGATTGAGAGTCCTTCGGCAGGCGGACGCACTGGATCCTGGCCTTGTTTTGAATCTCCACATTAGGAGCATTCTTTACCTTTGCATAGACTGCGTCCAGAATCAAATCATTTTCTATAATGCAAGCCACATCGCTGGCGAAGTTGTCGTGCTGGAATTGAATGAGGGCATCTGTGTTGGACTCCCACACTTGCATCTGCTTTACAGGCTTGTACCTGGCGGCTTCAATGTGTGACCAAGCATCTATGGATTTGAACAACTCGATAGAGTTCCTGTTGATGGCGGAAACTCTATTTTGGTACGGGCCAGCTGGATCAAAGCCTTTAAATTCGGGAGCTCCTTCAAGGAGCAGGACCTTCTTATCTGCGAGAGTGGGATTGCTGGACAGAGCTGCTGCCAAAGTGGTACCAACTAGTCCTCCACCACCAATGATAATATCATAATGTGATTTTGTGGATTCCGACCGGCTTGCAATGAAATCTGTGCCGGTTTTGTTGGACAATAGATTGGACGACAATACACGAAGGTTTCCGGCGGGAACAGCCACACTGCGTATCCTCAAAAAGGCAAGCATTTCTGCTGGAAATGCAAAGTTTTCGTTCGTTAAACAATTATTTAATTCTTTTCGTCGTGCGGTGAGAGATGACACCTGTGTAGCATCGATACTTATGGAGGAGAAATCGAAAGCTTTGTATCGGAAATCGATTAATTATCGACTTACAACGTATTTTTGAATAAATTGCATTTTTAAAATATTATTTGTTTATTTTTTAGGTGCCCCTGCGTTGCATGCAAAATGTTATGAGCTTTTCGACGAAATCGCTAATGAACACAATGGAGACGTATATGACACTCTTCATCTCATAATGCGTCAGACTTTTCCTATGCATGTCTACACAGATAGTCCTCATAACATCGGCGCTGGTCGTCGCGGAGGGGCTATGCAGGCAGGAGAGCACATATCTGACTGGTTCATCCAGTTAATAGAAAAATACCCAGACATCCTTACCCGTATTCTCCATTTCTACATTGAGTGTGTGGTGTCCAACCCAATTAACGCAGTAAGTAAACTTTATAAACTATATATATTAAAGTAATGATTTAATTTACCTTTCTTTTAGTGGAAGAGCCCGGATGAAAAAGTGGCTATTACTTATGCTGCCAAATATGATAGTATTCTATTTGCCAAGTGCAACAAGTCCTGTGCAGATTTCGTCCTAGAGGCTGTTAAGGCTGACGATGCTGTCGGAATTCAAACTAGAGCGCTGGATCTTATTGAAAAGATTCTTCTTCATCAGAGCGAAGTGGAATGGTCTATCTTCCGGTACGATGTGTCCAAGGTGCCGCGAGAAGTGCCACTCCTTCGTGAAGTGATTCGTTGCCTTAATGATAGGACTTTCACTGTTCGTCGTAAAGCTTGCCAAGTACTCGTCTTAGCTCTAAAACAGGGATCGCCAATGACTACTAAGATTCTGGACGAAAGCATACGGTTTGTTCAATTCGAGGATGAAAATGAAGAGACACTTCAAGAGCCTGTAGTGGAGCAGCATGAACTGCGATTCGAGAAACCTGGAATTGTCCAGTACGCTTTCAGTTTCGAGGGCCATGAACTGTTGGAAGAAGAAGTCAAGAACATTCCACATATAATCTACCAGCGATTTCTGGGTGCGGATAACGGCCTCGCACGAACAGCAGGAATCGCCCTGCTCGAAAGATTGGTTCTAGTCAATCCTCTAATTATTTACAACACGAATTTTGTGAGGGAAACCTCTTTGCTGGCTGTGGATAGGTTGGCCTCTGTAAGAAAATCTGGACTTGAAACAATGGAAACTCTTCTGGAAGCATATCCCAATTGTTTTGCGTTGATATGTGTATACTGCAGGATTTGGGCTTGCCTAATGAGCGATGAGGACATCGCTTTGCAAAAGCTGGCATTACAGGTATTATGAAATTCATAAACGTTGCTTTCCATATCGTTGCTGATAAACCTTCACATTTTCAGAGTTTCAATCGAATGGTTTTAAAAAATATTCAACCCCTGGAGTATTCCAATACCGCTAAACAATTTATGCCTTGGCGCATCATTAGTACTCTGCTAATGACACAACCAAGAGCCTATCTGCAGGAACGATTTTCTATTCTAATGGAAAACGAATCCATAGTTACGTAAGTTTAAGAACTCTATCCCATTAAATATATTTTTTTCAAATTATTTCCTTGTAGGCCACAACTTGTGAATGTTATAATCTCACATTTGTCCACATCCATGGCTACAGATGCCTGGGGATTACTCCTACTCCTTTCTAGCCGCATCACCAACAACATGGATGCCTTGATTGGCATTTTTAACAGCCTTTCTTCATACAACATGAAGTCAAACCAATTCCTAGCTTTGCAGCTGATAATTGGTTGCTTAAAGAACTTTTCCAAATCGGCTTTAAATCAGCTATTTCAAAAACTTCTGACCGCCCTCAGAACGGGAAGCATTTGGCTGGGTCTTATTTCGAGTGCGGTTAATCTACTGAACCAAATCTTCCACTTGTCCATGAGTCAAGCTCCGTCGACGGGTTCCGAGGTTCCCGAATGGCAGCTGAGTCTATTGGAGGATGTTACCATTGAAATTTTAAACTGCGCGGAGGATTTCCAGAATGAACACACCCGATTGCAGTGCCTTTTGGGCACCTATACAGAGATAATTGTGATGCTGCCGGACGAGGTGGACAAACGGATTGTGAAGATTGTGTTCACGTATCTTAAGGAGTGCACCAGACTTAGTGAGTCTCAGTTCGATACGGACAACGAGCGCATGACAAACTGGATGATTGTGATAGCTGGGCGTTTGTGTCTCAGGGAAAACAGTTTGGCCTATAGAGTGTCCAAGTTGTATAAAACTATTCTAACCAAAAACGATCGGCCCCAGATAATCAATACTACTTTGATTGCTTTAAACGATCTGGGAAAGAAAAACCCTTCTATTCTAGAGAGTAATTTTCAATGTATTCTGACCAAGCTGCACTCCAGTTTCGCCATGACTAGGGTTAGAACCTTTCGCTGCGTTAAGGATGTTATACTCTCCGGCACTATCAAGCTGAAGGGTTCAATTCTAATCTCCATGCTGTCTGCTCTGGTGGATGAAAGTGCCGAAGTAGCACGGGAGGCGGATGCCTTCTTTATTCGCTACCAAAGATTGTACAACAAATTGTTATTCAACCACTGTCTTAAAGAATGTCCTTTTGATTTAAATGGCCTGGGCCATTTGCGAGGCTTGATAACGGATTCCAACTTTGAATCGCCGCTAAAGGGTCCTGACAAGGAGAAAAGTCGGCGCCTACTTTATAATCACATTATGTCCTCTATGGATGAGAACTCGTTGTTACTTTACTTTGGCCAGCTAAAGTTGCTAGCGGGTGAGTTTTTATATGGACCATAAAATATTTAATTTATTGAAACGACTATCTTATTCTAGAAAAAACCAAGGATGATGAATTTGTTGGTTTGCCGGGCGCCCTAACTATAGTACAGGATATGCTCTTTATCATGCGACGGATTTGTTTTCTAACAAAGGGAAAAGGCAATGAGAAAAGCAGTCGCGGCGAAGGTGAAGAGGAGGATGAACCGGCAATACCCAAGCCACCTGAAACCGCCTCAGTTAGCCAGGAAGGATCCAGAGGGAGAGGGCGAGGGCGAAAGACGGATTCCTCTGAGGAACCCGTAAGCGATTAAATCCTTTAATGTTGAACGAATAAATAGTTACTAACATATTCTTTTCTTTGTAGCTTAAACAGCTGGAGCGATGCCTCCGCTATGTGGAAGAAACCCATCGCAACTTAAAAGACGTTATGACTTCGGAACTTCAGCATTCTTTTGACAGCTTTTGTCGGTCTTTGGCCATGCGATTCCCCAGTTTCATTGAGTTTGCTCAGCCAGCAGAGTTTTGGAAAAAGTACCGCCATGCCAAGACGCCAAAGGGAGGCAGAAGGAAGAAGAGGCGAGTGGATGATGATACGGAGGCGGAAAGTGATCGAGAAAGATCTCCTCATTCGGCGACTGGAGAAAGCGACAGCGACAATGAGATGCCGCTGGATCGGCACAAATCAAAACACACGAGCTCCCGTTTAACCAAAAGGACGACGAGCTGCGATATGCTTGTTACAGAGCTCATTTTCCAGCCACCAGATTGGTGATGTGTTCATAATGGTAAAAAGAAACCCAACTCAAATATTTTGACCACCGAAAATAGTACTTGTTATAGAAATTGTTAAATTTAACTAATAAATTATGTTACAACCATTTTCTAGATGCTTAACCAAAAGCAGCTAACCATTTATTTCCCCATTATTATGTTGTTGGTTATGTTCACAGGTAGCTTCGTAGATTGCTTTCAGGCCGCGCATAAACTCCATGAGAATCAACTGTCCCACTTGGACGTCGTTAAATCCCATCTGCTCTGCCTCGGTAGCCTGGACCAGCACACACTCCAACAGAGCGACATTGACAGGTTGCGAGAAGAAATTTGGAGACTCCCGTTCGATCTTGGCGGGATTGACCATAGCCACGGACTGAGGCTGCACTGAGGCCTTAATCGCTCTAACCGAAGCAGGCCCATTGAAATGAAGACGCGTAACAGGAATGGCATCACGACCACCGGTTGCCAACTGCACTTGCTGTGGTTTTTTGTTTAAAGTAACTGGGATTGCAGCTGGAATTTGACCAGGGGGAAGGCCAAAAGGTTTTCCGGATATTCCCGGACCGGGACCAGCAATTTGCTTGACCGGTACATGGATACCGGCTTTAGCCGCTGCAGCTGCAGCCTTGGCACTCATGGCGGCCGCCTTCTCTCGCTTGGAGTTCTTGGCCGGTGCGCTGGAGTCCACGGCCTTGCGCACCTCTGTGTTTCTACAACCTGATTTAACATTATTATAGTTCATAGTTTTCTAGAACTTATATACTTACCGAGACAGCGGCAAAACTGGGAGCAAATCACCATTGATTGATAGCAATCGCAGTAGTTTTTGATGCACTGGGAACGCTTGCAGCAGCAACCTTTAACGGTCGTCTGGGCTTGGACTGGATGCTGGGCCAGATGGTTAAAGCTATGGTTTATTCCATGGCTTCCGCCTTGGTTTATGGCGTGATTAATGGTAAGGTTGGTAAGATTATGGTTCAGAGCATTGTTATGGGCGCGAGTCTGACTTCGGTTTTGGCCGCGGCCGCGATTCTGGCTTTGTCCTTGGTCTTTGGAACTCTTCGCAGGGCGACCCGTATCGCAGTTATTAGTTTTTGGCGTTTTTGGATTCTTCGGCATTTTTGTAAAATAATTTATAAAATTTTCTAGGGATTTCTATAGATTTCTCCTTTGACTCCTTAAATTCTTCTGTCAAAGTTAACATGAAAAGGGTTAAATGTTACCATTTTTTCCTTTTAGCCTACTGGTAAATGTTACCTTTTAACATAGCCCAAATCAACACTTATTTTTTGGCACTAAACTATTAAAGCTTAGATAAATTGTTCATATATTGTATCGATAATAAATTTAAAATTTGTTAAGTACCAATTGTTTAACAAGTGTTTAGTTTATATATGTTATAACATAGATAATATCTTTGGTGTCTACATAATATGGCATGGCATTAAGTTATGATATTGTTCTCGTCTATATACTACGTAATTGAAAGCTAGTATAGATTTAGTCAAAAATTACTTCTGGCTCTATAACTATTTATAATTGATATAATTTCTAATTGCTTTTATTTGTTATATACTCTTTTATATACTGAAGTATTTTTCTATGAAAAATAAGGGAAGTTTTCATTAATTGATTGACATAATTTGGAAAACTTCATATCTTTCTTTAGAAAAATGTTGTGTTTTCACGTATTTTTAAGATTTTTCAATTAAACGAAAGTGGTAAAAATATCACTATCAAAACGATATATGTATGTATGTATGTGAGTGTATAAATATGTAGCAGAAGACTCGTTAACAGTTAGAAAGTAATTTTGTGGCCTGCAATTGTTGCTATTGCTTCTAAAGTAACTAGGATTATCTCCTCGCGGAAGGCGCGCCCTGTGCGTTTAGCAAATGGTTCCATTTAGGAGCTCGTAGCAGTTCTGGGGTGATGCCGGAGCTGCTGCAGCCGCCGCCTCTTGGCGTGTTTTCAGAAAATTGCCCACCCAGTGGGCTGTGAGATCCAGGTATTTGGTCCTTGAGCCAGGGTTGTAGTCCAGGAATCCAGCGCGTGGCATTACCTCCTCGATTTGGCTGCCGTCGGGCCAGTTGTTGTAGCTGGCAATGTTTATAAATCCCACATGATTTAAGATAGCTGTTCTCCAGGCCACTCCATAATACTAAAATATTTTTTTAAAAATTAAATCTTAAGGAATATAATCAGGAACAGTTTTTCAGAGCATACCCTCCCATTGCTCCGATGCCTCTGGATGTCTCCGTGCCGTGGAAACTTGTTTCTTTCGGCAAATCCTGGTCCCACAGTGGGTACAAAAAGCATTTTGTAGGATAGTGCAAACGACTTGAGATAGGACCAGTTCTTCCAGGTGCTGGAAAAGACAGCCCCATTGCTGGGCAGTTTACTGTAAAAGCCATCAAAGCACAACCGCCGCAGGACATCAGCATGACTTTTAAGCCTGTAAAAATAATCATGATCTTTATCAAGTAAGCCCATAATGATATTTCCTTACCTTAAGTGTCCTATGAAGAAGGCATCTTGGATCCTTCTTAATCCATCTGGTTCCACCAGGGAAGGCGTCCGACACAGCAGCCTTCCAAGGCTATCACTCAATTTGTAGGCATTACTCACATATAACACCGGTAAGGAGGCACCCCTCGACTGACTCCACACCCTGTAGAATCCTGGGAGCTTGGCGTACGTTGCAATCTCCTGCAGCTGCTGACGCACATACTCGACACTTTGGTTTCCAGCTACGCTGAGTTCAAAAGTCACGCTCAGATTATGCTGCGGGGCCACGTCCAGGATCTGATGGATTAAGGCTGCCTCCGCCGGCTTTCCACCTGTAAAGCTCAAAATGAGCACTCCAACGCCACAGCTTTTAATGTTCTCAAAGTGCTGAGACAGGAGCGTGTTGCTGGGCTTGTACAATCCCAATGCTGGATAGAAGGCGGTGTTGAGGATTCTGACAGGCCTCGGAGTTGTCAGAGGCACATCGTTTGGATGCTCCGCTGGCGGAGGAGGAGGTTTCTTGGACTTGTACCACGGAACCGGAGCAGTGTAGAAAATATGCACAGCCGTGGTAATAACATCCAAGGTAGTCCTGGACTATAAGGTTCAAATCATTGAGATTGTCATATTTGTATAGAATTTGGATGTAATAGAACATTACCGACTGTTCCGCCTCGTGGTCGCGTTGCTGCTGTAGCTTCATGAGATCCATTTTGCTTTGGATGATGCGCTCCTTAATCTTCTGTTCGTCATATTTCTCCGGCACTATCACACCATTTTCCCGTTGGGGCTGAAGCACGGACATAGCAGCTGCCGGTTGTGGGGACTTCTCCGGCTGATCCCCTGGCCTGTAGGCCCGAGCGATGAAGCGCTCGTCCAGGAGCAATTCGATGGCTGCATTGCGTCCTGTAGAGCCTAGGACTATGATGGTGATCACCAAGAGCCCCACGATGGCCAGCAACAGAAGAATCTTCACCTTACGCCGTGTTTTTACGTATTTTTTTAGCAACATTTTCGCGTGCATGCATTTTCTCACATTGTTTGGTTGTTGGCTTTGCTTTTCACTTCTGTTTTTCCTTCCTCTTAGGACAACCCCTACATCATCCCCTTCCCTCGACAGTGCTGCTGCCGGAAGCTCCCAGCTATTGCGCATGTCCTGAAACGGACACACTAAACTATCCAAGGGTTCCGGCTTTCCATTATATTCAACCAAATAGTCAATCCCTTAAATATTAAAGATTTTTCTTCTCAAAACAACTCTTTGTTTTAAATTTTACCAATAATGTCAAGTGTAAGAAATGGCAATTAATAATTAATAGTAATAAAAAATCCATTGTTTTTAGTAGGTCATGACATTGTCTGGATGTTTTGTTTATTTAGTTTAAAGGTAGGGGATTATAAAAAGATTTATTTATATTCTATTTGAAGTGCAATTCTCCTTCCATCTGACATCTATCGTCCTTCGACTGAAAATTAGTTCAAAAAAGAAAGATATTAGTTTAAGGTAAGATTTAAAGAGAAGAATAAACGTACTATATGTGGACAGATCGATTTCCTCCGGCAACTCGCTAATATTGACATCAAAACGATCCTGAACTTCGTTAAGTATCTTAGCGTCATTGTCATCAGAGACGAAGGTGATGGCCAATCCCTTGGTTCCGAAACGTCCGGCACGGGCCACGCGATGCAAGTAGGTGTCAGAGTCCTCCGGCATGTCGTAGTTGAACACAATATTGACACGTTCAATGTCCATACCACGGCCAAAGAGATTTGTAGCAACCAAAATACGCTTCTGGAAATCCTTGAACTGCTGGTAGCGGTTCAAACGCTCCTCCTGGGTCATACCACGATGAATTCCAATGGCGGGGAAGTTCTGCTCAGTCAGAAGCTGGGACAAAGCCACACAGCGTTGCACAGACTTCACGAAAATAACCACCTTTAAAATGTAAATAACTGCGTTAGAATGGAACATTTTCGAATATAGGAGATATATTTTCTAGGCACCTGATTAAATTCGAGCACATCCAGCAATTCGAAGAGCTTCTTGTTCTTCTCGTTCTCCTTGAGGTTGACGTAGTGCTGCTGCAGTCCGTGAAGGGTCAGCTTGGCTTCATCGTCCACGTAGACCTCCATAGGCTAGATTTCGGAAAAAGAATTATGCGCATTTTAAAGGGGACAATTATGAGGGGAAAACAGGACAGACTTATACTAGGCTCGCCTCAGAACATACAACATATGTTTATAATTTTTTACATACGGCCACGCTACCACCACATCTCATCAACTAGACTCTGAACAGCTCCCGAGGATCGACAATCGCTCTAAGAAGTGTGCGGCTTACAGATGAACATCATCATATTCGCTTAACCTCATCGGCCAGTCGTCTTGATTTGCTGAGTTTCGCTTTTTTTTATTTGGTTGTGGATTGTTGGTAATTTTTTTAAATCATTGAGATTTTAATTGATTTGTGCAGCGGTTTTGGATGTAGTTTATGTTTTTTTAACGATTGACTTCACACGTTTAACCATTTAGAAAATGGTTTCTGGTAGTTATCAACTAAGGTTTCGGTTTAAGTTATGCCCACAGAGCGCTTGACGGTTGTGTTTACGCGTTTAACCATTTGTAAGATGGTTGTTGGCTTATATAGCAATTAAAATTGAAAAATGTATATCGGGTGGCGTTTACAAAATAATAACTAATTGTCGTGATGGCGGTGGATGCGAGGTGGAGAAGTACGAGCATTTTGGATATGAACACGTTGATATTTACATCTTGCATAAACTTTTTGCAAACGGGACGAATGTCCTTGCTCAGAGTGGCAGAGAACATCATCACTTGTTTGCCGTGCGGCGTGCTTCGGAAAATTTCTTGTACGTCACGACGCATGTCTGCAAAGTAATTAATTCTCAATAAGTATTTCAGTAAAATACAAATTTTTAATAATGCACACTTACCCAGTTGCTCCAACATCTTGTCGCACTCATCTAAAACAAAGTGTTTCAAGTGCTTAAGATTCAATTTCTTGTTGCGTATCAAAGCTAGGATACGTCCGGGAGTTCCCACCACAATGTGCGGGGTACCGCTCTTCAAAGTCTCTTCGTCTTTTTGAATTGCCATTCCGCCAAAGAAGACTGCAACCTGCAAAAACAAAGACCCATTGTGAGACATGTTTCGAGTTTTTGCAGAATGTACATCAAACAAAGATGTGAATGAGAATTGTACGAACCTTAACAGTGGGCATGTATTTTGAGAAGCGCTCATACTCCTTGCTGATCTGGAAGGCCAGCTCGCGAGTGTGGCACATGACTAGGACATGGCAAGTGTTGTTGTCCGACGGCTCCAATTGCTGCAGGGTGGCCAACACGAACACGGCTGTCTTACCCATACCCGACTTAGCCTGGCACAGAATGTCCATGCCCAAGACGGCCTGCGGAATGCACTCGTGCTGAACTGAAAGGGAAATATACGCAAACTGTACCTAGGAATTTGTAAACCCGATGTAATGAGTACTTACCCTCAGACGGATGCTCGAAACCGCAGTCTACAATGGCGCGAAGGATCTCCGGCTTCAGGAGGAAATCACGGAAGCCAGAGCTGTGAATGGAGACGTAGGTTCCCTTCACGTCCTTCTTTGGTGCCTCCTGGTTTTCAACGGCAGTGGTCTCAGTCTGCTCCTCATCCTCGTAGTCGAGAAGGTCGTCGTTGTCTGCCATTGTTTCGGGTACGTGCTTATACCTGGACTATAAAAAAAAGAAAATGCTACGGGATAGCGGAAACGAAAAGAAGAGAAAAAATACGTGAAAATTACATGTGGAAAATGCCGCTTTTGCGGAACCGGCGTACCCTCCGCCATCTTGTTTTTCACCATATCTTGTAATTCGAAATTTTATGTCTCGATTCACATGACCGGGTAATTTTATTAGGTTCTGGGTACTGAAAAATGTTTGACCTACCTTTAGCTCACGTTTTGCGCGTTAATCTTTTATTTTTATCGCGATTTTGCCGAGTAGAAAAATTTAACGTGACGCACAGCAGTTTTCAGAAAATAGTGAGACCAGTTGCCATGAGTATGTTTTTACGAAGCCATCAACAAAAGGCCTAATAAATCCTGTATCTTTGCGCTAGTAACATTTTTTTGGCCCTATCTGGCAGCACTGCAATCACAATTTTTCAAGATTGGCGTCTGCCGCGTTTTATTGCAGCGAATTAATTAATTTTCCAATTTGTGAATCTTCCGTTCATTACCAAAACACAGGTAAGTTGTGCCGCTATCGTAAGAAATTGAAAGTACGCGAAATTTTTTCCAAAGTCTTGAAAGAGCTCTTCCGGAAAATGTCGCTGTTGATTCACTCAAACGAGAAATGCCCCCTCTGTGAGAAAATGCCGGAAATATTGAATGAAAATCGCCATATTGTGCAATTTCCAAACTTTCAACTAGTTACTGTAATTAAGATACTTGTTTCAATTAAGTAATCCATTTGATTAGATTCATATTAAGCGACCGCACCCGCGCCTTTTTGCCCCACGCCCATAAACAAACGCCGCCAAACTCACTCACCCCGCTTTTTGCTTCGTCCGCTTTAGTACAGTCGCTTGAGTGGAAAGATGTGTGGAAGTGTGCGTGAGAACTCGTTTGCTGGGGTCTGTTTTTGAGCAGTTTTCTTATTTCTGTTTCGGTTTTTCTGTTCTGTTTGGAATTTTATCAGGCAGGGTCAGCTAACGCGCGCAAAAATAACGTATTCTATAAAAAAAAAGAGTTAAACGAGGTCACAACCGCCTGCTCACGTGTTATTACCTATTCTCTTCTCTTCTCCAACTGAAGCGTGAAAATGTCGAGCAAATCCCGACGAGCTGGCACCGCCACACCGCAGCCCACCGGCACGTCCACCCCACGGGCACCGTCGGCGGGTCCCCAGCAGCACCACCACCAGCCGCCTCCATCGCAGTCCCAGCAAGCTGCCAGCCCCCTCAGTCCCACCCGCCATTCGCGCGTGGCCGAAAAGGTGGAGCTGCAAAACCTAAATGATCGTCTGGCCACTTACATTGACCGGGTGCGTAACCTGGAGACGGAGAACTCTCGTCTTAGCATCGAGGTTCAAACCACCAGGGACACCGTCACCCGGGAGACAACCAACATGAAGAGTATGTTCGAGAACGAGCTGGCGGAGACCCGTCGTCTTCTGGACGAGCAGGCACGGGACCGCGCTCGTGCTGAGATCGAGAACAAACGTCTGTGGGAGCAAAACGAGGAGTTGAAGTCCAAGCTGGAGAAGAAGACCAAGGAGTGCAACACCGCAGAGGGTAAGTAATCATGGTATAAGATATAAGGTATAAGATAAGATATGACATGGTATCTCAAAGCATATTTCGGAGTGGGTATCATGATCATTTTCAAAAACACCCCCGGCGCTCTAATCTTACAATCTTCTGGCAAACTGATCATCCCACCCTGGGTAGAAAGCAATTTCATCCGAAAACTACAATTGATTGATTTTTTCACCCCTTAGGCAATGCCCGCATGTACGAGTCGCGTGCCAATGAGCTGGGAAACAAATACAAGGATGCAAACGCTGAACGGAAGAAGATTAATGATGAGCTGAACGAGACCATCAAAGAGCTGGAGCGACTCCGTAAGCTGTACGAGGATACGCGCAAGGGTCTCGAACAGGAGACGTTGACACGTGTCGACTTGGAGAATACCATTCAGAGTCTGCGGGAGGAGTTGTCCTTCAAAGATCAGATCCATACCCAGGAGATCAATGAATCGCGCCGCATTCGTCAGACCGAGTACAGTGAGATCGACGGTCGCCTTAGCTCTGAGTATGATGCCAAATTGAAGCAGTCCCTTCAGGAGCTCCGAGCTCAGTATGAGGAGCAGATGCGCATCAATCGCGATGACATCGAATCGCTCTATGAGGACAAGATTCGTCGCCTGCAGGAAGCTGCCAATCGCACCCACAACACTACACACAAGTCGATTGAGGAGTTGCGTAGCACTCGTGTGCGTATCGACGGTCTCAATGCTAAGATCAACGATCTGGAGCAGACCAATGCCGTGCTCAACGGGCGTATCCGCGAGCTGGAGCAGCAGCTGGACAACGATCGCGAGCGTCATAACCAGGAGGTGGCTCTGCTCGAGAAGGAGCTCATCCGTTTGCGCGACGAGATGACACAGCAGCTTCAAGAGTACCAGGATCTTATGGACATCAAGGTATTTATGCGGTAAACAGTTTTCCAACTTGGATACTAAATGATTTTCTTCCTCTTAGGTGTCGTTGGATTTGGAAATCGCTGCCTACGACAAGCTGCTGGTCGGCGAGGAGGCACGCCTGAATATCACCCCGGCCAACTCGGCCACCGTACAGTCGTTCAGCCAGTCGTTGCGCAGCAGCACCCGTGCCACGCCCTCGCGCCGCACTCCCTCTGGCGCTCAGAAGCGCAAGCGTGCCATGGTGGATGAGAGCGAGGATCGCAGCGTCTCGGACTACTATGTGTCGGCCAGTGCCAAGGGCAACGTGGAGATCAAGGAGATTGATCCCGAGGGAAAGTTCGTGAAGCTGTTCAACAAGGGCACCGATGAAGTGGCCATTGGCGGGTGGCAATTGCAGCGACTGATCAACGAGAGTGGCCCGTCAACCACCTACAAGTTCCATCGGTCCGTGAAGATCGAACCTGGAGCAACGGTGACCGTCTGGTCGGCAGACACTAAGGCATCGCATGAGCCGCCATCGAACATCGTGATGAAGTCGCAGAAGTGGGTAGCCGGCGACAATACAAGGACGGTGCTGCTGAATGCCGACGGCGAGGCTGTAGCTAATCTGGATCGCGTCAAGAGAGTGGTGTCCACACACGTCTCCTCCTCGCGCCTGAGTCGTCGCCGCAGCGTGAGTGTCGTTGATGGCAGTGAGCAGCTGTATCACCAGCAAGGTGATCCCCAACAAACCGGCGAAAAGTGCGCCATTATGTAATCCCACGTTTCTTTTCTGACCCAGACAACAACAAAAAAAAAAAACGAAAAAAAAAAAGAAAAAAATCAACAAAACTCAACTCACACAAACACAGATACACATACAGATACAGTAGTAATCAGTTAAGATATTTTTTGTGGCCCACAACGGCATTAATTTAATCAAAACCGAAATATTTGTGTGGATCTGCTCAAGCAGCTAAGCGATAATCCTCGTTTCGTGAAGTTCTCGACCACTTCGTCTACAATACTTTTGTTTGCCCCCTTAAAACCGAAACCACTTTCATTAACACTTGTAATTTACTGTTTCAATGACAAACTTTTTCCACGTTTTATGTTAAGCTATCATTTTGTAAACTTTATATGGCATACGAAGGCGACGATTGTCCCGTAGATGCCACATACAGTTTACACGACCTAACACACATGTAGATTTGCCGCCAAGAACTTTGAAAATATTGCACAAGAACAATATTTTTGATGGACTTGCGGATCACACTTAAAAACAAATTAGAATTGTAAGAAATATCCAAGATACCCCAGATACAAAAACAACGAGCAGAACAATGAGAAATCGCTAAGATTATCCAAAATAACAAAACAAAAAGATGCTCCTAACAACAGACAGACAGACATATTTATTTAAGTATTTTTGTACAATCAGCATAAAATACAATATACATTATATATATAATAGAAACTTGCCTACGAAAATAATTCAGAAAGCCAGCAATATACAATGTATGATTCTTAACCATGGCCATAGGGTTTTGGACTCCCAGCCCCTCCTTGAATGCTTTCACCCGGTCCAAACCGGTTTCGGGCTTCCTGCAGCCGCTTTTTCATACCGGACAAGAAACTGAAACTAACACTGTAACAGGAAAACATGTACAACAATTACAATTAAAAAAAAAGTAATAATAACTATACGGCTCAGCGATGCGTCGCATTTTTATGAGTGGGCGTGGTCGCGTTTTACGCCGGCCAAAACAAATTCTTCGCCCCCGAACTATTTTACACAAGATGTTGAAAAGAAGGGAGACTAAATTTTAAGTACACCTATGTTTATGTAATGCTATTTGATAATAAAAACTAATAAAAACCATGTTTAAAATAAGAGATTTTAAGATGCTTGTGGGATACAATTCTGGAAACCCTATATGCCCTAAAGAATTCTGGGCACGTAGGGTATCCATCACTTTCGCCGTCTGGCCCTCGGCACTCGGCCCTTTTGACTTGTTTGTTTTGGGGTTTCTTTACTTTGACGGGTTATTTTTGGATTTTAAAATTTTATTTTGTGTATGTATGCGATGCGGGCTATGTTGTAATAGTATTTAGCTCAAAAGTTTTATTTTTGAGTGAATTATCAATGATGAAATACAGTGAGTGCCTCCATCCCAGCCGGCTTTTGACATTGGGGTGTCCTAAATGGGTGCCCAACATGACTCGAACGATGTGGCAACTTTGGTCGATAAATCACTCAAGCAAAGTCACTCAAAACGCGGGTTCATTCAACTGCAATTGCAGAAGAGAACGCATCCAAGAGATACACAGGGGGAGAACCTGTAAAGTAAAGTATCTCTCAGATGCAAACCCTGACCAAAGACCTGCGATAAGAGCAAAGTATCTCAAGGTTGCTTCTGCTGCCTGATTGTCGAATGCAGTTGGCCGGCTTGCGATTATTCTCTTTATCAGTGAGAGCGTCCACATTCGACCACAGAACCGCAAAACAAACTCAAACCCGAGATAATCGCCGCATAAATTGCCAGCCCAAATGAACAATTGAACAGTTTCAGCTCGGAGCTCAAATTGAAAATAAGCGAGAAGCAGCTCAGCGATTGCAAAAGTATCTGGAAGAGTAACCCATTCGCCTGGGTTTTTGGAGGTGAGTAACCAAAGTAGCCGTGAGGTTCAAGTACACATTCGTGTTGCCAAGTGAGAACGAAAGTGTTATTTCGGTGGGGACAACGCCATAAATGGGTTAATTGTCAATAATGGGTGAATGGGAGCGGCTTATCAGTCGAGTACAACAATAAACAAAAACGCACTCGTTTTTAAATAAACCGAAAACAATGCAGATTGAAATGTATCTTATCCGGCACATCAAAGATCTAATCTAAATCCTTGGCAGTTTGGCCACACGCTGGTTTTGTAGAATTTCGCGATAAGGTCTTTGTTCTACGCTTAAAAAAAGGTATAGTCCCGTAGTCAATAGCAGGCATTTATTTTCAGTAACAAAAACTTATCTTTTTGTAAACAAAATTAGCTGTTTATAAATTATGAATCTTTAAATTAAAACCTTTGCAGCCGCAAGATGAGATTGGTGATATTGGAGACGAGCGATTCGGTGGGCAAGTGGGCGGCCAAATATGTGATGAAGCGGATCAATGACTTCCAACCGGGTCCAGATAGGTAATATAAACATTGTTACTTCTTCCCCTTGACGGATAACTCAAGGTTACATTGATATTTCAGATACTTCGTGCTGGGATTGCCCACAGGATCCACACCCCTGGGTATGTACAGGGAGCTAATTGAGTTCCACAAACACGGAAAGGTATCCTTCCAATATGTCAAGACATTCAACATGGACGAGTATGTGGGTAAGTTTCTTCTTCGTTTTTTTTAGTCTTTCATTTAATTGGATTTGTTTTAGGGCTTCCGAGGGATCACCAGGAGAGCTACCACTACTTCATGTGGAACAACTTCTTCAAGCACATTGACATCGAGCCCAAAAACGTCCACATTCTAGACGGAAATGCCCCGGATCTCGTGGCCGAGTGCAATAAGTTTGAGGATCAGATCCGAGAAGCAGGCGGAGTGGAGCTCTTCATCGGTGGCATCGGACCCGACGGCCACATCGCGTTCAACGAGCCCGGATCATCGCTGGTTTCGAGGACCCGAGTGAAAACCCTGGCGCAGGACACGCTTGAGGCTAACGCCCGCTTCTTCGACAATGACATGAGCAAGGTGCCCAAGCAGGCGCTGACCGTGGGCGTGGGCACTGTGATGGATTCCAAGGAGGTAATGATCTTGATCACCGGGGCGCACAAGGCCTTCGCCCTTTACAAGGCTATCGAGGAGGGGGTGAACCACATGTGGACCGTAAGTGCCTTCCAGCAGCACGCCAATACCCTGATGATCTGCGACGAGGACGCCACTTTGGAGCTGCGCGTCAAGACTGTCAAGTACTTTAAGGTATGCCCGCCTTCGCTTCAGGATCTCTAACTATACTAAACACTGGGTGCTTAAGTAGTTCCCGAAGGTTTCGGTGCTCCAGTTCTAACCCATGCGACACATATCCCCAAAATAGCTTCCACTTCAATGGTTGTTGAATATTTTTAAGGTCTAACTGGTAGAGTTACTTATTGGCTTGTTAACTTACAAGGGGCTTGGATGGTTTTTAGCTAGAAAATAAGGCTTGGTTAAAAGAAAGTCTGTTAATGATTGGCTGATGGCCGCTCCCCTAATTTCGCAGGGCATTCTAAGAGACCTAGACGAGGGCGCTCTTCAGGAGGGCTACACAAACTGATTTTCGAGTAATGTATATTCAATATTGTTTTGAATTACCCCCTCTGCACATTATGAAATATTTCTTATATATTTAAGTATATGTTTTGACTAATAATAACGATTTATAGATGGTTAAGCAAAATGAAATGTAAGACTCGAGCAAAATCAAAAGGTCTCCCAAAGAAATGGATGTTGGATCACACCCTGAAACCCAATTTGCGGATTTATATCGGATTTTTAATAACCGCCTTATTCAAAGAAATATAAACTGAGATATTTTTAAATAAAAATGAAACAAAAAGTTTATTTTTTAAATATAAAAGAAGTAAATATTTTGTTTTTGAAAGAAAGATATGGGATGATTTTGAACTATGAAAAATGTGCCTTAAACTCTTGAGTGTAGTATTACATTTATTTATATACCAAAAAGGTTTTAATTAGTAATTTTTGTTACATTTTTCAGAGCCTTATGGATGTCCACTCCAAGCTGATAGAGCAACAAAAGACAACGTAACCTAGAGACCCTAAAGGATCTACCATCGAAACTCGCCTCATAATTTTATACCTGCTGCTTCAGTAAAATTTTTACGAACAAAATCAAAACTTTTTAAACGTTAGTTTATACGAATTTTGAAAAACATTTTATTTTAAAATATTAAATAATGTTATAAAAATAAATGGTGTGCCTTCACCGAATAATTTTAAAATGTTTGTGAGTTGTTTTTTGGTTTTGAAAAATGAAGAATTTTTAAAATGATAAGAATATATTTTAAAATGTTTGTTTTATTTAGTAAAATGTTTGTAACATTCTATTTGAAAAATAATTAAAGTTAGTAAAATAAAAGTAATATTAAAAGTAATTTCAAGGATATGCCAGGCTATGCCTTTCCCAGGATCTTGTTGTCCGAGTAGACAAACTCCTCGTGATCCTCGATAAGGCGGAACAGTTCCTTGGCATAGTAGATGGATCGCACCGACTCCTCGAGTATGAGCTGGTGGTTCTGGACGGCTCGTCGCACTTGCTCGTGGATGAACATGGCCTCCAGTCGCTTGGCCCGTTGAGTGAGTCGGCAGGCCTCGTTGTTCCGCAGACGGGCCTCTCCGGCCGTAAGGCGGCACTCTACGGCGGGCTGATGACGGGCGGCGTTGTCGTGGTAGCTGCAGATGTCGCCAATTACGCCGGCATTTGTGTTGTAAATACCATCGTTGGCACTGATCACGGTGTTGCCAATGGTGATCGGAGTGGTGATCATTTCACGTCTCAGATGCTCGCGGACCATCTCATGGAGGGCGTTCTTGCGGGCGATCCTCAGATAGCCGCGGCGAATGTGCTTCCTGCCCAGCTTCTCTCGCATCGCCTTGAAGCTGAAGACCTGGGTGCCCCATACCTTGCCCTTCACCGGCTTTGGGTTCTTACGGTCTGCTCGAGGATCCCGGAAGAGCTGCCTCTTGACCCGCTTCAGGCTTTCGGTCCTCGGCGAGAGTCTCTCCGGGCGAAGGCAGCTGTTCACTTGGTGCCAGATCTCATTCTGGGTGCACAGGGCTGTGGCGGTGGAGGTGCACCAGTACATCTTGTGGCCCATTCCATTCATCAGATACAGTTGGCGGATGCACTCGCTCAGGAAGCTGCGCTTAGTAGGGCTCTGGAAGTTGGGCGGATTGTTCAGGACGTAGTGATCCCTCTTGTACACCACGCAGTAGCTGTAGCCCTGATCGCCGGTTGCCATGTTTGCGGGTTTCTGGTAAACCACTAGCTGCTGATCCTTGTAGTCGATCGGCGAGTTGAATATGAAGATCTGGTTGCGGGACGCTTCTTCGTTGGGAGTACGGAACATCAGTAGCTTCTGAGAGTTTGCAGGCTTGTCCATGTCCGACGAGAATTGAAAACCGAATGATACCGTTCTAGTCACTTCGATGAGTTTATATATTGATTCAGGTAGTTTCCTCAGGAGGACTAGGACGAGTGTTACCTGTGAAATTCTAACCTGTGTCCAGTTGGCATCCTTCTTTCGTACCTTCTGGCAGGCTTTTCTGGCGGGTCAGATGGGATGACCTGGGATTTTAGGAGCTTATAAATTCTTATAGTTAGTTCCAGGTATACGACAAATGGACCATCTGTCACATTGCTAATTTCCATATTGTCTACCAATTTGTATTTTATTTTTAGGTAAAGTTGATCTTACGGTTACCTATACTTATAGGTCTATAGTTTTTACCAAGATTTAAAGAGTATAGTAATCTCCACAGTTTTTACAATCCAGAAGCTTAAATATTTGTATGTTACCAGTTTATTTCTTGATTTAAGAGGCAATACAACCAACGAGCCATAGTTCGAATCGATGTAACTTTTAACAGTTTTTCCATAGCATACTTAGTATCTAATTTCCTATGATAGTTTGGTTTACAGGTTAGGTTAAGGTTAAAAACCCCAACGAAGTTTAAATTTTTATCCACAACCTCGTCCAGATCACTAATTAATGACGAAATCACCTTTTCTCCTTTTTAGATACAGTATACTATCCTATCCCATGATACAATTATAATAATGTCATGTCCTATTCTATCCTATATCCAAGTAAGCTTTTTGAGTGACCTTTTGCTGAATTCGACTTAATCTTGAAACTTTAATATATACGTTTTTAAAAGTAATTTACAAAATACTTTTTTAAATAAAACAGAGAAACGTAGTAGCTTTTTAAATGAGGAATATCATAAATTTCTCAGTTGGCCGAGTAATAATTTGTCAGTCTGACAGTCTTGGAACTAAAATCAAGAAACAAAACCCTTCTGACATAAGAGCAGGAAAAAATTATATTTGTCCAGGCAATTTCGAAATTGTAAGTGCTTCTTGGCTATAAGAAATTCCGAAAGGGATTCAAATTGTTATATGGACCTGAGCAGGCTTGTGTAATCCAAAATTTTGCTAATCCATACCAGGTGCGCGGCCATAAAGCAGCGACAAGTTTAAGCCAGCGTGAGGACCTGTCCTAATTGTTTTCCTGCGTCCTGCAAGAGCGCCCAGGTAAAGCTCGTGGTCAGGTAACCAGATCTGGATCTCTGTAAACCCTTTCTGCCATATCCTATAAGTTTCAGAAGCAAGCAATTGCAGCTGTCAGAAAGAATCGAACCATCCGATCAGTAACAACATGGGCAATGTCATGGATCGCAAGGTGTCCTGCGCGGAGGCAAGGAGCATGACTCTACCCCCCGCCGCCCCTCCTGCCGCCTTGCAGGAGAAAAAGCTGATCTTAAGGAAAGAAACTAAGCCCTCCGCGAACTTGTCATTCCACCTGTTCACCTACAGGCAGCAAATGGGCTGCAAGAAACACCAGCTTCTAAAGTGGGCCAGCTCGAAGCTCCTGCTTACCGAGGAGCTCTTGAAGCTGCAGTCAAAGCCAGGAATGCCCTCTACAAGCTCCTGGACCAATTTCGATACCATTCAGGTGTCGGATGACGACGAAGATGAGGAGAACCGGGAACCTGCCGTGGACGCCGAGTATGTTTTGGAGCAGGAGCTGTGCCACCTAAAGAACTATCGCTTGTCGCTCAGGGGCACCATTCTGGAGATGGCCCAGGATAAGATGAAAAAGCGCGATAAAAAGATGAAGATAAAGCGTTTGAAACGCCGGACCCTAATCTCCTCCAAAAAGCCCAGCAACAAGGAAAAGTACAAACAGTGGCAGATGCCCAATAATGAACACCACCATTCCCAGGATAACCAGCCTATGGATGTCATTGTCATCGATTAGTAGATCTTAAGTCAAATCCTAGTCCCCAAAGCTAATTAAGTCGTTGTCCTCGTTGTAATTGTAAATTAATTTAGCATTTAGTTTGTTTTAGTTGGTAGAATCATCCATTAAAATAGTTTACACGAAAAATTACAATTCCAATGACCTTTTGATTGACTCCACTGAGTTCCGAATTCAAAGTTCAATGAGCCCTGTTGGCCATCCTTTGACCCCTATCCTGCGCCCCAGATGCTTAAACCTTAATGCATATTTAATCGGACTCGATTGCGGAGAGTAATTGAGTGCCAATATTCCAGGATTTCAGGATTCAGTGCCTATCCTGTTTCTGTATCCGATTTAATTTTTGGTCCTGTCTCTCTGAATTGGAGTTGAAATGCTAAATCCTTTTCACAATTGTTTAACCCAGTTACCATCCAAAATGACCCAAAAATCCCCTCAGCTCGTTTATCTCTTTCATAATATTTTTCGGAAGTGATAAACTGTTATTCTCTTACCCCATTTTAGGGCCCTGTTAGCCCTTTCCCCCACTTGGCCTAATCTAATCATGCAACTAATTAAATTTATACACAAAAACCCACCCGAGTGCAGTCGGGAGAGCCAAATAAATTATTGTGGGTCATGCAATTGCGTTTTGCAATTACGGGAAAGTTTGAAGGATATTAATGTGGCCCCAAAGGAGCGACTCTTTGAACTTGTCCCAGAAACGTGCCGAAAACAGGACCCCATTTTCAGCAATTAAAAATGTGCGAAAACGGAAAGCAATTATAGAATATTTGAAGCGACTAATATGCCGCAAATATGCGTTATTTTAATAAAATAATTATAACCTTCTTAGGTGGATGGAAGAAGGATGTGGATTTAGGATGCGGTTGGTGGCTAGGAATTGGGAACGCACTTCGCATTCGCAGACAGTCGCCATCGCTGGCTGACACAAATTCCCTTTCAACTTACACAACAAGCTCTCCAGCTCTCGAAAGGGGCTGCAATTTCGAATTCCTTGCAACGCATCAAAGCTCAAACCGAATTGTGACATGTCCTGTTCTAGTATCACCCCAATACCCATCCCAAATCCACTTCCGCCAGGACACACCCGCACCCACGACTCACCACCCACTGCGCTGGCGACCTTAAACAATGCTGCAATGCCCCACCAAGCGACCATTGCGATGTGAGAAAAGGCAGTGGCACTTGCACTGAAAAATATTTGGATATATTGAAACTTATGTAATATTAATTAAGTGATAAAAACAACTATGGAGAATTGAAATACAAATCATTCGTGGTATTCCGTTTAAAAATAGGATAAATATTGACAAAGATACAGTCATAGTTTGGGGGCATATGTACAAAAACAAGGATTTTTATAGGGGTCCCATCAGAAAAATAGGAAAAATATCTATCGAAAATTGTGATCTTAGGTTTTGATATAGATTCTAGCATAATGTAGAATCCAAAGTTTTCGCTAAAGAATATGATAATAATTACAGATACAGGTTTGTTCTGGGGCCCTATTATGCTTTTCACGGTTCCTCAATATTTAATTATGAGTCCATTAAAGAAAAACAATTTAAGCCCCATCGGAATTAAATGTATAAATAAGCCGAGACCATAATAAGTTGTTCTCAGTGCAATGGGTAGGTCCTTTGAAGAAGCTAACATCCCCTTCCAGGCCTTCGCCTTTTCCTGCCACCTAAACGCATGTGTAGCGATTGTTAATTGCCGGCGAGGCGGAAGCTTCTAAGAATTTTTGCTTTAATTAAATTTTTTAATAAATACGAAACATTTTTTATTAATGGCAAGCATTTTTAGCAAACGCCTTAAAGAAATGTGATGCGTTTGCCACCCTTAGAAGTTGTTTCTTTCCCATCCTTGAGGCAGTTTGCGAATGCCTTCCGGTGTGACTAATCCTAAAGACGGAATTTCAAAGAAAAAGTTGTAATAGATGATCTATTAGATAGTAAGAGAGAAACCAACCACCAAAACCAGGGAATATATTTCTTAATCATTGAGAAAGAATTTCTAGCAAATAACTTTTATGAAGTGTAATATTTTCACATCGTAGTAGCATTGATTTTCGAATTTGGAAATTGTCAAAACTGTAACCCGACTGTGTACGTGGGATCTCTCATTTAGTATTTGAGTCTTGCAAAATTCGTACGTTTTCATTCGTTTCGTTTATTTGAAAAATCATCAAAATTTTATAAAAAAATAGTAGTAAATTTTCGTCTGATTTCATCGGCTCCCTTTATTTTCTGTCAATTCATTTTGTGTGTTCGGTCTAAAAATAAATCTAAAGTGCAAAAAACACTAAAGCACCTCAAGACGAAGCGGACACCATTTCATCTGGAAGTTGCAGAAACACTAAGGAGCAAGCAATCCAAGAACTAAATTAAGGATCCTAGAAGGTATTTATTTTAATATTTTATGGGTTTTGGCTTGACCTTTTATCCTTTGTATGGCCACCAAAAATGTTATATGGCGCCTATATAAATTATTTCAATTTTCAAAAATTTAATAATTCGGATGAATTTTAATATTCCTCTTCCTTATTGAAAAAAAAATTTTTTTTAAATATTTATGTAGGCAAATTTCTAAAATTTCAAATATTGTTGTATTGTTAAAAATATTGTTCAAAAATGCTTTCAAATAGTTGCCCTTGAAAGTAATGTTAAGATGGATTAACCCAGTCTCCCATCTACTCACATTAGTCTACTTTCACAATTTATACTAATAAGGTTTGATTTTTCGTTAGCACAGCTGTAGAAAAATCACATTTCAAGATGTCTGAGAATATTGTGTGCCACAAGTGCAATGAGGCCATCACCAAGAAGATGATCACCGCCCTCGGCAAGACCTGGCATCCGGAACACTTCCTCTGCCGCCACTGCGAGGAGCAGATCGAGGATGCCACCTTCAACATCCAGGACGGGGAGCCGGTGTGCGCCAAGTGCTTCGTGGAGCGCTACACGCACACCTGTGCCGGATGCAAGAAGCCGATCCTCGAACGGACCATCTGCGCCATGGGCGAGAGCTGGCACGAGGGATGCTTCTGCTGCGGCGGAGCCTGCAAGAAGCCCCTGGCCGATCAGCCTTTCTACGAGCGCGATGGAAAGGCCTACTGCAAGCAGGACTACGAGGACATGTTCGCTGCCAGGTGCGCCAAGTGTGAGAAGCCGATCACCGACAGCGCCGTCATTGCCATGAATGTCAAGTGGCACCGCGACTGCTTCCGTTGCAACAAGTGCGAGAATCCCATCACCACCCAGACCTTCACCATCGAAGGGGATAAGCCGGTGTGCCCGGCCTGCAATTGCTGAATCGTCCATCACGATTTAGATCCTTTCAACAAAAACACTTGCTTGGCAATTTCCATTGAAAATTCGACACCACTCCTTGAGGTGTTCAGCACTAGTTCGTTTAATGCGTATGAAATATTTTAGTTAAAACTCGGCAGATATGTATGTTAATGGCAAAATTTCGGAACGATTCAATCAGATAAATTAATTTTGATCAGAGACTTGAAATACTTATAATGTAAAGCACACACGAATTCCACCCAGAACTCACTACGAACCAACCAAATAATTAAAACGACACAACCAAAAAAAGTAAAAGAAATGGTTTTTTTAATGGGTTTATTTTTTGGGTTTTAAATAATATAATGTGGAGTTTCTTCCTTGATATTACCTACTTAAGATGCGACTATATATTTGGCTTGAGAGGTGCATTAGATTCTGGAGTTTACTCTTAATATACTCTACTACTTTGAATTTTCCATGGCATCCCCACAATCTGCTTTTTCAGCAAACAAATGCTAATCTTAATTAAAATGCAGCCACTGAGCCTTCTTGGATGTTAGCAAACATCTATGTTTACACGCTACCAACATTTCCCACAGCCTCCCTGGAGATACCTTATCGAAACCCTTTCCCAATTTTGGTCAAATATTTGCCGGGCCTGTCAGGGAAAGTGCCCGACATGAGATCATATTTCCAAAGGTAACCCCGATGTGAGGAAAATGAAATCATCAGTAGGGAAACGAAGCTTAGAGCCATCCCAACCAGACATATCTGTGCTATTATCTCACAATTTCATTTGGTCATATCCAGATCCTCTATCAGTTAGCAGATAATAAAGGGAAGTTAGGGCGAAAAAAATTCAAATAATAACCAAGCAGCTCTTTTGCTGCGTTGGGAAATGGAAAACCTCGTGAGGGTGTCATCGCGAGGAAAACTCTTCGTCGGTTGAAAATACGAAGTGCGGTCGGTTCTGTGGTTTTGAGGCTTTGGAGTCCCCGGCTGGTGGTTTCAGTTTCATTTTTCGAACGGAGCCCGAGCAAAGCGGTTCGTTCGGTGGCTCAGCCGGTTCCTTCATATCGTTCCCAAAAAACAGTCGGTTTCCGCGACAAAAAAGGTGGCTAATTAATTGCCAAGCTAAACTGTCACATAAATAATTGTCACCCGGGCAAAAATTAAGACTAAGGAGACTGCGATTTTTGGCCAGCTTGGCGGCATTGCCTGGCATCCATAAATTGCAGTCGGGAAAATCAAGATCGTGTCTACGAGCGTTGCGAGACTTGCAATTTATTACTCAATTACGGTCGGGCTTACCAGATTTGGTCGGAAATCCATGTTTGGAAAATATCCTCACTTCACCTGGCTTTCGGACAACTCAATATAATCGTGTAGATTTTTTGCCCAGATTGTCGGCAGATAATTGTGGTTCAGGTGTGCGTGTTTACGCTAATTTTTTAGATGCCCAATACCTGTAATTATACAAATGCTCCAAAGTTTTTAACAATTTTCAAAGTGTAGTTAGCCCACTTGAAATATCTTAATGCTTCTCTAATGACAACTTTGCAACAACTAATTAAAATATCATAAACATTTAGTAGCCAACTACTTATTAGAAAATACCAAAGTTGACGGCTTTATGGACTTTTAATAAATTTATTGTAAAATGCTAGACAAGTCGTAAAATATAATTGTAATTTTAATATATTTCTTTATAATTGCCTCGCTGACACAAGATTAATTGTGAACATATGTAAATGATAATTAAAAGATTAATTTGCATATTCGAAATGACTTTGCAAGTGTTCAGGTCTAGAAACTCAAACAATGAGATCAATTAGAGTTGGTTTGTTTTTGTCAGTTTGTTCTGGTCCAACAGAACATCACGTATACGCCACCTTGACAGCGGCTGGCAGACCCTTTTTCGTGGAAACCAAACAAGAATTCTAAGCTCTCGGGCCAAAAAGGTATTGATGCTCCAGTCGCATTCTTTTCCAATTTGCCAATGACTGTGAAGGAAAAAAATAATAAAACCGAAACAACTAACGAGGGGCCAAACACTGACAAAAATGGTCAACTTTACAAATCTTTTTAAAGAAAATAAACTATTTTTCGAGTGTTTTATTTTTTGACTTGCAAGCTGAGAAAATTCCGCATTTTCCTGTAAAGTGACAACCCATCATCTAAATTTAGAAATACATTTTTGTCGCAGTGCAGCAAAAAACAGTCGGGGGCAGTCACTGACACTGAAGAACCTCCACAGTCGTACTTTGACTTCTGCGGTCGTCGGTTGTTTGCTGCTGCTTGTTTCTTGGTTGTTAGTTGCCGGTTCTGAATTGCCTTTTTAGGCGCAACAGGACGCACCTTAAATGCCAATCCCGATCCCGGCCTGGCTCGCTTAACCTTTAATTGGAAAATATACATATAAGCCCAGACACTACCGCTGCCGTCGAGGCCTTTCAAACTCTCTCTAAAATTGGCAACCGGTTGCCTACCTCCCATGAGTGTGTTCCGGCGTGGATAGTGTGTAGTTTGGAGTATTTGGTGTAGTACGAGCAATGCTTTAAGCCTCTTTATGTCAGTCGTGTGTCATTAGCATCCGCCGGCGGAGTTCCCAGTGTGTCAAATAATTTGAACTTTAAAGTGCTCAGGTGGCGAGGAGCTCTTGCAGACGAAAAGTAGACAGCAGACACTTTGACGGGCTCTGTTTTTTGTGCACACTGAGGGAAAAATGGGGCTATTAACATATAGAATTCCACAATACCCAGAATAGTCTTATTTTCCTTTAAAAGTCTCTAGGATCTGTAAGACTTTACGATCTGCCTCTGAGTTCTGTGCCCTAAATTCTTGAAAAAAAACCGCATAACTATGTTTCTAATTACTAAAAAAAAATACAATTTTTCCTTGAGTGTTTGTGAATTACTTATCACGTTGTTTGACTTTGGGGTTCGTTTGAATTATGCGTGCTATCTTCCATTGCCATTCCTATTCCCCGGGCCGGCGAGCAATTGTCTCTTTCGGGCTCTTTTTATCACACCTGCCGTGCACCGTTGGATACCGCACACCTCACACACGCCACACACACACTATTCCTACCGACAAGTAGAGTGGAGCAGAGTGGAGTACTCCATGGAGTACACGTACTTCCACTTTGTTTGGCTCTTTTCATGGCACGTCCTCCTCGAGTGTTTGGCTGGTACTTGCTTGGAATTCGTTAGTTTTGGGTTTGCCGCATGTCAGTCTTTGATTTTTATTCTCCTTCAAGTGGCAAATTAACTATCATGTTAAGTAATTTTAATTAAACTGCGTTAGCTCAGAGTTGGCAGAGATACACATATGTAGAATAATGTGCCAATTTTAAAGTATTTCAAGTCTAAACCCACGAAACAATGAAGTAATCCCTCAAATACAAAATTAATTACTTGCCCAAATAACTTAATTAAATTATACCATTTAAAAACCAATTGAAACAAGACAGATGATTCGCCTCTAAATGAATTGGCAAAAAAACAGATAAAAACTCCACTCCCCAAAAACTTGAAAAGTAAACTAATCAGAACCATAAGCTTTCAGACCCGGCGGTACCCAAAAATAGAAACCAAACACCATTTAATAACAATATCGATAAATTTGTAATTCCATAAAAAGAAAACAAATTCGAAGCTCACTTTGAATTGCAACAATCGCAAAATTCGTAGACCCCGAGGCATTTTAGAATTTGTTGGGGGACTTAACCGAATGATAAATTAAATAACAGCCGGGAGTGTGGGCGCCGCTATCAATAAAAAGAATTTTTATTAATAATGCTTCAGTGGCCCTCAAAAACGAAAAAAATAAAGATCACGACGACTTTTGGGGCACTCGATGTCTGCTGGTTTTTGTACTCATTGTACTTTATTTCTATTATTATTTTTTTTTCATATTTCCTGCTCTGCTTGGCTCACACATTTCGCACATTAATTGATAAATGTAGCTTATCAATTTGTGATCAAAGTAATTAACTTGGCTGACGACCCGAACGTGGCTAATTGCCGACATCATTGAAAAAGAAGACCAGCCCAGATAAAAACTGAAAACAAATGCAACACACCATAAAAAACTATCAAAATGAATAACAATATAATGTGTAAGGATTGGCAGAAAAAACTAATAAACTATTTTTATAATTGTGAAAACAATTAACAATTAAACAAGTGAAAAAAAAAGCCAAAAATTGGCCAAGTGATAAAAGACTTTTAACCAGAAAATACCAAACAGATCTGAGATGGCTTCCAAGTACACTACTATCATTGTGACACTTTTCACAATTGTCATACAACAAAGGCAGCACTATTGTTTGGGTAAGTAAGACAAATATGTAGTAATAAAAAATATATTAAGACAAACCCCCAAAAAAACACACAAACAACAGACAATGGATTGAGTAATTCCTGAAAAATTCTTTCAAACCGAGACAGTTATACTTTTTATTGAATAATAAAATAAGTTAGAGACATACGTTCAACAAGTGCCATAATTTAAATTCTACTATGGTGTTACTTTTAGAATAAAAATATTTCATTTGCATAAACACTTAAGACTTGTGAAAGATTTACGACCTACAGAGACAACAAACTATTGCAAAAACTATTAAAGAAAATAAAGTTAAAAAAAAAACTTAAGCCTTATACCTTTAGACATAGTCATATTGAATCAAAAAGTATTTAAGTTAAGCTATTTTTGGCTTAAAAACTCCTTTCCAAAACCAGTTTTTCGCATTTTGAGTTAGGGTAATAAAATTTCCAACACCCTGCTCCCCTTTTTATTTACCTAATCCAATTAATACCCGATTGTTTGGTAATTAAAATCGACTTATCTGGGGTATATGGTCCACCCATTAGGCCCCTTCTCTACCCCTCCCCAGGTATTCGGGCAAATAAAAACCCCATAAACTGCAATTACACTTATTTGCATCGAGTGGCAGCCAACAAACTCCACAGATAACTTTTATTCAAACAGTCGCGGGACGTGGGAATCCAGACGCAGATATCAGGCCCCTTTATGACCCTTCTCCAAGGGGAGTAACTCCGGAGTTCAGATCGGTGTTCTTTTATCTGGTTTATGATGCACTGCTGAGCTCATAATTACAACTCCAGTGCGTTCAAAGCAGCCCACAAGGTTTATTCGATTGGCACAGGTGTGAACTGACGCTTTATTCAACAGACAGCTTTGACAAGTTGGTAAGCGATATGTGGGCCTGGCTTTTTGCCTGTCTAGGTTGCTGACTATCTGACTGACTGACTGACGGATGGTGATGGACGGAACTACTACCGAGAAGGCCCCAGGGACAATACCGCAGAAAAATGAGCTTGATAACTAGAGTTTAATTTAGAAAAAAGTTATTTTTGTAGGTGGAGTACCGGATATTATATTGTATATTATGTATATGTTTATGCTTATTATTAAAAAAATATACTTTTTCTCTTAGTGTATGACGTGCAGAATAAACACCACACACACCCAGTACCATATTTTATCACGCTGTGAAGACGCCAGATATGATGTATATTTTTGGGGGATGACTTACTATATTCCTCTTCAGCTGACCCTCACGGTCCTTTTATGCCTTGTATTTTTAGTTATTTTTTGCCCGTCAAGTTGAATGCACTGTACTCTGCCCAACGATGCCTTCATCGGTCAATCAGTCACCCGGGTTAAAGGTGTCGAAATGCCTGCCAGCTGTCGCTTGCCCCGTCCCTGCGGACTTCATGAATTTATGTGCAATCAATTAAGTCAATAGGTGTGTGCCTCCGTTCCGAGTTTATTTCCAGTATTTTTTACGAACATTGAGTGGTTCGCAAGTCCGCCTCCGGCTGTTCCATGACTTCAATTAAAGTATTTTGTTAAGTAACTGGTACTTTCAGATATTTGCCAAAAAGATAAAAGGTTCTCTGTCAAAATTCTTAAAAAATATACACCTACAACTATTGTATGCCCCCCAATTGAAAAACTATTCTTTTAGTTTTTTATCGATATCACTTATAGTGCCACAAACAATCTACAAATTATTGTTTTTGCAACAAAAGTCCCAGCTAGTTATTTCATATTTTCCTCACACATGAATAGATTTATGAGCGAGCTTGGCACATTTATCAGACACCAAGGTTGTTGTCTTGTCTTGGGACAAGAGAACTTTAAATTTGCATAACAAAATATTATAACAAAAAAACTGAAATCCACTTATGAGATCTGTCTCTGCCACTGTCTGTAGGATTGTCGCACCCAGGCTGGGATCCCAGATATGCCACGATTCAGATCCAGAAATCGAGTTTATAATGCACTCCCATTCAGTACCAGTTCCAGTCCTTCTAGTCTGCAATCTGCATTAATTTTGATTACTCTCGTTTTTTATACGTTTTCCGGCTCAAGATACAGTCTTCCCCATTCGAATAATGGTTTACAATTTAATGATTTCTTTTTAAATATTTTCCAAATACTAGTACTCTATATAGTCCTTTGCAATTTGACTAATTATAGACCCTATTAATTAGCATTAATTAGCATATACTTTAAGGTCTGACTTTGACTAATGCTCTCGCGACCGGCAAATGCTTTTTGTGGTGATGACAGGGGGCAATTAGAGGAGCAGCCCATCGATCACCCCCGAGGGTCACTTACTTTTTCGTGGACGTGCTCTTGGCTTTTTGGACACGGGTGTGTCTGCCTCATATCACCCTGAATCCCCCGCCATGGACAGATACTTTGAAGTCCGCTTGGTGACTTCTAGTCTGCGGTTATTCTGCAATTTCCTTTTTTTAGTTTTTCTTTTTTTTAAATCCCATCCACTGACTGTGCATTTCTTTGTGCTAGACTGTAATGAAAATTGCATTTAAATCAATAACAACAATTTGTTTATGGTTAGTGGAGATACTCTCACAAAGATGGGGTTTAGTTCTACACATATTCTATAGATTTAAGTATAAAACCTTAGTACAAAGAGCATACACTATCCTACCACTAAAAGTCTGGAACAAAACAAGTATTTTAAATTGAATTTTCTTTGGCACCGGCAAAGACAAATTTTCAGGGCCAGCCAGGAGAGGAAATGGGAAAGCATTCAAGACACTTTCCTCGCCACACACTTCAATGGAGTGAAAGTAGAAAGCCAAGCGAAATAAATTTAATATTGCCAATCCACTGCAGCTAAGGAAATCCAAAGTGCCTGAGTGCCTGGGTCGAAGATTGGCTTGGAACAGGAACAGGAAGGAGCAGAACAATGCCAGTCAGTGCCAAGGCAAATAGAAAACAATGTCTGGCACACGAGACGTATGAGTAATGAAGAAAATAAAACAAAACAAAATGCAACAAACCCACAAGAAAGAAAATTGTCGGAAAATTTCAAGAAAAAAACCAGTAAGCCCCAACAAAGACAAAGTTTTCATTACACAGCGGTGACAGACAAATGGGTCTAGGATGCTGGGAAACACCAAATGAGTCATCCAATGACCTCCGAACTAAACACTAAAAAACAAGGACAATAAACCCAGTTCAGGAAACTGCAGAGGGGTAACAGGATAATCAACCAGGCAAACAACTGTCGACCTAATTCGATGCAAAGTCAATTAATTCGAGCAGATTAATTAGTTTATGGGGAACTAGTTGACATTTCATCCGCCGCAACGGCCGCACCTCATTTTGAAGTCTCAGTTACCTTTTGTGTCCTGTTGCCTATCCTGGCCAGTATCCACCAAGTTCAGAGGGCAAAGGCCCAACTAATGGCCAAATGCCAGGGCCCAGGTCGCCGCCCATCAATTGTTGACAGTGCTGTCATTAACGTGTTGGCTACATGGAGAAAAAAGGGGATATTCTTTGGTATTTTTTAAATAATTAAAATATTGTAATTTGGGAAGCTTTAGTTCTAGTTCTTTTTATATTTTTCAAGTGTAGTCTAGTCTAGTCTACTTCGCAAAGTATGTCCTGGGTTATCCTGTTAAGGCCATGTTTTATCAACTGTCGGTGGGAGTTTTTAATGCGCCATTTGCTCGTTTTTTAATTGTCAACCTAATAGATAACCTAATAGTCTTAGTCCATCCCTGTTTACGCTTTTATTCGTCCTGTCCGTTGTGGCTTTTTTGGTTTTACGGCTGTTGACTTTCGACCTGGGTTTGGTGGGTTGGATTGGGGGAAGGGTAAGTGGAATTTTTTATTGGTTTTATAGGACTTTGGGCCTTGGGGAGTAGACGGGGTCAAGTTGAGTTTAAATCGAGTACAGATTGGTAGTTGATACTTTAAATACCGTTTATCTGAGGTACTTAACGGATATTTAAACGGATTTTTATTTATTTTATTTATTTTTATTTATTAAGTAAAAAATCCTGTAGAGTATTTATTTTCTGTGACCAAACTCCTCCAAATAGCTGTTGTAGTCTCTCAAAAAATAAAGTCCTCACACCTTGCGGCAAGGAAATGTAAACACGAATAAATGAAGAATAAATGAATAAAAAAGCCGCTAATTGGGCGCCCCAAAAGGTAGGCTAGCCTCCAGCCGACTCAACTAAATGCCTGTCATAATTATGACCAAGCTTTTCAAGAGTTAACCAAATAGAGACACCCCTCAACAACAAACACTCCATAGAGTGGGTTCCATGGGTCTCCCCAACAAAAAACTATGGTGGGAAAATGGGTCCTTGATATGGCCTCTGGCCTGGCAAACATGATAAATAATAAAAATTGTTCATTACAATTGCTGACGCTCAGGCATGCGAAAAATGCTGATAAAATATGTAGATGAGGCATGTGGTTTCTGGTGTCTCCATATACGCGGAGTGCGCATTTATAATGACATTTTAAATGCTGCCATCGCGACTGGAAAGGAGCGTGTCCTTGGCGCCCATCGAGGGATTTCTCCCAGAAACGCAAGGACTCACCCACAAAAAACCGAGTATATTAATGCTGTCAGCGTTCCTAATGAAATATATACATACCGGAAGGGGGAGTTACTATGTGTGGCTCTCGCAGGATTAAGCCATCCTGCCAAATGGTGGCGCCAGTCCTGTTTATGTGAGAAACGCTTGCTTGAGATTTAGTGCCAAGTCCTTCAGCTCACAAGACATTCAAGGAAGGAAATATGGAAAGGAGGAAGGAAACGATCCTTGTGCACACTAATCAACTTTATTTTAAAAAGATTTTTAAAAGGAAATTAAGTTGGAAGGGGGAGCTAGAAACTATTTCATAAAATGAGCATATATAGTGCCCATTAAAACTTTATAGGGACACTCAATAGCTGCGATAAGAATAATAAAACAAAACTCATCCCTAATTAAACAGCATAAATAATTTTGGTAAAGTTATATTTATACAAATCAGAAAAGGTTCTATCCGTTTAATTTCTGTTTACTCACTCACCCCAACAAAAAAACGTGAAACCTATTCACACCATAACATTACAAGAGTTGTTCCGATACCCCTCCGGAAATATTTGTTCTACATTTTGTGGCATAAAATTGGGCCCAGGATCTGAAGAGGAAAATTTGTAACCAATTATGCTTGGGGTTGTATTTTTTCCGCACCACAAAGAGTTTATCGCTATCACAAAATAAATACGCAACTTGATGACGCCGACACTCGAACTGATAGGGGGAGCAAAGGACCCTTCCCCCAGAGGGTGATGGGGCGGACAGGCGTCATTTTTATAACCCATATGCTAATAACTAATATCTATATTATATTTATTTATCGCCTGTATTGGACTATGACTCGCATGCAAACAGGCACGACAACAATCGTGGCTCGTTAGGAGGGAAATCTTATCACATTACGCATACGCCGTGTAGACTGAATAGTGGAGAGGGTCGGATTTGGGGGGTTCTATTAAGGTCATCGCGGGCTTATTAAACTAAATCATTTGATTGGATTTGATGGCAACTGTCAGCACACACCCCCTGATGTTACACAAAAAATATATTTCCTTTCTTGAGAGCACACTTCAGAGGGAATATTAATCTGTAAATGGAAATGAATCCCTTTTGAAGTGAGAGGCCAGCAACCACTTGTGGCAGCATTAGGAAACACACCACTGACCCACACAATGACCACCCGCACTCCTGGCCAATACCACATGACGCCATTCCTATTGACTGACTTTCCACCCTTTATTATCTTTTTTTGCAGCCGACAATGTTTACTTTCCCAGCAAGGATGTGAAATTCAATCTACCCATAAACGAGGAATCGGAGAGCCTCTTCTCGAAGATGCCACTGGCCCAGTTCCAAGTGCTGGAGATGGAGACCAACCAACTGGCCAGGGACTACATCTACAGCCTGGAGGACAACTCCCTTTTGCGAATCAATATCACCTCCGGGGAGATATTCATGCGAACGGACTACAAACCTCTGAATCAAAGTGTCAAATATGTGGTCACCGCATTTCCCAAAGAGCAGCCGGAGAACGAACTGCTGCCCGTTACCCATCTCACCCTGGAGGTCGTTCCACAACCACTGGAGGACTATTGCGCCGAGCTGGAGAACGTTTGCTTTTGGAGCAGTGCCCAGTACAGTATAGCGGAATCGCACGGGGAGTACAGGAACCGAGAGTCCTTCGAGCCGGTGCTCATTGGAGCTTTAAGTTCCAGAGCAGCCAGGTATCTTTGCCACGTGACTCTGGATTACTCTATCACGGCGGGCAGTGCCCATTTCATTCTCAAGCAAAACCGGCTTTACTCGAGGAAGCCTATGGATCACGATGAACTCAATGGTCTAAACGCCAAGGCGGGTGAGCTGCACACCAGGATTACCTGCACCGCTAAACTGTTCAGCAAGGAGCTCAAGAAATTTTCCCGCTCCTTCGACATCAAGCTCCTCGATCGCAACGACAATGGACCAAAGTTGCAGGAAAGCGATTCCAAGTTCGATTTCTATCTGGATCATCCTTATTTCCAGGCGGTGAGTTCGGGAGTTACAGGTTTCCTAAAGGGGGGATGGAGTCGGACTGTACCGACTAGACCCTGCCCAGACGATTGTCTGGCAGCTGTCTGGGAAACCACTGGGTGCGGGCTTATTGAATCTTGGCATGATGAACGCCCCTAAGGCACGCAACCAAGACCCATGCACTGAGAGAAAATTTAAAAGCAGTGTTGAGCTTATGCTAACAATAAAGATTATCAATTTTTATGATTTAACGGTTTTTCAGTTGTAAAAAGTAATATATTTTTTATTTTAAAAAAGATTTTTAATATTTCCGAGTGCATTGAAAGACACCGTCAGAATGAAGTCTCTGCTTCGGTCACCCTGTCATTATTTGGCCATTACCGCGTCTGGGTCCTTCCGAGTTTGTTTTGGGGGTTGAGACTCAGTGCCTAATAGATAAACTTTGCCACATCCGCGACTCCTTGCCACACCCCCCTCGTCTCCTATGTTGCCATTAAAAACGCGTAACGTTTATGGGCTTTTATGATTGGAGCATGACAGACAGGATAGAGGGGCAGGAGGAGCTCGGATGGCACTAGTTGAAGTCCGACAAAGTCCCTTAAAGTTGCCACAATAGAGTAAATTATGTTGTCGTGTTCGAAACAAGCCAAGCCTATCCCCAAGGATCTGCGAACTGTGTCAGTTTGGCAGCAGATAGTGGGATCTCCTCCTCCTTCCAGGTGGAGTAATTGGTTTTGCACTAAAGTCCTTCCATTACAAATTGCTCTATATGGTGGTACATTTAAATAAGTGTAATGGACATTTTATTTTGTTTGAAAGAAAATTACAGGCGACATGTTAAGACATAAAAAGAACAAAGGTTTTGAAAAGGACACACCTCAGATTCCTCAAAAAACATAGATAATAAGGACTTGGAAGATCTGGGTAATAAAACTACTTAATAATAGGACACTTCAATCTTTAGACTGTAAGCCAAACTATTACATAAAATGTAGTCGGTTTAAGAATTTATTTAATTAAATAATTAAAACTGTGTCCCAATGGGTTTTCTTCCAAAACTTAACCCACTTGTTATTCAAATTTCATGTCCTTCCTACCTTAACAAGACTAACTATGGTTTTCCAACTAAAGCCTAAGTCCTAACTAGAAAACACCTGGCTAATGTCCTTGCCCCTGGGATACATTAAAAGGGAAAGGTGTTCTAGGATACCCTGCCCATGGAGGAGGGAAATGTCAGGTCCCCGAGGATGCAAAGCCCCAACCTGACCTTGCGCTCAAATGAAGTAACGCATCCTTGGAGGGCAGGCAGCCCTGCAATTTTCCATGGGGGTGCCAAGTGGAATTTAATTAGCACTGGTCAGTAAATGCTAATGAAGCAACCACTAATTCAAAACCCCTGTCCCTTAATTCTAATCCCAGAACGAGGAGGTGGGCGAGAAAATCATCTACGTAGACAGGGACACGCTGGCGGCGAACGCTCAGCTGGTCTACGCCATCCATAATGACACCAAAGAGCTCCTTCGTCCGGACTGCCACGCCTACGAGGCTGATCACACAGGCCGCCCGCACACTATTGTCAGTTGTCGTGAGTATAGAACACATAACCCCACATCCTGTCCAGAACTAGATTTCCCTTTTCCTTTCAGAACTTCGGTTTTCCCGCAGTGGAGTGTTCCATGACACACCTTACTGCGTCTCCTTGGAGTCCCGGGATAACACCATCGTGGGCCACAACGTGGAAATGTCAGCCACTGCCGACATTTGCATCCACATCGACTTGAGAAACCTTCATGGAACGATTCACGAGCTACCTCAGGCACTTCCGCTGCGATCACCTGTGCGCCGGATATTCGACGATAATGAATTCCACGGGGATTCGGGGTCTCGGGCCCGGGGTCCCATTACAGTGGACTACGAGAAGGACGTGTCTGTGTACCGGACAGCGTCTGCCTATAACAGGGTGGCCCAGCCGGATAGCTTCCTGGACCTGATGCGGATGCGCTTCATCCGATTCAACATCGTCGAGGATCGGAGCGGAGCCTTTGACATAACCCCGACCTCGGGGATTGTCTATGTCAGGAATCCCCAGGCCTTGGCGGAGGCGCCTGAGACTATATACTTTCTAAACGTAACCTGGATGGACAAGGAGCATGTCGCCCACGTCCGGGTTATAAATGTGCATCTGGTTCAGGGACGGCCCGAGAACACCAGCTGCGAGCTGCAGATCAAGTCCCGTTCGCAGACCTGCGCCCAAGTGAAGTACAGGAGTCAGTGCAGCCAGTTCTGTGGCCTGGCCACCGGAGGAGGAGCCTGTCAGTGGCGAGGTTCCCATACGGCAATGTTTAGCATCCGCTATGGTTCTTGCGTGCCCGATGCGCGATACTGTCCGGATCGTGTGTGCGATCCTCTGGAGGAACTCAACCCGATGGCCTGCCCACAAGACTGTACGCCGTCGAACAAAATAGTCGGCCCCCACACGTCTAATGAAAACAAAAGAGGAATATCCAGCGGATCGGGGACCTGTATCTGCGAGGACAACGGTCGGTGTTCCTGTGCTCCACTGGACGAGGAGCCTAAGGTTAAGAAGTCTCGCAAGCGGAAGAACGAAACCGATGCGGAAACACTTTTGGCGAGAAAGAGTGCCACTGGGGATCAATCCATGCAGGATCCTCTGGTCCTGGGAGTCCTTAACGTAGCTGGCTTTGAATGCAACAGATCCTGCATGTTTTTCCTAATCAGCTGTCCATTGGTTGTGGTTTTCCTGCTCCTTTGCTTGCTCCTGACCCAACGGAAGATGCTCCAGCGTCGTCTGGGCAAACAGTCATTGACTCCATCCAACAAACAAGCACCCGCAGAGCCTGGAGAGGGTGATCTTCCCCTGATGCCGCTGCAGAGTGGATTCAAGTTTGAGAGCTCCGATGGCAAATGGGAGTTTCCCCGTGAGAAACTGACTCTGGACGTGGTGCTGGGTGAGGGGGAATTTGGTCAGGTCCTTAAAGGATATGCCACGGAGATAGCAGGACTACCGGATATAACAACAGTGGCTGTCAAGATGCTAAAGAAGGGCGCCAACTCCGTGGAGTACATGGCTCTGCTGTCCGAGTTCCAGCTGCTCCAGGAGGTCTCCCATCCGAATGTGATCAAACTATTGGGAGCCTGCACTACATCCTCGGAAGCACCGCTTCTAATTATCGAATATGCCCGATATGGTTCCCTGAGAAGCTATCTTCGACTGAGCCGGAAGATAGAGTTTTCTGGTGTGGATTTTGCTGATGGAGTGGAGCCCGTCAGCGCCAAGATGATGCTAACCTTTGCCTGGCAAATTTGCAAGGGAATGGCCTATCTCACGGAACTCAAGGTGGGTTAGCTAGACACTTAGCTTTGACTAGAGTCACTATTATTAACAATTTCTATTTAATAGCTGGTCCATCGGGATTTGGCAGCCCGGAATGTCCTTTTGGCGGATGGCAAGATTTGTAAAATATCCGATTTCGGTTTGACCCGAGATGTCTACGAGGATGATGCATATTTGAAACGCTCTAGAGATCGGGTTCCAGTCAAGGTAGGTTTCTAGAAACCCCCAAATACTCCCAATTATTCTATAAATTTCTTCCATTTCCAGTGGATGGCTCCAGAGTCTCTGGCAGATCATGTGTACACCAGCAAATCGGATGTTTGGGCTTTCGGCGTTCTCTGTTGGGAACTGATAACCCTCGGAGCTTCTCCGTATCCTGGCATAGCGCCTCAAAACTTGTGGTCCCTTTTGAAGACAGGATACAGAATGGACAAACCGGAGAATTGCTCGGAGTCAGTGTACTCCATTGTGCGAACCTGCTGGGCAGACGAACCAAATGCAAGACCATCTTTCAAGTTCCTGGCCTCGGAATTCGAGAAGCTGCTCGGAAACAATGCCAAGTATATCGACCTAGAGACGAATGCCGTTTCAAATCCCCTATATTGCGGCGACGATGCCGCGCTAATGACCTCCAGCGATTTGGGTGAACCCGAATCCCTGCAGCACTTGTGGTGGCCACCCAAGGTAGCCTACGATATTCATGACCAGGGAACCAGCTACGACCAGTCCGAGGCAGAGATGCCAACTATTTCCATGGCACCTCCTGGCTACGACTTACCACGCCCCTTAATCGATACCACCTCGAAGGAGCAGGTGTTGAGGTACGAGAACGATTTGAGGTTTCCTCTGAATATCCGAAAGTCCAGCTGCACTCCCAGCTACAGCAACATGACCAGTGGCTCTCCCGCGGCCACAGCTCTGCCCGAATATGCCGTTCCTGTTAAGAGGAATCACTCCTATCTGGACATGACCAACAAGAGTCTCATTCCGGACAATCTGGACAGCAGGGATTTCGAAAAACATCTTTCGAAAACGATTTCATTCCGATTCTCAAGTTTGCTAAATCTCAAGGAGTCAGCAGAAACATCTCCGGAGCAGCACCAGGACGAAAATGCTGTCTAGAGCAAGATCCTTTTTCCATAATTTAATGTGTATAGTTTCTCCCACCTACCAAGTACCATAGTCTCTCAATGGCGCCTGTTTTTCAGTTCAAACTGTTTGTTGATTAGTTTTAGTTTTATATTTAATCTTATAGCTTTATTCCAATGCCAAAAATAGATTTTAAACGAAGCGAATTCGATTTCGAATACTCCAAAGCATTTATAAGAAAGTAAATAATACTTACTCCAATTCAGTCATAAAAGTTTGACCATCAATTACCATACAAGCATTTAAAAACAATTTATTTTATGCCACTTTTTATAAAAATCGTACAAGTCTTAATGCAGCAAACAAATGTTTTAAGGTTTTAAGATAATAAATAATACGTTTTGTACAAACTATACAAATCTATATATATAGGATTATAGGATTTTATATTGTGTTCTTCAAAAAGCTTAAGAGTGTGCCTCATTTTATTTTATAACATTTTAATAGATCGTGAAGTGTTCCTCTTAGTTCATCTTTTATAGAATATGATTAAGAACTTTTTTTAAATAAGCTTTAAATTTTATTTTATTTTTCAGTCATAGGGTAAGAGATTAGTCATTCACATAAATTAAAAGCTAAAATACACATTCATAAAAGGTTTGTTTGGTACACCTGGTACTTTTCCAAAGTTATAAGCAACCTGCACCAACAATCTCACAGGCACTTTAGATTTTTAGGCTTTTGGGCGCATTTACTTATTTATCTAAGATTAATTTTTATATGCCAAATAGCGATCAACCAATGGACTGTAAATATTTGTACGTATTGCATATGCTATAATACTTTAAACCTTAAATTATATAAATAAAATATAAACAATCCACATAACGCAAAATAAAGAAACAAATTTTCGTCTATTCTTCGTCGGGTACCAAGAGATTAAGGCTGGCACTATTTGCCACACTTCCCAAAAAGACCTCCTCATCGCCTCGAATGGATAAGGACTCCCTGCCGGTGAGGACCTTCTTTTCCCGGATCATGCCCGACCTTACCCAGCGCGAACCCTTACAGTTCTTACAGCTCTGCTTGGGTAACTTGAACACCGTGGTTGTGCGATTACCGCAGTCCTTGCACTGGAAGAAACGCTTTTCGGCATCCACAACCTTAAGTGGATGTCTCTCCTCCTTGCAGCGATCGGCGGCGGAAAAGGCGGTGTACTTGCAGACTTGACAGATGACGGCTTTGCAAGGCATCTTGTAGGTTCCCAGCATCTTCTCCTCCATGGCCTCCTTACGCTCCAACTTATTGAAGTACTCCTCCTGAGCCTCCCGCTCTCGCATCTCCACTAGATTCGTGTGTGACGAGGTGGCGGCCATGATTTTCTCAATGCGGGACTTGCGCATCAGCTCACGCTCCTCTTCCTCTATTTTCTGACGCTTAGCGCTGCTGGAGAACTTGTCATTGAGCTCATCGATGGCTCTCCTTTTGCCCGTTTCAGTGCCTCTGGTTGAGTTGGGATTGACCTTTTCCAGAGGTTTCTTCTTCAGCAATGCTGCTGCCCTCATTTTGGCACTTTGGGCTTGTCGTGCTCCGACATTGACCTCAAAAGAGAAGTTTTCGCTGCCTGATAGTTTAGGAGTCAAACTGGCGTCAAAAGAAAATCCTCGATTCTTGAACTTGTCCGGCACAGCAACCGGCGTTGTGGGTGTACTAGGCGTGACCGTGGCTTCCGCTTTACTAGCTTCCCCTAGTACATGACCCTTGGCTTCGGTTGACTTTTCAAACCGTTCATTTTCAGCCTTTAACAAACGCAACCGCTCGAGATCCTTGTTTCTCTGTTTAGAAGAGGCTTCTACGCCACCTGCTGACCGGGAAATCGGTCCCGTTCGTTCGGCATAGGGCACCGACTGAGGCGTGGCTGATTTTGGTTTTGAGGCGTGGTCCGCTGTATGAGAAAACGGCGACACATCGTATCCAGCTAGGCTACTGAGACGATCACGTTCTTTGTTGATTAGTTTTGCGCTCTTTTTCGCCGGAACAGCTGTAAAAGATTGTCCGCCGTAGAATACCTCCGTTTTGCCTGTAGAATAAAAAAATAAAAGAAAATTAGCCGATTTTGTGGATATTGAATTCTAGGACTACATACCTAATACTTTGTTTCTCAGCTCATTCAGACCTCGCCCAGCCGTGGCCGACTGAAGTTCTGATCGCCTGGACATCTTGCCATACTCCTGCTTTACATGAAACAGGCAATAGTCACAATCGGTGATATTAACAACTGAGGTACATTTTTCACCATTCTTTTTGGTGGCCCGACAAGTTCCCAGATCTTTGGACTGTCCCAAGATCATAACCTTTTGAGAGGTGTCGATTGACAAGCATGCCACATCGGAGCTTCCTGCTCGGCGCTCGAAAATGGTTGGATTCAGGACCGCCAGGCACATGCCTTCAGCTGTCTTCCACAGCGCTTTGTGAGCCTCCTTGAAGAGGAAAAGCGATATGGTTTTGATCTCCCCTTTCAAATCCGAAAGCTTCCACGTCGAGTAAGGATCGCCCTTTTTCGTGTTCTTCACTGGATTCTTGGAAACCAGAGCGCCGGCAATGACCCAATCTTTGGCCAGGTCGCCACGCTCAATGTGAAACGCCACTCCGGAAAAGGGCACAGCCTTTCGTTCTCCCATACGCTCCTGAAGGAGTGAACTGGAGATCAATGGGTTGATCATGCGAAGCCCGAAAACCGGATCCGTGTAAACTGCAGACACAGGAGCACTCGGCTTAGAAGAGGCGGCCACTGCTGCTGCAGCAGGGGGAGGCCTTTGAAAGGAGCTGCTAACCGTAGACTGCCGCTTGATGGGATTGTGAGGATTTTTGAGAGGAGGCTGTGGAGTGGATGTCACCATCTTGCTAGTCTTCAGGGCATTATCCACCTCCCTTGCCACCTTACCCTCATGAGCCGATTCTCGCTGCTGCTTCAGCGTTTTATTTATATCGCTTCCGTACTCATTATACTTGCGTTCCAGGAAGTTCTTGACCTCCTCATCGTCGGATGAGTCTAGTTCCGGTTCCTTACTAGCCAGTGGTTTCTCCTTCTTGGCCGGCTTCACGGTCTTTTCATAACTGAAGGCATCTGCAAAACTGCTGTCTTCGCGGAGTTTTGGAACAGCATTGGCCAAAGTGGGTGTGGGTTTGGATTTCTCCGGTTTTGCTGATTCTGCACCGTCGTTTTCCGCTGCACCCAGCAGTTTCTCCAGAGCCATAATCTCGTCTTCATCTTCAATACTTATATCTGTCTGGGACACATTTGCAGGAGCCATTTGATCTATTTTATATCTAAAACTGTATGCAATCAAAAAAGATTTATCTGCGATTTTTCACAACGAGCGCACAACAAATCACTTTTGGCGGGCTAGGTGTGACCGTTGAAGTAATTGTTGTTTTTTAAACTGCATTATTTAGGGATGGAACTTTTGAATTGAATTTTAATTATAAATATTGAATTTTAATTATAAATGCAGTAAGAAAATAGTTTTTTATTTTCCTTTAATAGTTTTAAATTTAACTGTGGAACTGGAGATAATTTAATCACTTTTAGTTCAGATTTCTGAGATGTGCCAAATTCAAACGTTCTTCAAAAAATTTAAACAGTCTTACTGATGTTTTAAATAAATGAATAAATAAAGATTATAAATAAGACATAATCTAATAAAAAGTAAAATAAATATTATTTTTAGTAGCACCTTTTAAAAATGCGAAATTTTGCGCGTTTAGTATTTTCCCAGTAACGCCACTTTTCCCAGTTGCAAGTTATGGTCACACTGCTCGTCAATAAGTCATCTTTCGGCTTTAATTCACGAAAAAATTGCAATATAGAAGAAAATAGATAATTGTGCCTAAAATCGGTCAATATAACGCCCCAATTAGCAGCCGTCAAAGGGCCGAACGAAAATCGTTGCGGAAATTGTGGCTAATACGCGTAACTGCGGTGCGAAGCAGCTGAAGAAAGAGAAGAGATAAAGTGGCGAAAGAGAAGAGAAGAGAACGGGGACCGCTAACAAAACGGATCGCGAGCTAGTGTTTAAGCATAAAGTTTTCCACTGTTTTCCCCAGAGGCTTTCCACGGACTTCCCGTCCCAACTTTTGAGCCTCACTCGGCCAAAACAACGACGACACACAGCAGGTAAGAGAGTGCGAACGAAGGATTCGCACACAGGAATCGCACTTTGCCATGCGGCTCAGCACTTTTTGGCTTTGGCCCACCCACACACGCCGCTCCCCGCCGCAGCCCCACCACTGCCTAGCCTAGGTGCATGTGCAATCTGCTTCGACCACATTTCGCCCTTTTTTTTTTTGCCACTTTTTGCCCATTGCGAGCTGATTTATTTTGCAAACATCTCGTGGCCATTTTGTGGTTATAAGCGCCGCTTGCGGGCCGCTGTTTCCACGTGTGTTGGTAGTAGTTGTGTTGGTGTTTGTGCCCACATATTGGGTTACATCCCACCACGAGGGCTCAAGTTGTTGCTTTTGTTGTTTTTGATAACCTTTTGCATCTTGAACGGCGGCCTTATCAACATATTTATGGAGCGGCGGTGGGGTGAGAGGCGGGAAGGAGAGCAATGCTCCAGCTTACATCACAGGGTTCGCATCGCATCAGTGACCTAATGCAACTTTAACCCTTGGCATGGCCTTGATGTTCCACTGCATCTCAGATACCTTTGCTGTTTGCCATTTTTTGCTTGAAAAATATTATTTTGAAAAAAAAATAATTAGGGAACTTGTTTGGTTTTCATAAAATTAATAATTATTTGCTATTATATTTGGCACACTGTTGTTTTTGTTATTTATTTTCGTGCAATTTTCCTTGCGCATTTTCCTTTCCATCTTGCTTTCTCATCTCTGTTTTCCTCAACCCAGTTCCTCTCTTCTACTTTCGCTCTCTTTCTCTATTCTGCTCATTCTGCATTTACGTTTTCGCCTGTCATCTGTGGCGGTCAGTAGCCGGCGCCCCCGACCAGCCCCTCCCCCCAGGTTCTTGGTCAAATTTTAATTTTATAAAAAAAATATTTAAAATCAGAATAAAAATCACACCACCCCACCCCATCCGACGAAACAACACACATTTGGTAGGCGTCTCCGCCTGTTGTTGGCCTTGTTATTCTCGCTTGTTTTTTCGCATCGGAGTTCGCCCTCTTGCACTTTTCACCTCTGTGACGTGACGAATATGTTTGCCAATGTTTGTTGTCTACCGTAGAGCGTCCTGGCCGGCTGCATGTTGAATGTTTCATGTTTCTGCGAGTGCTGCACAAGATACTGCCGGTATGGTGAGCCTCTCTATTCCCCTAGATAAGAAAACGAAAAACCAATATACCCAGCCTTTTAGCCAGCTCACAGCCTTGCATATCCAGCTCCGATTGCAGCCACAATTGGAGCATAAATACGCCACACAATCGATCCCTCGACCAGTCGAGATTCTGTGCTTCCATCGGCTTGACTGATTACTTGACTGACATTTGACTTTCTTCTGTTCTTTTTGCAGTGCTGCAACGATAAAGAAATGAATTCAAATATATTTCTGGGCACAGCAGAGAATGGCCTGCGGCACGATAAGATTGTTATACTGGACGCCGGAGCACAATACGGCAAGGTGAGTACATATCTTCAAAAATCCATGTAGATGTCGTATAAAAAGAAAAATGCTAATTCATTCCATATTTTCCAAAGGTTATCGATAGGAAAGTACGCGAACTGCTCGTAGAGTCAGACATTCTGCCATTGGACACGCCAGCGGCTACGATACGGAACAATGGTTATCGTGGCATCATTATTTCCGGCGGACCCAACTCGGTGTATGCTGAGGATGCGCCCAGCTACGATCCCGATCTGTTCAAGCTAAAGATTCCCATGTTGGGCATCTGCTACGGCATGCAGTTGATCAACAAAGAGTTCGGAGGAACAGTGCTCAAAAAGGATGTGCGGGAGGATGGTCAGCAGAACATCGAGATCGAGACTTCCTGCCCGCTTTTTAGGTGAGCATGGGTTGTGGCAGTGGCAGAGAAACCTCAGACCAAGCAGCAACTAGAAAGCACTTCAGTTGGTTCAGTTTAATCCTGTGCTGATACAATGCTGCCAGAGCAAAGTCGGACCAAGAACATTTCAGTTTATTTTAGCTCGTAGACTGAACTACACGTGGTCTTACATTACCAAGATATTCTATAAAATATGTAACCTAGCATTAAGTTGAACTTCCCAGACTTATACCAATTTTTTTTGTACCTCAACAGTCGCCTCAGTCGCACACAATCCGTGCTCTTAACACACGGAGACAGCGTGGAAAGGGTAGGCGACACTCTGAAGGTGGGCGGCTGGTCCACGAACCGAATAGTAACGGCCGTCTATAACGAGGTTCTGAGAATCTACGGAGTCCAGTTTCATCCTGAGGTCGACCTAACCATTAACGGCAAACAGATGCTGTCAAACTTCCTGTACGAGATCTGCGAACTGACCCCCAACTTCACCATGGGCAGCAGGAAAGAGGAGTGCATAAGATACATCCGAGAGAAAGTGGGGAGCAATAAGGTGTTGGTGAGTGGGAAAAGCAATACCTTCCTATGATCAGATATTTTAAAGTATTTTATTTTTCAGCTGCTGGTCAGCGGTGGAGTGGATTCAAGTGTCTGTGCAGCTTTGCTCCGACGAGCCCTATATCCAAATCAGATAATTGCCGTGCATGTGGATAATGGTAAGACCCAAGTATATATTAAAAGGAAGAATGGTTAAAAATATTTTTCTATCCAGGTTTCATGCGCAAGAACGAAAGTGAAAAGGTGGAACGTTCGCTGCGCGAGATCGGCATTGAATTAATCGTCCGGAAGGAAGGCTACACGTTCCTCAAGGGCACCACGCAAGTTAAGCGGCCCGGCCAGTACTCCGTAGTGGAAACGCCCATGCTCTGCCAGACCTATAACCCAGAGGAGAAGCGCAAGATAATAGGTGATATATTCGTCAAGGTGACAAACGATGTGGTTGCTGAGCTGAAATTGAAGCCAGAGGAAGTACTACTAGCCCAAGGAACCCTCAGGCCAGACCTAATCGAGTCCGCCTCCAACATGGTCAGTACGAATGCAGAAACAATCAAAACCCATCACAACGATACGGATCTGATCAGGTATAATAAACTAATTGAATTTTTCGGATGAAATTGCTAATCTTCGAATCATTTTGTAGGGAACTTCGAAATGCAGGACGTGTTGTTGAGCCTTTGTGCGACTTCCACAAGGATGAGGTGCGGGATTTGGGAAATGATCTTGGACTGCCACCAGAATTGGTAGAGCGGCAACCATTCCCCGGGCCCGGCCTCGCCATCCGCGTGCTCTGCGCCGATGAAGCTTACATGGAGAAGGACTATTCTGAAACTCAGGCAAGTAAAGTAATATATCCTTAGTGGCTTCCATTGCTGACGTAAATACATTTTTTCAGGTCATTGCTCGAGTCATAGTGGACTACAAAAACAAGCTGCAAAAGAATCATGCTCTGATCAACAGGGTAACAGGTGCCACTAGTGAAGCTGAGCAAAAGGATCTGCTACGCATCTCGGCCAACTCGCAAATTCAGGCCACTCTACTGCCCATTCGTTCCGTAGGCGTCCAGGGCGACAAGCGCTCCTACAGCTATGTTGTAGGCCTGTCGACCAGTCAGGAGCCCAACTGGCAGGACCTGCTCTTCCTTGCAAAGATTATACCCAGAATTCTGCACAACGTTAACAGGGTATGCTACATCTTTGGGGAGCCAGTGCAGTATCTAGTGAATGATATCACGCACACCACATTGAACAATGTTGTTTTGTCGCAGTTGAGGCAAGCGGATGCCATAGCCAATGAGGTAGGAATGAATATAAATAATATTTCATTTTAAATATTAATTGTTTGTGGGTATTTTTAGATCATAATGCAAGCTGGTCTATACCGGAAAATTTCACAGATGCCTGTTGTTCTTATACCCGTGCACTTTGACCGAGATCCAATTAATCGCACGCCCTCCTGCAGAAGGTCTGTGGTGCTGCGACCGTTCATAACGAATGACTTCATGACTGGTGTTCCGGCTGAGCCTGGCTCCGTTCAACTCCCCATACAGGTCTGTTTTAATAAACTTACATTTTCGAAAAATACTAAATGGAGTTCTCGCACAGGTTTTAAATCAAATTGTACGCGACATATCCAAGTTAGATGGAATCTCGAGGGTGCTGTACGACTTGACGGCCAAGCCACCTGGCACCACCGAGTGGGAATGATGCGTTCAAACCAAATCTTTCAAGAGCCATTTCATAGAAGTAGATGAGATAAACAATAACCAATCAACCATTGCATGCGGCGGGCGCTCGAGACGAGGACAATAGTTAATCGATCACATCGTGAGATGCGGATCGATTAGCGGACGGGTCGATCCTAGCCGTCGGGGGCGTTGTAGCTGCTCCAGCCTTTTAGAGAGAAACGTAAAACGAGCAATTGAAGAGGCGCAAAATACAACCGGAGTGCCGCTTCGAAATGGAAAACAATTCAGGTTCATAATATCGATAATACATGTATGTGTAATTAATGCGGAATTAAGCGAATCGATTTGTAACACAGACGGCAAACTATTTGCCACCTAATACTTATGTACATTTTCATGTTTTGTTCCTTTTGTGAAAAGGAATGTGCCCACAAACCACGTAACAAACAAAAACAATTAATTTACGCATTTTTAGTTATATACATAAAATATATATTATATATACATACAGATATTAAATAATTGCAAAAACAAAAAAGTTCGAAAGTTGTATATTTGCAGGTGAGTGCGAAAGTGTTTTCGTGGCAAAAGGCATACAAAATTTGTAAGAATACGAAACAAAAATATTGTAAGCTAAAATTATGAATTGTTATATAACGTCTATATTTAAAAAAAAAATGGCAAACCCAGAAGCAAAAACAAGAGCGATTATGATGATACAAGAAATGTAATAAAACGAAAAAGCTATTAAATGGTTTTTTGAAGTTCCATGTCCCTATTTACTGTTTGCCCTTTGCCCTTGGCTTGCCGTAGACCTTGGCTCCTTCGCTCGTTACCCTCTGCATTTTGCGGAACGCCTCCTGGGAGAGGACCAAGTTGGAATGCCTATGATTCCGCAGCGCTTCGAATGCGGCGATCCTTCTGATGAAGGAAATACGAGGCTTAAGTTTGTCGCGGACAGGCTTCGTAACTCTTGAGGATTTCTTCTCCACGGTAGCTGCCGAGGATGGGGTATACAAGGACTAAAAAAGGAGCAATAAGTAACCTGCTGGAAGAGATATCAAAAACACCCACAAGATCCCTGGGAGGTCCCTTTTTTTCGCGATCAAACATATGATTCAAAAAATGGAAATTATCGGCGTAGAAGAGTTTCTTCGCTGGCGTCTGGCCCATATGCTTCGCTGCCTTCTCCTGGATTTTCTCAATTTCCACGTTGTATCGCAGCCTGTATATCATATGCTTCCAGTAGTCTGGAGGGGAATCAACCTTCATTTCCTCAGCGATCGCCTCCCAAATTCGCGCCTTCAGGGGTAGATTGAAATAGTCCTTGTGGAACTGATTCCACAAGCACTCATGGTCGCCGTAAAGGGCTATCAATTTCAGTTTGGTTCCCGCCCGCGCCATGAGCTGAGGTCGGTGCACGAAGGTTATAGTGCTCTTGTCCAATGAGCTGGAGCTCCCAAAGGTATAGGTATACTCCGACAGCGAGTCATTATCGGTGGTACTCTGTGGCAGCCAACGACTCATTTTAGCGTTTTAAATTTTATGTAGAAACTGGTAATTTTTAACTATAGTTATGTTTTTAAACGAGTCACTTGACAATTGAGGGAAAAGCATGCTTCTCTTGGGCAACGATACTCCTCCATTTCTCAAATAAACCAACATACAACAATATCGGTATTATTCTTTATTTTCCTCTAAGTTGTAATATCAACTCTCGTGTCTTAAATCTTATAATTGATACAATTAAGTTACTCACGGGTAACATAAAAAAAAGGAACTAGGATGTGTGTCAGGGGAGTGCTTCTAGAAAATAAACATTATTGTCAGATTTTAGGGTTTCACTTGTTGGCAAATAAAATAAACGACTTCATAACGTATTATTGTGAGTTTTATTCGCACTTTATATCATATTCATCGTCGTGACCAAATTCAGAGCAGTTGGACAAATTCGCAAAAAACAAAATCAATATCGACGGCAACATACATAGCAAGAATTAAAAAACAATTGGGTATAATATATGAATATATAAAACTTTTACAATTGCTCGGTATTTCTAATGGTTACATAATTAATTCACTTTAAAAACAGCACACTCGGTATACTCGAAATAAAATCTAGACAGTTTGAGAAAAAATTGAATAACAATACCATAACTCGATTGCTTGCATTGCGTGACTGTGTTTCCTTTGAGTCTGAGTGTGTTCGCTTATGATCAGGGATCAGGGATCGTTATCAGGCTTCTAGATTCTGGACAGGGGTCTTAAGTAGGTCCAGGACCGTTTACTGGGCCAGCTCCTTCATGCGGTTAAGGGCGCTGCCAGCCTTGAACCAACCGATCTGCAAGTCGTTCAGGGTGTGGTTCAGCTTGATCTTGTCAACCTTGTCGCCGTTCTTCACTTCGCATTCCACGGGCTTGCCGGGCGCCAGAGAATTCAGGTTCAGCAGGGAGATCTTGCTAGTGGGCTGGATCTGTGGAAAATAAATACATTTTCATTATAGTTTAAAATGCAGAAAAGATTTGAAATTGAATCCTACCTTATCGTAGTCAGCGGGGTTGGCGAAGGTGAGAGGCAGGAGACCTTGCTTCTTCAAGTTAGTCTCATGGATACGAGCGAAGGACTTGACAATAATGGCGCGTCCACCAAGATGGCGGGGTTCCAGAGCGGCGTGCTCGCGGGAGGAGCCCTCGCCGTAGTTCTCGTCACCGACGGCCACCCATTTGATGCCATTGGCCTTGTAGTCACGGGCCACATCGGGCACTCCACCCCAGGAGCCAGTGCGCTGGTTCTTAATGTTGTTCATTTCGTTGTTCTCGTAGTTGGTGGCACCAATGAACATGTTGTTCGAGATGTTGTCCAGATGACCACGGTACTTCAGCCAAGGGCCGGCGGCGGAGATGTGATCGGTGGTGCACTTGCCCTTAACCTTGATGAGAACAGTCAGATCAGTCAGATCGCTGCCGTTCCACTTGTCGAAGGGCTCCAGCAGCTGCAGGCGCTGCGACTTGGGGTCCACAGCGACTTTCACGCTTTCGCCGCTCTACAAGAAAATATCCGTTTTTTTAATGAAGTTCTCTTAAAATAATTCTTGCTTATATACTTACTGGGGGAGGAGCGGTGTAGGTATCCTGGCCGGGGTCGAAGCCCTGGGCGGGCAGCTCATCGCCGAAGGGAGCCTTCAGCTTGAACTTCTTGCCATCAGATCCGGTGAGCTCATCAGTAAGCGGGTTGAAGTCCAGGCGACCGGCGATGGACAGAGCAGTGACCAGCTCCGGGCTGGTGACAAAGCAATGGGTGGCTGGGTTGGCGTCGTTCCTGCCAGTGAAGTTACGGTTGTAGGAGGTAACAATGGTGTTCTTGTCGCCCTTCTTCACGTCCTTACGGTCCCACTGACCAATGCAAGGTCCGCAGGCGTTGGCCAGCACGGTGCCGCCGAACTTGTCGAACACATCAGAGATGCCGTCACGCTCAATGGTGGCACGGATCTGCTCTGATCCGGGAGTCACGTTGAAGGGAATCTTCGACTTCAGACCATGGCTCATGGCGTCCTTGGCGATGCTGGCACAGCGACCCATATCCTCGTACGAGGAGTTGGTGCAAGAGCCAATCAGACCAACACGGATGTCCAATGGGTAGCCGTTCTTCTTGGAGTTGTCACCCAGCTTGCTGATGGGGTGTCCCAAATCGGGAGTGAAGGGTCCGTTTACATGGGGTTCCAGAGTGTCCAGGTTGATTTCAATCAGCTCGTCGTACTCGCAGTTCTTGTCGGCAGACAGGATCTTGCCCTGGTACTTCTGGGCCTCAGAGGCAATGCCACCACGGCCGGTGGACTTCAGGTAGTCAGCCATGCGCTGGTTGAAGGGGAACAGGGAGGTGGTGGCTCCGATCTCAGCACCCATGTTGCAGATGGTGGCCATGCCAGTGCAGGAAATGGAGTCCACACCCTTGCCGTGGTACTCAATAATGGCTCCAGTGCCTCCCTTGACGGTCAGGATATCGGCGACCTTCAGGATCACGTCCTTGGGAGAGGTCCAGCCGCTGATCTTGCCGGTGAGGTTGACACCAATCACCTTGGGGCACTTCAGCTCCCAGGGGATGTCGGCCATCACATCGACGGCATCAGCACCACCGACACCGATGCACAGACCACCCAGTCCACCACCGTTGGGGGTGTGGGAATCAGTACCGATCATCAGCAGACCGGGGAAGGCGTAGTTCTCCAGGATGATCTGATGGATGATACCGCTGCCTGGCTTCCAGAAGCCCAGACCGTACTTGGCACAGGTGGAGGCCAAGAAGTCGTACACTTCCCGGTTAAGGTCCTTGGCACGGGCCAAATCCTTGGGTCCGCCGATCTGGGCCTCGATCAAGTGATCGCAGTGCACAGTCGAGGGAACAGCAACCTTCTTCAGTCCCGACGAGATGAACTGCAGCAGGGCCATCTGGGCGGTGGCATCCTGCATGGCCACACGATCGGGGCGCAGGCGCAGGTACGAGGTACCGCGGACGATGTCCTGGTTGGCTGGGTCATCCAGATGGGAGTACAGCACCTTCTCGGAGAGAGTGAGGGGGCGGTTCAGGCGGCCGCGAACGACATCCAGGCGCTTGTTCAGCTTCTCGTAGGGCAGGAAGACGTCCGAGTCGAACTTGGACAGCGCCACCTTCGAGGCAGAGTAGCAGGAGGCATGGAACTGGCGCACCACGGCACCCTCGGTAGCCACATGCTTGCCCAGACGGCACACCTGAAATAAAAATAATTTCATTAATATTAAATAATAATGCATTTCTATTTTTCGTGAGCCTGGAGGTGATAACGTCAACAAATCAAGATTTAGCAATTAGCATGGTGTCAGAACATAATTTAGTAGTCATATGGTCTACAGTGTTGACTCATATGTGTATGTTTCATAAGCCTCTTGTATCAGCAGTCCTTTATTTGGAGTGAAGACTGTTTTGATTGATTCGAGGGGTTGCGAAATAAACACTTGATTATCATGTCAGGGGCCCCCTCAACTCCAATTAGATTGGCGCTACTTTATCAGGAAATAAATAAAAATCTTAATTAGCTGGGATTTCAAAAAAGGGTAGCCGAGGTTTGTTTGGAAACTCTAGAATTTTATTAATAATTAGAAAACTTGAAAAAAACTATTAAAATGTTGTACATAGTCTCCTTATATATAGTAGTTCTATTTTAGTAGCCTGGCAATAACAACCTGCGGCAAAAAGAAAACATTTGTGCAAATATAAACACACTTTCGTTTATTCAAATATAATTCCACATATTTAAGCCCTAAATATTTAGTTCTGTTACTAAAAATTACTACAATGCATCGCAATTATCCAAAACACGTGATAAACAATTCGAGTTCATTTAAATGGCAGTTCAATTACGTCAAATAGGTCATTAACTTGTTGGCAAGCTTACAAGTACAGTGAAGCCACTCGAAACCTCCAGAAGCTGCCATGGAAAAACCCACCGGTGGGGCAATGGACCCCCTCCCTCCGGACTCCGTTTCCGTCTCCGGCGGAGTGCGCGTGATACTCGAGTTGGAAAACAGCCTTTAACCGTAATAAAGCTATATTTAGTAAGTCCCTATCTTAGTGTAAGTAAACCTGTCACAGATAAGACGGACCTCCCACCTAAGATATATGCTAGGGACACTCCTGGTTAAATAACTGCTCGCCAGGCGATTATGTAAATGCAAACTGCCTTGGACCATTGCGAATTTCTGTTAATTGCTGGATGCTCCCGATTTGAGAGGCATCCCAGAGCCCCCCCCCACTTCTGGATGCAGGGGGCAGCTAATGCTTCTGTTGGGAATCACAATCACAATGTACTCGGTTACCTAACAACTTTTGATTTCGTTTTTAGGTTAGAAAAGCGCAGTGCAAAAAGTTCCCGATTTTTCGCCACCCACATCCTGCACAATTTTCAGATGATGTTGTACTATTTTTCGAGTTTTTTTCAGCAGTGTTCCAGTCGTTATCGCAGCTTTGATTTGGCCGCTGGTGTCTCACGTTTACATATACTTTTTGTTGGATTATCACATTCACAGATACGGGGAGAAGGCTCCAGACAAGACCATTACCTGTGCCTGGGCGCTCATCAATCTCGCAGCCATTCTTCGCGTCCTTATTAGGCGATACGGAACTAAAATACGTTTAACACTCGTTGGAATTGGAATTTCACAGGCAACGTTTAAGCCGTCATCAAAATTTTCAGCCCTCTCAGCCGGAAGATTTTAATACAGACTGATTCTATTTGCTCCGGACGACGACCACTGCGACGCTCTGCCAGTGTGCGAGGGTGCCGCGAATATGCGCCATTGCAGCCTATTTAGCTTTTTAAAGGTCGAATATGAAACCAAGGGAAATACGTATTTTTTTTATTAAAATATTTAAAATTTTTTATACGTTTTATCCATTTTTCCAAAATATTTCCTGCTCACATTTTTATAATAACTACCATATAAGACCCTCTAAGATATCCGCTGTTTAGCACTGGCCGCCTGGTTGTTTGCGTAGGCGGGCGTCGATTCGAAACAACTGTTCGAATAATAAATAAGTTTAGCTGGGAAAATGTTTGACCAAGTTCAGTTAGAGCCAGTCTTGACTCCTTCGCCATGTCCGAGCGACGCGCTGTGCACGAAATACCAGTGGAATACCAGCCAGTGCCCAATCAACTGGGGGAACCACCAGCATCCTCCGTATCCTGCTGCAGGCGACCCTGCAGTTGCAATTTTGCTGTCCGCGATGAGCAGAAAGTGTGCTGCTGCGGTCACGGATATATGGTGCCTGTTTTTGTGCTCTTCGTGCTGGTTATGATTGTACTCCTGTTGCCCTGGGAGACCTTTCACCAACACGAGAATGAAAACGGCCCCTCTCCAGTGGAGACTCCGTTTCCATGCCAACTCGAATTGGTGGAGAGCCTGCCGTCTAGTTTAAACTATAGCCACCCCCGGCTGAGAAGCACATTTGAGGCCTGGCAGCTGCTACTGGGCAAGGCAAGGAATTCGCTGGACATTGCCGCCCCCCACTGGACACTTCGGGGGTTGGATGTTAACGATAGCAGTACTCTGCCAGGAGATCACTTATTTCAGCGGCTGCTTGCCAATGGAGATGTCGGAAAACCCAAGTTGCGAATCCGAATAGTGCTAAACCGCAGCCAGCAGAGCATGTGGCATGCGGATGCCCGCATCCTATCCAACTATGGTGCCGCAGAGATTGTTGGCATTAATTTCCTGCATTCCAAGCTATGGCTGGTCGATGGACAGCATTTCTATTTAGGTAGCGCTGATATGGACTGGCGTTCGCTTACCCAGCGTAAGGAACTAGGAGTCTTGGCCACAAATTGCCCGCATTTGGCTCAGGATCTAGTCAAGATCTTCAAGGCATATTGGTATTTGGGAAATAACGAAGTGCCCGACTACTGGCCCTGGATCTATCACACCTACATTAACCAAAAAAGGCCCCTCTTGCTAAATGTAAATAAGAATTTCACGATGCGGGCATTTGTTGCCAGTTCTCCGCCAGCAATTTCGGCTACGGGTAGAACCCTAGAATTGGATGCCATTTTGGGGACGATTGAAAAAGCCTCTGAATTTATTTCATTGTCCTTAATGGACTACAATCCATTGTTAAGAAGTGATAGCAAGATTCAATATTGGCCTGTCGTGGACAATGCCCTCCGTAGAGCTGCTTTAGAAAGAGGTGTGACCATCAAACTCCTCATTTCCTGGTGGAAGTACTCAGATCCTACAGAGGATCACTTTCTACGCTCGCTACAAGCTCTCAATAAAATGAAGGAGGAAGTAGACATACAAATTGTAAGGTTACTCCAGAATATTTTTTCAACTTATTCACTATGTACCCTTACCCCTTTTTCTAGCGCCGATACGTGATACCCACCACAGACGAGCTGGAGAAGATTTCAAGCGGAAGAGTTAGCTGCAATTCCTACATGGTCACGGATGACAGCGTTATTATTGGTACTTCAAGTTGGTCTGGAGATCACTTCAGCCGCGCAGCTGGAATAGGTTTGTTTCTGAAGGACTTGGAATATAGCAACCACAGCCTCCGCACCGATTTGTTGTCCATTTTCCAGCGGGATTGGTTCAGTCCCTTCGCTTTGCCATTAAAGCCAAATCTGAGGATTTGAATTTGGCTGTCAAAAAATGTGAAACTTTGCAACACTGCCCAGCTATCAGCTGTTCATGTCATAACAAAAATCAATCCCAACCTCAAATAATTTCTCTTGCTAAAATAAGGTTTAAATTATAGTTCTCTAATAAAATTTAATAAATAAAATTATGGCTAACAAGCCTACTCGCGACGTTCTTGGGATTATATTCAAAAACTTTTGGAAGTCCCTGAGACCACGTCAGTTCCGCGGAAACTACATTGGCGAGGACTATTTTGGCAATAAATACTATGAGATTCCGGCAAACCCATCGATCGGAAAGCGCAAACCGTCCCGCTGGTTCGAACCTTCAGAGAAGGAAGCTTTTGATCAGGAACTGACCGCTGAGTGGGAGGCGTGGTTGCGAGGACGTCGGGACGAGCCGCCAACGCGAGAGGAGCTGGTAAAGAACCTTCAAATCATGGAGATGAAGAAACGAAACGCCGCTGAACTGGAGGCCACTTACGCCAAAGGAAAGGATAACAAAGCAATACCCAAGCAAGTGGATGGGCCGACCGTTGGAACTTACCCGAAGTACAAGGAGTACGAGTTCATACCAGGCCGAGAGCCACCCGAAAAGTAATTGACGCGCAGTACTTTTATTTTTAAAGAATTTTATGTGTAAATATAGTTAAATGATCCTAATATGTTTACCAATCGTTCAAGTCCAAGTCCTTAACTATATCTACAGCTCCACCTGCTTCGTCGTAATCATCGCCAGCAGGTTCCTCTGCTACGGGTTGTGGTTTCTTTTCTGAATTCTTTTTCTCCTTCTTTGCCTTCTTGGACTTTGGTGGCTCCACTTCCACTTCCTCCTTTTCATCTTCATCGTCTGATGCTGCTGGGAAATTATTCGCTTCTTCATCCTCAGAGTCTGAGGGGAAGAGTTCAACCTCGCCATTTTCATTCCGAATGGGTAGTCCAGATTTGGCGGGAAGCTTTTTCAGTTTTGGTACATCGTAGTCGGCATTAATTTCATCAGTTTGCGCGGCCTGGCGTCGTTTCTTGGTCTCGTGTGTCTTCAGCCAGCTGGTATAGTAGATGTCCAAGGGAGTGCGTTTTAGACGGAGCTGCTGCTCCCAGGCGGACACTGCTGAAGCGTCCTTAAGGTCAAAGTTTACGCTGCTCTTACCACGCTGCTGCTCCACAAAACGACTACTTTCCTGCACCTTGTCTAGAAGCAGTTTAAGCTTGCGGGAGTAGTTTGCATTTCGGCAAGTCTTCAGATAGGCTTTAATGGCCATAACAGTGGGCACAACAAGATCGGTGAAGGCTAGAGACGCGGACTCATGTGCAAGGTATTCAAGTAATAAGCCGCAAACCTGCTCGATTACTTCGTCCCGGAAGCCATTCTCGGACAGCTGCGCCTTGTTGAGCCTCAGCACGCAGGTGAACTGCAGAGGTTTCATGGATACTGCTGTGTGCTTGCGATTAAAAGTATTGCTTTTCAAAACCTCCACAATCAGAGGAAGCACCGGTATATAGGTGTTCGTCTCCTTGGCCAATGAGATGAGGGTCTGCAGACAATGGAAACGCAGAGGAAAGTATTGGGCTGTGGGAATTAACCGAATCACTCCAGTGGCAATAGTGACAAGCGGATATACTAATGGTTGAAGCTGTGGCTTGTTGGCACTCGCTCCCAGAAGATCCGCCCACAGGCGTAGGGAATTGATAAACTGCCAGTTGTAGACTGCTTGAAAACTGTCCTTTTTCTTAAGGATGACAGCATTTCGCAGATGGATGGCTAGTTGTCGGATGTAGAGAAAAGCATGTTGGTAGCTCACATTCAAGTCCAAAGCAAACATCTCCACCAGCGAACGCCGCATGAAGTTTATACCCGGCAGAGTGTTCGGAGACACGAACTTCGAGTTACGCACGTAAGCCAAGTACATGGCTTTGAGAACGTGGTTTAGCATAGTGGCCTAAAAATACATAAACTTTATTAACAAGCTTTGAATCAAATTTAAAGTATTTACCTGCTGCTTTCTTGTAATTTTTAAAATGCAAAGGAAAGCCAATACTCGAACGGTCTCATCCCCAGTGGCCCAAAGCACGATCAGACGCTTCAAAATCGTCTTGCCGAGAGCAGTGAAGGGCGCCACCATGCCGGCCATTTGATGCAAGTGCTTAAGAAGCACACCAAGGATGTTGGCACTCGAGACCTGCTCCACGAGGCGAATTAAATCCGTAAGGTAGTAGCGTAGACAGCCGCGCACTTTAACCCATTTTTTGTATTTGTGGAGGGGCAGGTTGCTATTGGCCTTCACACCTAGTACCTTGATGATGGCTGGCTGCAGGTGAAGCACGCACAGTTGAATTACTCCGTTAAATGCGGATGCTCCGACGACTTTAAAAGCGGCAGCATTAGGCTGGTTTTCGCCTCCATCAGCACCATCGGCTGATATACTGGCCAAGGCGGAATTGAAGGCCTGTATCACCTTGCGTACTATGTCTATGGAAACGTTGGGCTGGGCCAGCTGCACCTCCCATTGGCGCAGCAGGTTGAGCGTGATTTTCTGCGTGCCTCCAGCGGCTGCTTCATCATCTTCTGCTTCATCCTCGAAATCGCTCTCATCGCTGGCCACAGCCAAATCCTCATTGGGCTTGTGATATTTCTCTTCATCCTCCTCGTCATCCTCGCTCTCAGCAGATTTTCCTTTTACCTTCTCCGGCTTCTCCTCCTCATCATCATCGTCGTCATCGCTGTCAAGCAGATTAAAATCCAGAAGTTGTTGGTCGTTCTTTTTAAGGAAATCGTAGAACTCTGGATCTAAGTCCTTGAGTCCCTCCAACTCTTCCTTGTGTGTTTTCTTAGTTCCTTTCTTGGCTGTTTTCCCATTTTTAGGTACGGAAGTGGGTTTCTGTTTTGGTTTCTTGGATATCACCTGTTCTTCAGATGTGTTCCGGACCTTTTTTGATATGGTCTTTTTAAGGGCCTCCTGAGGGACCTTCTTTTTTGAGACACCTGCCTTAGGTTTGCCCAAAACTTTGGATTTTTTCGAGGACAGCTTCATTTTTACGCCAGAGAACTAAAACAAAAATGCACGTGTGCCGCCAGAGGAGCTGCCATATGGTAAGAAGATTTGTGTTTTGGATCGGCAGCGTTGCCGTACCAATATAAACAAAAAATGAAAATTTACAAATCGGGGATTTCTGTTTTTTATTTAATTTTATTTAATTAAGAAATATCTTGGAGCTTAACATTATGGGAACGTAAATGTTAAACAATATCTTAATACATTTTAAACAAAATTTAAATAATTTTGTTAGGTTGGCAGCCCCGATTTTGTTTTTGTGCGACTCAGCAAGTCGCTGGCGAAATTTGTATCTGTCGATTAAAACACGAATTTATCATTGAAATTTTATAATCGTCTTGATTCGGGTTGGGAACCCCCCTGTGCAATGGCTCACAAAAAGCATATGCGGAACGCCATCCCTGCCGGCTTTGAGTCTGACGAGGAGTATTTGGAGAGCATGATGGGTAACTTGAAGATCAAGAAGTTAGAAGACATCACAACAGGTGCCGGAATCAACGGACGAAACTTTGATTCCTCGCTGGACGTGGATGCGCATTTGTTTTTTTCTGAGTTCCGCGAGAAATGGAACAAGTATTGCAAAAACAAGGCGCCGCATTTTGGTCCGGAGTTTCAGAATACGCTCTACGCCCATCCAAATCCCCTTCTGTTGGCCCTAAAGTTATTTGCCAACTGTCCGGACAGCAGCAACATCAAGCCCAAAAGCTTATCGTACTTTGTGCTGGACACAGTGTGCAAACTTCATAAGGATTATCCGCACATCGGCGAGAACTGTGATCCCAACACCAGTATGACGGCCTTTAACTTTGTGAAGACTTCAAATCTGCTGGCCCTAAACAATGCTGTGATTCAAGCATACAGCCTACACACGATTTGTGACCTGCTGCTACCCAAGTTACGCGAACTCCTTGGCGAAGGGCACCTTAAAGAGGTAACCCATTGGACCATTAGTCTGCGGCTGACGAACGAGTTCGATATGCTGGACTTGGCCTTCCCACTGATAGCCGTGGAGAAGCTGCCTCTGGCCGAGGAGTATTTGGACCAAGCCGTCCAGCATCGTAAGCCATTTGTCGAGTTTCTTGACTCGCTTCTGCACAAGGACAAACCAGTCATTCAAATGTGCCAGCATTTGCTAGAGTAAGTGTTGAACTGGTCTTAAGTTCCCATAAACCCTTTAAAAACTGCTTTCTCTTTTTTTAGCCGATATAAGAACATAAAGATCTCCCATCAAGTACTCAGCTACCGGCCAATCGCCAAAATTGTGTCCCGATTGGCGAAGAAGTACGGATTTGACGACTCCGTGACACCCAATTTCAAGTTCACCAAAACTTGCGGCTACCTGCACTTTCTTTACCGAGATTATGAAAAGGATCGAATCAATCAGGCTAGTTTTCGGGAGCTAGTAAGCGTCCACGCCTATAACTATGATTTACGGAAGGATTTTGTATGGTACATGGCATCGAACCATGCGCGCGATGAAGCCATCTATTGGTACAGAGAGTTCAAACTGCATCCGAGCGATTGTCCTCCGGATATCAAAGCCCATATCCCTAATTATGAAAGAGATGTTTCCCGCCGCGTCTCAAATGAACGCTCAAACGGAGCTGGCGGCTGTGAAGTGTACCTGACCATAGACTTGCCGGACGAGTGCCTCAAGATTGTCGATACGGCGGCGAAGTTCAACGAGATGCTGTATGAGCTGCAGCGGCAGCACACCATATATTTGGACTCTGAGTGGATGCAGAGCGTTTGCGGGGAGAGCCAACTTTGCCTGTTGCAGATTGCCACCGATCATTTTGTGTATCTAATTGATTGTCTGGCTCGGGAAAGCATTCAAGCAGAGCAATGGCGCCTATTGGGAGCAAATGTATTTAACAATGTGAATATCCTGAAAGTGGGTTTTTCCATGGCCTGCGATCTAAGTGTGTTGCAGCGATCCCTTCCGCTTCAACTACGTCTGCATACTCCGCATCACTACTTGGACCTGCGTAGCCTCTGGCAGCAGCTCAAAAAACAGCGCAGCGGCGTGGAGTTGCCCTTCGGCAACGTAAACCGGGCCGGTGAGGCACTTTCGGATCTTGCGTTAATGTGTCTCGGTAAGAAACTGAACAAATCCAACCAGTGCTCCAACTGGGCGAACCGACCCTTGCGCCAAGAGCAGATAATCTATGCGGGTGAGTGCGAATGTCGTCCTCTATGCTCCATCCTATATAACTATTATTTATTAAATCTATTCACAGCCATTGATGCCCGGTGCTTGTTTCTTATCTTCAACACACTGCAAGCTCGCATCCCTTTCCTGAACAAGGTCATCGAGAAAAGTATCTCTACCAATAATTTTCTCAGGCGAGGTGCCAACGTAAAATGATTAGGAATCTGTAACTAAACTTATCTTGCACATTTCCCGGGACTCTCACGGAGCGGAGTTGACGTATTCTCCGCTCAACCTAGTTAAGTTCAGAAATACAATCGGGATGTAGTGATTACCACCGCAGCTTAATTGGAAATGGCTGCTACAAATTATTTACCGATCCATGGATAACGTATTTTATTTTTAAAACTTATTTTCTGTAAATAGTATTTTTACTTTCAATATTCCACTTCAGAGTACACAAATGAATTGTATTTTCTGTTGCAATCGTAAAACGAATTTTTTATTTAACGCATAATCAAAACTGAATAAAAGCAATGGATAAAGTTATACAATTTGTGGGAATTGACAATTTTATGAATAATAAATTCGCAAGTTGGTCAACAGTTTAATAACGATGTAAACGTTTGTTTACTCAAATGGGTGGGCATAGGGACTATTCCAATCCCGCTCGAACACATCGCAAAGATCGCTCCTCAGGTTTTTCCTACTTTCCGTTTCATGAAGTTCGCTTATAACAAATCCAATGCCTGCGGTGTCCGTGAAGTAGTCGCCACTCCAATTGGAGGTGCCAATATAGGCAACACGATCTGTTACCATGTACTTGTTGTGATTGACTCGGGCGAAGGGAATGTTTTCCTGGTTTTCTGTCCCATTTACAATAAAACGTCGCTAAAAAAATAGGATATCCTTTAAAAATCGTAATGTGTGGATAACGCGAGACTTACAATTTGTATGTTAATGTTGTCCTTCTCAGAAGCAATATCCAATAAAGACTTGAGGTACCGATCTTCGCTAGGATTAGAATGCTTCCACCATGAGATTAGTAGCTTGACAATGATGCCTCGCTCCACAGCCGCTCGACGTAATGCATCATCTATGACCGGCCAGTACTGGTGTTTTTTCTCGTATATAATTAAAGGATAGTAGTCCATCACAGCGATGTTTATATAGGTTATGGCCGTGTCGATGATGTTCAGAATGGCATCCAGGTCGTTAGTGCGACCTCGGGCCGAAAGGGGTGGTGGGGAACTAGCTAAATACCCCGCCATACTGCTGTTCTTGTTTACAGAAATCAACATGGGGGTTTCCTTGTTATATTTTGTATCATAGCCCCAATTCCAAGAGGGTATACCCTCGTCTTGGTGGGTACCCAAGTACCAGTAAGCTTTAAAGATTTTTTTGATGTCTTCTGTCAATGCCGGACAGTTTTGGGCAAGCACACCCATTTCCTTGACCTGGGTTAAGGCTCTCCAGTCCATATTGGCGCTTCCCAAATAAAAGTGCTGATCGTCCACGATCCATAATTTAGTGTGGAGAACACCGCTACCAAAATATTTTGGAAAGGAGAGGGTCACCACCTTAGCGGCTCCAGTGCTGGCGAGAATTTTTGTATTTGAATCAGCGGACACACTGGATGGATCGCTCTGGGCTATGCTAATCTGGAGCTTTGGCGTTTGGCTGCCTCCATTACGGTTGGCCAAAAGCTTAGAAAATATGTCTTCGCCAGGGTAAGAGCTGTTGTCCGTCTCCCCGGGCGTGTCAGCGGCTGTCAGGGTCCAATAAAAGGAAGCAATATCAAGGGAAGTTTTAGCGTTTCCCAGCAACTGCAGCCAGGCTTCGTAAGTACTCAGGAATCGTGGACTGTTCGCAGAATAGTTGAGTCCGATGGGAATGGTCTCTACCAGTTGGATATCACAGGGCTCGTAACGGCCCAATCCATGTCCCCTACCACCACGATACTGATGAAGTCGGGGACGCGGCTGGAAGAACGAGGATCCAAGGAACAGAAGCAAAAACATGGTCACAATCATCATCTGTGCCGCCTGGTGGTGATTGGCGGTGGCGGCTTGCGGCCGTTGCGGCTCCTCGGGCTCCTTAGCGGTTGAATTGGCATTCTCCGCATCCGATTCCTGGTTTTCCAGGGTCTTGTACTGCACCATTCCGTCAATCCGTATGATCCGCGATTATTGTAAATTTTCTTCGTTATCTTTATCGATATGAAGGTGATAAGCTGGGTAGTTCACACTTGAACAACCACAGAAAGAATAATGACAAAGAACCGGCGATCGGAGCAGCTCTCCTTTCAAAAGCTTTGGAGGGGGAGCCACTCTCTCGAAGCGAGTATATTTCAGTCCAGAGGCGCACGTGGTAAAGGGTTATGGTGCTCGATTGTCAAGTCGAACTTCGTAAATATATATTGACGTGAAACACCTTGTCTACCTTTGGCTACCTTGTACGATTGTAGGATTTGATAATAATTATATTTATTGGAAAAAAGTATTATAATATTGGCAATTCTCCATATAAACGAAAGAACAATACCCAAATATTAAATAAATAAAACAGGTAAGTAAACAATGGAATGTGGTTTTATTTTATTGAACTTCTCACAAAATTCTAAACAAAATTCAAAACATGTGTATGATTAAGCGTTTTTTAGGACTGGCTACGCCTCTTCTGTTTACAGTTGCAGCAAAACAAAAGTCAGCTGTTTTTTATCGAGCATTTGTGTTGCGTTGAAAATGCTGCGAAATTCGTTTTTTGCCAATGGGCAAGTATTGTAAATTAGTCATAATCTCAAATTACAATTTTTGCATTCCAGCAAGCTGAGACAATCGCTGGCCAGTGTTCTGGGAACAAACATCGCTAGAAAGAGCAGCACTGCGACGCCACCAATCGACTCCGGCACCCAAAAAGAGGTGCGCCATCACGAGAATCATGCTTCAGAATGGTGGAACCCAAATGGAACTATGGGAGCTCTATATGCTCTCAACGAGATACGGTGGGTGAGCCAAAAAGTCTGGAGGTTTCAGAGTGTTAACTATCCAATCCCTTACAGAGTTCCCTTCATTCGCGATGGCATGGTAGCGCGCGGGACAGTAAAACCTAATTACGTAAACACCACAAGAGTTCTGAGTGGACAGCGAATTTTAGAGGTAGGCTGCGGTGGCGGCTTGCTAACAGAGCAACTGGCACGTCTCGGAGCCCAGGTTACGGGTATAGATCTCGGCGAGAAACTCATTGAAGCGGCTCGCACCCACCTGAAGTGCTTCAGTCCCGAACTGAGTAGCAATGTGGACTACATAATAGAGCCGGTCGACCAGCATGTCAAGACCAATTGCGAGTGTTATGACGCTGTGATTGTATCCGAGGTGCTGGAGCACGTGGACGACAAAGTGGCCCTGCTGGATGCCAGCGTACGAACTTTGAAGCCGGGTGGCTCAATTTTTATAACGACCTTGAACAAAACCCTTCCCAGTTGGTTTGGCGGCGTTATTTTGGGCGAATATGTTCTCAACTTGGCGCCCAAGGGAACACATCACTGGGACAAGATGATTTCACCCCTGGATGTGCAGCGTATCTTGGACACAAGTAAGCTTCTATATTTTATTCTCAACATTTCTTCAATTTATTCAAATCCAATCTCCAGTGAACTGCCAGACTATACTGGTCAATGGTAGCACCTACGACTTTTGGAGCAACACCTGGCGCTGGATTAACAGCACCCAAATGTGCTATGCCCTCCACGCGGTGAAACAGCCGCTAAGCAATTGTACTTGAATTGTTATATATTTTATTTAACTTTAACTAGTACTAGATCAGAGTAAAAAAGTAAATTAATTGTCGTCCGGACGAGGTTTTCTGAATTGCGCCTTGTGGTGGTTTTTATGGAAATTCCCGGAGTCTCCGTTCTGTTTTCGCTTGAGGTCCTTCTTCGTGCTGAACTTCTTGCCCATGCTATTGGTCAGGGCAGGCGCCTTGTTGGCGTAGTACGTGTTGGCCATGTCCTGGTCCGAAACTTCTTTGGGTTGCTCGGGTTTCTTAAGGTTTTGCTTCTCTGTTCGTTCCTGCTCCATTAGCAGTTCAATTTCGGGATTCATTCCACGAAAACTCAGACGACCATCGATGAGACCGGCGCAGATAGAGTAGCTCTGCTCGACGACATAATTCGAGTTGGAATTCAGCATCTTTTCGTTAATTTCATTGGAGTACAGTGCCCGACTCTGCTCATCGGCAGTCTCTTTGTCCACTTTCGCCTTGGTGCGCTGCATGAACTTCATGTCCAACACTCCGCGGGAAAGTTTTGGCTTCGATTTGGAAGGCATTTTGTTTGTTTTTTGAAAACTTATAGATGAATTGTTTTTTAACAAAAAATCTGCCCTTGGCACGTTGTTTTCCGAAAAACAGAACAAGGGACCAAAACAAACACAAAAAAGTGTTGGAAAATGGCGGAGGTGGGGGATAAAAACGTGGCGCCACGTGAGTTTTTTTAAATAAATATTTAAAAAACGTTTTTAAATAAGAAAATTCCATAGCATCATTAATTTAAAATTTAGATAATTCAGCTTAAATGCATAATCTGCTTTATTTAGTCATCTAGAGATATATAAATTTAAAAAGGTTAAAAATTCTTTTATTTTAAACCTCTTTTGAAATTATTTTAAAATTACATGGAAAATATTCACATAATACATTTTACATCAAAAGCAAGCTTTGTTTTTTAATTTTCCTTTTTGGCCCCTTGCGAAAATAACTGTCCTCAAGATGAGCAAATCAAAGCGTTCTAACAATCATCAACCAATACGTGGAGGCAAATCTTTCAATCCTTTTAGCCAAACACAAAGTACCAATTCAGAAAATATATTTTCCAATAAAGGAAATGCAGTTACACTGGTTCGCTTTTATGCAGGACACGAGTGCCTGTGGAATCGTGAAAACGCAGACTACTTTAACAACAAAAAGAAACATGATCTTTGGGAATGGATTGCTCGTCAATTTGGCGGAAAACTGTCCAGACAGCAAGTGGAATTTGAGGCAAAGCGTCTTCACAAACGAGCTTTGCAGGAACTGAAAAGGTTACATAGCTGTCAGGAAAAAGGATTGCCCTGTACATGTAACTTTGAGCTCCTGAACGAATTCTTGTTCCTCATACCAAATGACCAGGTACGTCTGATGAATAAAATAAATTGTAAAGTAACCATTATTTATATTACTGTCATTTTAGATGAAGGAGAGCTATTTAGGATCTTTTCTACCAAAAGAGCGGGGCTTGGCACCTAACATTACGTCAAAGAGTGATCTCCAAACTAAAAAAAAGACCCAGAACCAGGATGATTTAACGGTATTTTGCAGTGAACTAAGGGAAAGGCTTTCTCAACTTCCGCCGCATGTTCGTTTGCAAACCCAAAAAAAGATCCTTTTGATAATGCATAGGTCAAAGGGAGGAGTTGATCGTGATTTTGTTGTACCGGAAATGTTACTTCCTGGTCCTTCAAAGAAATGAGTTGGAACTGGTCTTTGCATTTATGAAGCTCGTTGACAAGTTTTAAAAGTAGCCTGTCAAAATTAATTATTGAAATCAATGTCCGACTCCAGTTTCATGGGCAGCATAGAGACGAATTATCACAGTCTAATCTCAAATATTCTCAAAATCCGACCCAAAGAAAATCCCTCAAAGACCCAATTTAGCCAATGTGAAGTGGAATTAAAGGCTGAAAGGCTGAAGGCTAAAAGGAGAAGTGATGGACCACTTGATAGACTTTTTTCCGGATTATAAGAGTGCTGAGTGTCAGGAGCAAGTCTGGTTTCATCGAAGAGGTAGGCGAAAGTTCTTAGGAATTAATGGGAAGCTTTAATAGAATCTCCACTTCCCACAATGCAGAATTTTCCGGATTACGGTTTTTTCACGGATGAAAGCAATACAGAATACGAACGAATGGGATCTGCCAGGTGATATGGATCGACTTAAAGCATCTCAGAGATGAATTGTTTTGAAAGCCAAGTGGAAAATCCTTAATGTCCTACCGGGCACCCAACTAAAGCTATTGCGACTGGATCTGGTCAACGAAGGGACAAATGATGAAGCCTCAAATAAAAGAAATCTATAAACACTTAATTACAATAAAATAAACTGGCTAAGGACAATAGATAAACATCGTTTTCATTTTGACTACGACCTTTTTAACCATTGTATGATTCTATTAATCATATACATAGTTTAAAATGAAAGTTTGAATTTTAAAGGCAGTGCTGCAAAGAGTACACATATCGATAAATCGATAACATATCGCACAGAGGCAGCGTCACTTTACCACACTGAAATGAAGTCGGAATAGAGGGAGAATGAAAAAAGTGACATAAATGGCGGAAACCTCAAGCGCCAACATTTGGATTTAATTTGGATTTTTCGCACCAACCATACAGTAGCTTCAAGTGTTGAGGTATTGCAGCTATTCGAACTGATATCAAAACCAAAGCTGAGAGGACCAATCGACTGCCGGCCATGTACAAGCGCAAATCGACGAGTATAGTGAAAAGGGACAGTACCTCCGTTGCAGGCCAGTCCACCACCACGATGAGCGCCAGCGGTGGAAACAATACCGCCGACTTGGATGTGGATATGGATGACGCCCATATGGAAATGTCTCTGGATCCACCCACGCCGCTTAAGTCCCCGTCGCATTCACAATCTCATATCGTGCCTAGCCAGCAACGTTCCGTGGGTTCACTGGTCTCGCTCACCCAAAAGTTCGTGGAACTTATGAAGTCAAACGGTGGCTCTATAGATCTCAAAGCGGTATGACTTTTAAAATGCCTATTTTGTTACGATACTAATAATATTACCGTATTTGTTCAGGCTACCAAAATCCTGGATGTTCAGAAGCGGCGCATATACGATATCACCAATGTGCTGGAGGGCATTGGCCTGATTGATAAAGGCAGACACAGCGCCCTAGTGCGGTGGCGGTAGGTGCTCATTTGCATTATGGGGGTTTATTTTTACAACTCCATTCCCAGGTTACATTTTTAGGAAGTGGATACAAAGAAGCCTTCATATTAAAGGTTTTAGTCGGTATAATACCTGGAAATATATTTTGTTATATAGTTGAATTATCCTTTAATGAGGATGATTATGAAGTTGTACCTAAAATGTAAACCTTTCCCCGTTTTCTAAAACATTTAAAAACTTGTTTTCTGTTTATAGCGGTGGAGGTTTCAACAACGCCAAGGACCAAGAGGATTACGACTTAGCCCGCGGACGCACGAACCACTTAAAACTGTTGGAGGAAGATTTGGACAAACAGCTAGAGTATGCCCAGCGTAACTTAGGCTATGTGATGCAAGATCCTTCAAATAGATCATATGCGTATTTAACACGGGACGATCTGTTGGGAGTCTATGGTGATGATTCCGTCTTCACTATACCCAATTATGATGAGGAGGTTGAGATTCAACGCAACGATGTAAGATATATATTTTTTTTTTAAATTTTTACAAGTACAAAAAATTAACAACGAAAATTCCATTTTGAACCATTTTTCACAGAGTGAGTTGCGGGTCTCCCTGGATAATGGCAGCACGATCGACGTTCGTCTGGTGACGAATCAAGGTAAAAGCACAACCAATCCACACGACGCCGGAGGGTTCTTCGACTACCGCAGACTTGACACGCCCTCACCCTCGACGTCGTCACGCTCCAGCGACGACGGCCAAACTTCGGGACCAGCAGGGTCGGGCAACGTGATAACAGACGAACACACGTATTCTTGCAATCCCGAAATGAAGGACGAGATGAAACTGCTGGAAAATGAACTGACCGCGAAGATTATCTTTCAGAACTATCTGTCGGGTCACTCGCTACGACGGTTCTATCCCGACGATCCAAATTTAGGTGTGTAAACTAATAACTATTTTCCTAATTTATCTTACAACTAATAACTGTCGTTTTTTTTTGTTGTTTAGAAAACCCGCCGTTGGTTCAGTTAAACCCGCCCCAAGATGATTTTAATTTTGTTTTAAAAAGCGATGAAGGTATCTGCGAACTGTTCGACGTACAATGCTCATAACTGCGGGACGGAACTTACAAATAACAAATTGTATTTAGGCTGGCCGCGTGCTTTGTGCAAATATTTATGATTAGTACAATTTTGACCTTTAACATCTTTATACCGTGTAGACGTTTTAATTAGTTTAATTCAATGTAATTTTGGCATTCTTACAGCAAATATAATAAATTCATAAGCTATAAGTGCTCTTGGGTCGAAAGGCACACACTTATATTTTTACCAATACAAAAAAAAATTGTCTTTTATTGAATTATGGTTTGTATTTAAGATAAATTCTTTAAACTATGATTTATGTTTTTTTTTTAAAGGAATCTTTGTGGGCCTGTGAGTATGCGCGCTATTATGAAAGATCATGAAAAATTAAAAAAATACCAAAATTATTAAAAATGTTATAATAAATAAAAATATGATATGAAAAGAAATTATTTGTAAATAAAAATAATAAACAAGTAGTCGATCATAGAAGTTGACAAGCTAGAAGTCCCTTTATTTCATTTTGATTATTTTAGTATTATTTTTTCGATAATACCAGCGACAGCTTTTTTCTCGAGTCTCCTGCCCTGTTTCACTTTCATTTGTTTCGCGCGCTATCGAAGCGCAAAGTTTTTATCGAAGCGCAAAATTTCGTCTTTCGTGTAACGGCACATGGTGTGAATTTGTAAAAAGCCGCAAATAAGCTCCGCGTGTAAATTTTCGTAAAGTCTGTGTTTTCATTGAAAATCATTGTAAAAATGCGTGATCGAGATAAGCGCCGATGCTGGCAGCAAATATTGACCAAGATTGGGATCGACGCTATGGCGGACGACGAGTGGTCCCAAGCCTACGAACAGTATAAAATGAGCTGGACCAGGACCTACTGCATTCGGCACTGCAGAGTAAGTAACAAATTGTACAATTTCTTAAACAAATGCCTAACTAAGTGTTTTTAATTGGCAGAGTGCTCTTATACCACTCCTAAATCATGTGCAGCAAAGACCCACCGGATCTTCATCGAGTTCTGCTCTGTTGCCAACTGCTGCGGATGTGAAGCCCATGCATGAGACGCATGCTTCCTTTGTTGCGGAGTGTGCTTCGCCTAGAACGCCCAAAAATAATCCTCAGACACCTCAAAAAATGCAAGCTATTGAAGCATCCAATGATATCCAAGACGGTACCAATCATCAAGCATCTGAGTCGAAAATATTCAAGCACCAAGTTCCGATTACTCCAAAATCAAATCCCTTTGATCGGCGCTCCAAGATTTCTTCGTTGATCAAGCCAAATGAAAATGACGACGAAGATGAAGACGATCCAGACGAATGTTTGCCCTTAATAGAATGGCAGAAGCGTTATTCCAATGAAAACGGAAACGTAAAAAAGAACGATGAACCCGTAGAAGCTCCAAAAAAACGAAAAAGAGGTCGTCCGTCGCTGGCTGACAAAGCTCAAATGAAGCAGCTTCAGGGTGCAAACCAAAGTCAAGGCTCTATTGGGGAAACACCTAACAAAAAAGTAAAGTGGTACAATAGTCCGTTGAGCAAAGCTTCTCGAAAAGACTTTAAAAAAATGGCGCAACCGTTTCGAAAAGCTATTCTAATTCCGGCTCAGCAGCAGCAGGCTAGACCATCGACCAGGAAGGCATCAACATTGAAGCAGGAACCCAAGAAAATACAAATTCTAGAAGAATCAGCTTTGGAGCTTCAGTACAAGAAGCTCAGTCCGATGCCATCGACTAGTAGCCAGAGTGCGGCCAACCAAAGACCAGGTGATTTCCACAGCAGTTCGCCGCTAGCCAAAAAAGGGACTCAAGAAAATGGCTTAGTAATGGTAGTAAGCAGTCTGGATATTTCATTAGTTAACAACTTCTATTTGTTGCCACAGATAAGCGGGGAGGGCTTGCCGATGCCTGCCCACATGCCGCCGACCGCCATTAATTTGAGCTATCAGCCCAAAAACGAACAGCCTCAGGAGGGGCAGAAGCAGCAGCTGAGGGATGAATACGCCGACCAAAACTTGGACTTGACAAAGAAGGCTTCAGGTGGAGGGGAAAGTTTGTCGACGTCGTTGAACGACATTCACAACGACCACAGCTATATTGCCACCTCTGACCTTAAGATGGACGAAATATTAATGGAAACCAACGTTTCGTCATTGTTGACAGTTCCGGCAGGTATAGATCCATGCCACTCCATTCAAGACTTCCATTTCTTAGACGAAAACTTGTTCAATGATGTGATGTTTGATGTAGATCAAGGTCATCCCGTTCCCCAGGGAGATCTGGGAGATAGCAACACACCTACCGAGCTTGATCATCAGATGGCTGATGTATTAGACATTCTTGAAAGACTGACAACTCCGCCAAGGGTAGAAGCTAATACACAGGGGAACACAAAGGATATTGTGAGCTTGAACCTAGACAAGGAAGAGGAGCTCGACTATGAACTAGACGATGATGTTTTGTCGGTTGCAACTTCTTGGGAGGGGTCGGATGAAGACCTCGTCCAAAACCCCCTACATCTTGGGAATAAAACGATGACAAATGAGAACAACTCTACAAAAGGACCGACCCCACATAAACGTAAGTGTACAAAGCTAGAATCTACAAAAATTAAACCACCCGTATTACCCTCAGCGTCGCAGATGCCTATGCCAAAGCCCTCCGTGCAAGACGAAACAAGCACTGAAACGCCGGAACGGCCGTCTACCTCGCAGATCTCAGCACCACCTCAAAGGGGATTGGTGAAGCAAGATGACCAATCCACGGCAAATGTCAGATCAGAGATTATGACGGATATGAAGAAAGTTGCAGGTCGCATTCCTAAGATCAAACCGGGTCAGCTAGAAGCGCAGCCTTCTGTCATGCAAATGCTATATGATCACCAGGATAAAGAGGAACAAGCTCGAAAGCAAGAGGCGAAGGCGCCAGCAGGCCCTTCGAGGAGGCCCTCTCTGCTGATGAACCGCCAGCGAGAAGAAGCTACGGTTGCCCCAGCTGGCCCTTCGAGGAGGCCATCTCTGCTGATGAACCGGCAGCGAGAAGAAGCTACGGCTGCCCCAGCTGGCCCTTCGAGGATGCCCTCTCAGCTGATGAACCGCCAGCGAGAAGAAGCCACGGCTGCCCCTTCGATGAGGCCTTCTCAGCTGGTGAACCGCCAGCGAGAAGAAGCCTCGGCTGCGCGGCACGGTAAGGTGGAAACCCCAGTTTTTGGTCCCCTCTACCAAATTCCACCCACCGCACCGCATCAAGGTTTAGCTATGCCAATCCAAGAGACTGCACCCATCCTCCAACAGGTTATTGCTCCTAACAATTGGATGACAGACGTTTTCGGAATCAGGTGTATGGCATTTCTAGACGACTATTGTGTAGAATTTGGTTGCAACCATGAGATGAATACCGTGGGCGAAGTGCAAAGGCGCCTCTTGCGAATGGACGAATCGGCCTTGGAACAAATCTATGTTCTGTCCACTCGCAGCATTGTCATCTTCAAAAACTATTTCAATTCGTTCGCCGAGATTTTCCTGCGACGCAATCTCAGGCCCCAAGTTTTGCGAATGATATCGGATTGCCGTCTGTACAAGAATATTGCCGGGCCCTTGATAGCCCATATCTTTGGTATGCTGAAGTCATGTGGAATGGAAAAGGATATGACGCGTGTTCTCATGAGAGATCTTTGGATGCCGAGCAAGGCGGCCAAGTTCCGAGACTTGACCATAACCATTCTCCATGTCCTGTCCAGAACCAACTGGGAGGATTATTTGGGTCATATTATTCGTCTTGGAGCGGAATTTAATTTCATCATACCCATAGAAATAGTCATCCATATTTTAGAATCTTCTAAAACCAAAAATCCAGAAGTAAGAGAAGCCAGTATGAAGCTGATGCTAAACATACCTGCTAAGGAGCTTCAAAATCCGCAACACGTGGAGTTTTTGAAAGCTTTCAATGAGCAAGTCAACGTTGTAGATGGGCGCCCAAGAACAAGTGCAGCTCCAAACACCTTTGGAACTCCCGGTCGTAACCTGTATATGGGTCCCGGTTCGAACAACGGTCCGAGGCCAGGGTATAGCCAGGGTCATGGCCAGATGCCAGGCTACTATATGAATCAAAGAACAAGTGCAGCTCCAAGCCACAGTCTAAATTCCGGTCCTAACCGGTATATGGGTCCACAAGGGAACGGGTATAGGCGGAATTGATTTTAGATGACACGCTACAATATGAGCCCAAGAACAAGTGCAGCCGTCTAATTCCAGGTGAATGGGTCCTGGTTCTAACATGAGTCCAAGTTAGGTACAGGTACCTATAGTCAAGTTCCAGGACTCCAAGAACAAGTGCAGGCTCAAGTCGTAGTTCATCTAAAGTTCCCCCCATAATAACTATAAACTATAATAAGTTCATTATAATTATAAGCTAGAAGTTTAAATTTATGTTTCAACATTAAAACGAATACAATATTTTTTGTTTAATTTTACTCTGTATTACCGTATAAAATAAAATAATAGTTAAGCTTAATTTCATAATTTGCCTATACTATCTTTTTTTGCCCCCCTTGTTCCAGCTCTTTTGGCCAAAACCTTTTTTGCCACCTCCCTTGGGTCCTTTGCCGCCGCCACCGCCTCCGCCCATAGGTTTCATGCGCTTGCGGGCACCGGTAAAGTGCTCCGAATCATCATGGTTGTCCCCGCCCCTCTTGTGTCCCCTACCGCCCTTTGTATCCTCTAGATCCTTCAGCTCCAGCTTTGCCGTGCGCTGGGCCTCTGCCACGCGTTCCTGTAGAGCCATGACTTCGTCCTCCTCGCATTTGTAGAGAGGCAGTTGCTTGCCAAGTAGGTGTTCAATGCGCTGGTAGAGTTCGATGTCGTATTGGCTCACTAGGGTGATGGCTTTGCCAGAGCGACCTGCTCTCGCTGTCCTTCCCACCCGGTGAATATAGTCCTTGCTGTGCGTGGGTATATCGAAATTTAGCACAACGTCCACGTGCGGGATGTCCAGGCCACGGGAAGCCACGTCGGTGGATATAAGAATGGAACGATTCTTGGCCTTGAATTTATTGAGGGCCGCCAGACGCTTGTTCTGCGACATTTGACCATGCAGGGGAATGGCTGCCAGTCCCAGAGCTCGAAGCATCAATGCAGTTTTTACAGTATTGTTGCAGGTGCTGCAGAATATCATGAAGCTGTTGCCAGCCAGTTCGTTGAGGATGTGAACCAAGTACACGTCTTTATATTTCACCGGTATGAACAGGTAATATTGCTGGAGTTGCTCGACTGTCTGATACTTGTTGGATACTTCAACCTTAACCGGATCTTTGAGGGAGGCACGCTGCAGCTTCTTTACCTTCTTGGTCATGGTAGCGCTGAATAGAAAGGTGCGTCGGTCACGTGGCAAAACCTTTAAGATCTTATCGAGCTCCACCTCAAAGTCCATGTTCAGGATTCGATCCGCTTCGTCCATCACCAAGTACTTGATGGCCTTCAAGTTAAAGCCCTTCATGTTTTCCAAATGGTCCACGAGGCGGCCGGGTGTGGCTATGATGATGTGTGGCTTCTTGGCCAGCTGAAGTCCTTGGGCCACCATGTCCATGCCGCCGACAACAACACAGCACTTAATTCCAATGCTACTGCCTAGGATGTATAAAAGAAAGCAACTTTAATTAGTATAAGGAATTTTTATGAATAAAAATATGGTGATTTTGTATGAAACTCAGAGGTAGTGACGAATAAGAAATTATAATTTCATGTTTTCGTTTAAAAACAAAATCAAAAAAGGGTTAACATCATTGTGTGGGCTATTAGTTGGATGAAACTAGCTATAGACTTACCAAGAGCCTCAAACTGCTCGCCGATTTGAAACGCCAGCTCACGTGTTGGTGTTAATACCAGGGCGAAATACCTCTGCGGGTTTTCGAGGAGCGCGTGGAGAATGGGTAGGGCAAAGGCACCGGTCTTGCCAGAACCAGTTTCCGCCAGGCCAATAACATCCTTGCCTTGCAGGGCCACCGGAATAGCTTCTCGCTGGATCTTCGAAGGCGCCTTCCATTTGAGCTCGTCACAAGCCTGACACAACGTGTCGTTCAGACCCTGGAGGAAAGATTAGCTCTATTATGTACTTTTTCAAACGGATCTAGGGCGTTTAACGTACGAGATCTTTCCAGGTCAACTTTTGGTCCTCAACCTGGTCATCGTTTTCAACCTCGGAGTTACTATCGGCATCTCCATTTTGCTCGTCACCATCTTCAGATTCTGAACCATCTTCTGCAGCTTCATCATCGTTTCCGTCATCCTCTTCGCTGCCACTCAATTCCTCCTCTTCGTCGCTGGGTTGCACCAGGTCCTGCTCGTCTTCTGAAGTTTCCGACATTTCGTTACTAATAGTTCATGAAATTCGGAATGTTCCCTGATCCAAACGGATCGCAATACCTCTCACCACGTGGTCTCGGAAAACAGAAAGAGTGGGTGCCTTTAATTTGAGGTGGAACTTTCTTTTTTTTTTATCGATGTTTTAGAAATCGGTGTATCGTTGTATTGCTGTATGGCAACTCCAACACATTTGATTTATTTTGCAATTCTTTTTATTAATATAATGAAAAAGACTTGAGATTAATTTAAAATTATGTTTTAAATCACAAATAATGGTAATGTTATACAACTTAAAACACTTAATTTTTTTTTAAATATTTCTTAATAAATTGTGCATCACTTTCCAACACTGACCGCTAACACGCGCTCGCTGCAAAAAATAAACAAATAAGGAGCCACAAGTGCCGGAAAAATAAAATGGGTGTCCGTGGCCTTACAAGCTACATTGCCCAACGCGCCGAGATCTACCTAAAGCCCTACGAGCTGCACTCAACTGCGCTGGTCATCGATGGTGACAATTTATCATGTAACTTGTACAAGGATGTGTCTGGGACCTACTCGGCTTTTGGAGGGGATTACGATGATTTCTACCGGGCTGTGGTGCAGTTTTTTCAAGTTCTGGCCGAGTGCAATATCCGTCCGTACGTCCTGATGGATGGTGGATATGAGGAGAAAAAGCTTCAGACGGTCAGCACCCGGTTAAGGGGAAAAATTAGCGTTATCAAAAAGATCAACCCTAATGCCTCCATTACATTGTTTCCCTTGCACCTCAAAGAGGTTTTTGTGGATGCTGTGAGGGATTGTGGAGTTCCAGTGATGCGATGTGTCTTTGAAGCCGACGATGAGCTGGCGGCCTTAGCAAGGAAACTTAATTGCCCGGTGCTCTCGTATGATTCGGATTTCTACATCCACAATGTGAAGTACATCCCGCTTATAACTCTGACTGTGAAGGTACATATGTTCCAATTCATGGAGTCCTTACATGATTAACACCCTTGTTTAACAATTAGGTTCTTACCAAGCAAATTAAGGATAAGAGCAACCAAAAAAAGTCTCGTGATCTGCGGCGCAATGAGGCCAAACACGTGGAAAAGCGTACCAAGGCAAACAAGATTTTGAATGGCATACAAACCGCATCCAAAACGACACCTTCGAAACCAAATGTAAAGACCTACAAATATCTGGATTGTTGCATCTACCGAGTGGAACATCTCTGTGGTCGAGGCACTCTTAGCCCCGAAAAGTTGCCCCTGTTTGCTGCCCTTCTGGGTAACGATTACATTGCTCGAAGTGCTTTCCGGAACTTCTTTGCTTCCGGCATGGGTAAAGCGGGCAGGAGTCGCAAATTGAAACAACAACAAAAACGCATACAGGTAACTCTCAAATGGCTCAAGGAGGAGACCTCCGAGACGGCTTTGGCCAAAGTACTTTCTAGGCTGAAAAAGGTTAGTGACTTGACTTTTTTCCTACCAATCTCTAGTGATAATTAATCTGTTGTAGACTCAACGAGAATCTCTTGCCTCTCAAGTCAATGCCGCCATTTGTGGATACTCGAATGAGTTGTGTCATGCTTATGATTTCTTTGAAGAGCAGTATGAGAATGCTTTTCCATATGTCGAACCCGTAAGCGAAGATGAGCTCAGCGTCGAGGATGAAATTAATGAAGGAGAATATATATCCGGAGATGATGATGATGAGGTGGCAGAAGAGGGACAGGAGGAAGATCCAGAGCCAGACGAACAGGTGCCAGAAGATCCTGAAGAAGACGAGGATGATGAAGAGGAAGCAGAAGAAGAAGTAGAAGTGGAAGATAAGACGTTACTTTTCCCAGCATGGTTTTTAAAGAAGCTTTACCCCGCGCACTTGTCACGGTTCTTTGTGGATCTTGTTCACCTAAGAAAGTACATCAACAACCCACAAATGGAACACTTTCCTTATGCTGACTCCAACGAACTGGCTCTGCCCATCCTCAATTACGTTTTTTCCCTACTCCACCACGTTGAGGGAGAGAAAACAGAGCCCGGATTAGACGAAGAGGGTTCACCTTTACCCATCGAGTTTACCTACCTCACAAGAGCTCTTCGGGTGACCAATGTGCGGCATTACAAAATGCCCATTGAAAAAGAACCTCCTTATCCATTCAATCCATCTTCACCCGATCCCAGGCATTTGAGGCACGTCTTCAAATCGTTTGTGCCGCATGCCGATACGGATAAGCTTTTTGAGAAGCTGGATAAGCTCCCTGAGGATCTGAGACTATATTTTCTATCTATTATCTACTGGATACATCGATCTGAGCACTGTGATCAATTGCATCTTCACTCCTTGCTGCTAAGTCTGGTGGTCCTTCGCACCATTGATGTTACCATACCAGCTGAAAGAGAGGTGAAAGAATTCAAGAAAAGATTTGGAAAAATCCTGAAACAAGAACGAGCCGTGAGAGATAAAGAATTGGCCGAAGGAGTCAAGCGTGGAATTAAACCATCCCTTTTGGAACTTTCAATACCCGATAGAATGCCTCACGTTCCGAAGTCTGACTGCTATTTAACCCAGGAACGCCTGCTGCCACACTTTCACATGCAGGAGATTTTTAAGAAGAAATTCGATCTCTATTCTTCAACGGTTATCCATAGCTTTGCTGAGTTTCAGGCGGTTGTGTATCAGCTTAGTGGGTTGAACGCTCTTCTGGACTTTCCCCTGTTGAATCCTAGGATGAATCAACTGTTTTGCGGTGCTTTCCTTTACAATATGTACGATCTGCTCAAAAATCGAACGGACGTTCGCTATCATGTGGAGCATTTCCTGCTGCCCGATTCTAAGCTAATGTTTGACTTCTATTGTTACCTATACGACTGGTGCGAGGAGTTTATTCCCGATTGGAAGGTCATGGAAGTGGACCAGTCTGCCCTTAAAGCCCAACAAAAAAAGCGGGTTAAGAAAGAGCGTCAAGCATCTAGAAAAGCGGAATCGAAGGCGGAGTCGGATCCCAATGCTGAATTGGTTAAGACTGCTGATCCGGATGAGGATTTCTTTGATTTGAACAACAAATTCTGTGGGCTTAAAGTTGCCTAAGTTTATACCTAAGTGCAATAACGTTTTATTAAGAAGAAAATTGAACTTTTAAATTTTAATTTATTAAGTAGTTTAAAAAGTTTAAATGTGTTAAAAAAATGAATATTTTAAAAACATAAAGTTAGTTTTATTGAATATATTAAATTACAAATATTTGTACAAAAAATGCAAAAAAATATTTGATTAAACATAATTAAATTTAATAAAAATTTTAATTTTTTTTTATTTTAAATAACGGTTCTCTGTTAACATTTGTGTTTACATAAACAAAAATACCAGTTTTCGTGGTTTTAAAATCGGTGATGCCATACTTTTCATGGTCCTAAGGATCATAAAATTTAAGTAATTTTTAGAGTCATAAACGTATAATAAAATTTTGCATAATTATATAATCAAAAAATCCCTCCTAATAAATGTTTTAAGTGGTTTCTGTCTATTAGTTTTAAAACCCCCCAAAACTGTCAATATAATCTTCAATGGTCTGGCAGCACTGTCCGTAGCGTTGTTCGACGTCATTCTCTGTTATCGTTGTAATCAACAAATAAAAGAAAATAAAACAAACTATCAGCACAGCAGACTGATCCAACGTTTAGTTTGTAATCGGCACCAGACACTGCCAACTACCAACAACAAATGTATAAGCTGTGACCTCGGGGCGGAGCAGGAGCAGGCACTGCCAGCCAGATAGAAACAAAGGCCAAAACAAAGGCCAAAACAAAGGCACCCGCACTAGCGGAAAACCAGAACGTCATTGGCAGCCAATTAACGGAAGGCGGAGGCGTTTTTGGTCTCCCATTCCCCACTCCCCCTCACTTCCGTAGATGCTGGTTGGGCTTAGCGATCAGCTTTCGCGGATCATGGAGAGCGTATTCGAGGCTTATCTAGGTCCTGACAGTGTCCTCGCCAGTGCAGTGGGTCAGGCGGTTGGCGGAGGCGAGTCGGAGGATATACCCAGACGGAATACGGATGTCTGGGTACTGGGCAAGCGATACAATGCCATACAGGGTAAGGGAACAAGCCAAAACCAGTTGGTGTACATTTATAATCAATGTCAAACGATTACCATATCTCAAACAATATGAGTCATGTGGTTGCTCGTTAAACACTATACCCACCAGCTCTAACAATGCTGTCCTTCATTGAGTTTAATACTTTTTCTTTTTCTAGGACTCGAGCTCATCCGCCGCGACATTCAGTCCCGTCTATGGTGCACCTACCGGTGTGGATTCTCGCCACTTGGAGAAGTGCAGCTCACCACCGACAAAGGCTGGGGCTGTATGCTTCGTTGTGGGCAAATGGTCCTCGCCCAGGCCTTGATTGACCTTCACCTGGGACGTGACTGGTTTTGGACGCCAGAGTGTCGGGATGCTACCTACCTCAAGATTGTGAATCGCTTCGGGGACGTTAAGAACAGTTGCTATTCCATACACCAAATAGCCTTAATGGGAGAGTCGGAAAACAAAGCCGTAGGCGAATGGCTTGGACCAAATACAGTAGCCCAGATCCTTAAGTAAGAACCAAAATACATAAATACCATGCTAAGGTGCATGAAATGATTTATTTCTGTTTGCAGGAAACTTGTGCGCTTTGATGACTGGTGTTCCCTGGCGGTACATGTTGCAATGGATAGCACAGTAGTCCTCGATGATATATGTAAGCATAACATCGGAAACATAGCAGAATCCATTTTAAAATTACATGAACCATTTTTCAGATTCCCTTTGTCGCGATGGCGATGCATGGAAGCCACTGCTGCTAGTCATACCCCTGCGTTTGGGAATCACCGATATCAACCGGATGTATGTGCCAGCATTAAAGCGATGCCTTGAACTTGACAGTAGTTGCGGAATGATTGGCGGTCGGCCCAATCAGGCTCTGTACTTCCTAGGTTATGTGGACGACGAAGTTCTTTACCTGGATCCACACACGACACAACGAACCGGCGCGGTGGGTCAGAAAACCGGTGTTGGTGAACAGGAATACGACGAAACCTATCATCAAAAGCACGCTGCCCGTCTCAACTTTTCTGCAATGGATCCCTCCCTGGCAGTTTGTTTTTTGTGCAAGACCAGTGATAGTTTTGAGTCCCTGCTGACAAAGTTCCGTCAGGAAGTTCTCAGCTTGTGCTCCCCTGCGCTTTTTGAAATCAGCCAGACACGGACTGTCGATTGGGATACAGCGGAAGACATTGAGTGGCCGACTATGCCGGATATTGACTGGCCGGCGGGTACGTCGGACTCCGATTCGTTTGCCTTCGTGGGTAAGTGAGTTTAAAGGAATATGTAGATGTGTAAAAGAATAATTCAAAGATATATGAGTTTTGTGACTAAAATCGTTGTGTTTTAATAGATTTAAGGCGCACATGAGGTCAATACGTATTTCCACTCTGTTTTCACTCAAACCCCGTTTCTTATCAATTCACTTCACTCAACAGAAGAGAGCGGCGACGCCGGCAGCAGCAAAAATCCCAGTGAGAGAACCGCCGTTTGAGAGGGTCACCGGCAGCAGAATAGGGCCGAGTGCTCCTCTCGCAACGCCTGCGCCGCACCATAACAACAGATGAGGCCGGACCAGCCAAATGTGGAGCATCCGTGGTCCGAGGGGTGTGAGAGGTGCGCTAAGAGGAGGAGAAGGAAGGGAGTCGCCTCTGCGGATGCTGCGAATGCAATAAACTAAGGCTAAAGTGCATAATTAGACGAGTGGTTGAGATTTAGTTTGTAGAATGTTTACGATTTGTACGAATGCAATTGCGATTCATAATGCTGCTTTATTGTACGCGATTGACTCCACGGGAGACAATTGGGCAAAAAACACACACAAGACGAGACACCATACAGACCATATAGACACACAAGCTTTTTGATGATCAATTAAACATTTTTATGCAACGTTATACATTTAAAACTCGAATTCGAACTCGAACTCGATTGATCGCTTTGTTGCCAAGTGTGTATATATGTACGTAATACGTATTCATAATGTTTCATATTCGTTTTCGTATATTCGTCTGTATATGTTCAAAAATGGACCAACAACTAAATACATAATACTTGGACTATATGTATATATCTCTATATATATGTTTGGTATATATATTAACTTTGCTATCCGTATCTGGACTCAACAGTTGGACAAACTCAATCCACGCAAAATAAGGAACTTCTCGAGTGAGTAACCAAGGAAAATGTTTTGGAAACTACGTTAACAGCAAACTCGCGCCTATGCAGTTGGCAAATTGACACTAATTGGGTTTATCCTGCGGTGTCCTGGCTTGATCCCTTTGGAAAGGCAAACTCGGCTAAACAATTTCCATATGTCCTTTTGTTTGGATCATCTGCTTAATAATTTTGTATGCATTTTGGAAAACTTCTTCAAGCTTCTATATTATTTTTCTATTATAATCTCGTTTGGTGTTCTTAAAGGAACATTAATCTAACTTTATAAAGCCCAGTTCAAAAATAAATATAATTTTGAGAGCTCGAATTTTTGAGGAGCCTCTAGAATCCAAAGGTTGCCTTTCCTTCCCAAGGGATACCCAAGGACCCGCTAGAACCAGGTGAGTAATATAAACATTCAACAACTATCCGCGGACTTGGAACCGGATCCTGAAAGACTAATTCACTTAAAGTATGCAACACGAGCGCTCGACTCGCTTCTCCGCCTTGGGCTCCATGTGCAGGGCCATCTCCACGTGCTTGCGTGCCAGCCAGGATTGCTTCTGCAGTCGGTTGACCACAATCCGGTAGGCGCCAATGATGTCGGAGCGGGGTCCACTCTGCCTCGAGTTGATGAGCATTTCGGATGTGAGGCCGAACTCTGCCAGAATTTGTCGCGCCTCGAATTCCAGGGCGCCCAGCTGACTGAGATCCTCCGTGTTTGTGGGCAACATAATGCAGCTGCCCGTCTCCGCATCATAGTTCTTGAAAAGTGGACAGTCGTCGGCCACCTCCACGTTCCACGGATTAATCTTGGCCGTGCCGCCGTTGGGCAACTGTTTCTCCGGCTCCGTTTCCATGGGTGTGACCTTCTTCTTGAGACTCCCGCATAGTAAATAGCGTCTGTTGGGTCGCTTGGCCTGCTCCGCTGACTGCTGGGCTGTGTCCTTCAACTGACCGGATCCCTGGAGCATGAGCTCGTGACTGAGCTCAATTGGTTGGAGGAAATTCTGGACAAACATCTCGTCCTGCTGGCGTGTGTTCATACTTATGGCTGGCTTCTTCACCACCTCGGCGTACCGATCCCTCAGCGAGGCGGTCTTCCTCAGGCGATGCGACTTGCTCCGCACCCAGAAGATGGAGCGCTTGGCGGGCTTGCTGTGCTGGTTGATCTCCCACTGCATCAGGTCGGCGCTCAGCTTGGGGCAGGTCACGAACTGGCTGTTCAGCATGTCGTCGATGGTGGGCCTCTGGGCGGGTATGTGAATCAAGATGCGTTCTAAAAAGGCGATAAAAAAGGGCATTATATAATTAAAACCAAAACTTAACCAAAAACTTACGTATAAGTCTTATGCAGGGCAAACTTAGCTGGCCGGGCAGCAGGTAATCGCCCTTGAGAATGGCTGCTTTGAGGCCGGGAATGGTGGGGGCTCGGAACGGCATGTTTCCAACCACCATGAAATACAGCAAAATGCCCAGTGCCCATACATCCACCGGCGCTCCAATGTAATGGTCGTCGGAGAAGAGTTCCGGCGCGGCGTACGGAGGCGAGCCGCAAAAAGTGTCGAGCTTCTGATTGGCACCTGTCAGGCAGGACGAAATTGATTAGCTTACAGTGAGGGGAGTGGGGTGGCAACGGAAGGACTTTTCAACCCACCATTGATAAGTTGTGTACTGAAACCGAAATCGGCTAGCTTCAGGCGATCTTCTGAGAGGAGTAGAACATTTTCGGCCTTGATGTCCCGATGAACATAGCCTAGACTGTGCTGTGGGGTAGAAAAAATATAAACTTGCCTTAAGTCCTTATAACGTATATTTTTCCGCAATATTTACCATATGTTTAACAGCCAGAAGTAGCTGTTTAAACAAAGGAGCCGCATGAATCTCCCTCAGTGGTCCACCTTGGGTAATGTGGTTGTACAGCTCTCCGCCGCGTATCCACTCGGTGACCAGATAAACCCTCCCCAATGTCTCAACCACCTCAAAAAGCCTGACCATAAATTATAGAATTTAAGTGCCGCATTAAATTCAAAGGATATCTGGACTTACGTCAGTATATTGGGATGATGAACACACTCGAGTGTGGCTATTTCACTGGACAGCATGCGAAGCGCCTTGGCATCCAGACCGGCACGGTCCAGGTCCACCACCTTAATGGCCACTTTGTCTGAAATTTAGAACGAATTCTATATAATCGGAGGAAATCTATATAATCTGACTTACCACGCGTGAGTTGGTGGACGGCGAGCTTGACTTTCGAGAAGTTGCCGCGTCCGATGTCGCCACAAAATCTGTAGAGGCCGATGCGTCGGCCGATGGTTACCTAAAATAAAGATTGAAACCTTAATTAGTATTCTTAAACTATAATTTGTAGTCTAATCTTAACCATCAACCAATTACGCTCTTTTCATATATTTATACCCTATTTAAATTATCATGAAAGTCTGCAACGCAGTGAAGGAGACATTTCCAATTCATAATCATGGTCACCTCCTGAGTTTATATAAGCATGACCATAAGCAGGATTTTGATGCAGAATAGTGGGAAATCGATCTAGACATCGTTTAAGGTACTCCGCTTGAGAATCGGATGAGAATTGGGGAAGATATAGCCATCACTGTGGGCCCTATAAAGGAAAACCTCATTTTCAAGGGATCCCATCTAGAAAAATTAACAAAAAATCTAAAAAATATTTTGTCTCACGATTTTGATGCAGAATGGTGTCAAATCTATCCAGAAATCGTTTAAGGTACTCTGCTTGAGAATCGGATGAGAATTGGGGAAGATATAGCCATCACTGTGGGCCCTATAGGGGAAAACCCCATTTTCAAGGGATCCCATCCAGAAAAATGAACAAAATATCTAAAAAATATTTTGTGTCAGGATTTTGATGCAGAATGGTGGAGAATCGATCCAGAAATCGTTTAAGGTAGTCCGCTTGAGAATCGGATGAGAATTGGGGAAGCTATAGCCGTCAATGTAGGTCCCTACATCACTGTAGGGGACTATATCCTATAGCTGCCATATAACTGAACTATCGGAAATTACACTACTTTCGGGTTTATGAAAATAGAAAGTTTCTACATATTCTATTTTGTGCCATATGATCCGACGTACCAAATTTGATAAGGATCGGTATTTTTGAAGATAGAAGCTTCGGCTTCGCCCGAAGTTAGCTTTCTCTTTTTGTTTTTGTTTATTTTTATTAAACTCACGCTAATAATTCCCCCAGGGACTCGCCCCTGAGGTTAATTCCGGCCACCACTCCGTCTAGTTGCCCGTAATTTATGCCCTCGTCTGCCCGCCTCCCCCATGGGTGGTCTTGCAATTAGCCAAGGTCAAGTGCCGTGAATTTTTGTTAATGTAATTTGAACTGTGCTGCTGTTTCCCTTTCAGCTGCACTTGACGTGGTTGCTTGTTGCTCCTTCACCTGTTCACCTGTTTTTCGTTTTGTTCTTAATCCACCTTTTCAGCTATCGAGCGAGCGTTAATTAAGGAATGAACGAAATGAAAGCGAGGTAGGTGCAACGCGGCGTATACGTAATGCGGATGCCTCGCATTCGGTCACACGCGCATTTTGCAACGTAAGTCCCAAACAAGCGGTGAATGAGCGCCACAAAAACAAACACAAAAGCAATCCCACCCTGTCACCACCCCCACCGCACTCCTCCCCCTCGACCGCACTATTTAACGGCAGTGGTGCACAAGAAAATTAGCCTTGAACCCCGACATAATTGCAGCGCTGCAGCAGAGGGTTTGTGTATTAGCTAACACACACGCACACCCCGGCACACCCACGCGGTCACACCTCCATCCATCCATACATACATAATCCCAAACAACGGCAACAAGCGACAATGTCCCAGCCCAGGCGTTGGCTTTCCGCTCTATCGTTGGCTTTCAGTGTGACGTCAGAGCCTTGGTGGCAAACACTCTTAGTTTGTTGCCGCCTGCCAAACAGGTTGCACTGAAACCCATACGAGATGCAATTCATCATCGGCAAGGACACGCAAATCTGGCACAATGAGTTCATGACACTGCCGGAGATAAATTCAAACATAACAATTTGCAACCTTCGCAGATATGACACCAAGTGGGTGGAGCTCCAGGAAATTTGCATAGTTATAAGGATGTTCCTTGCGCAAGCAGGAAATTCGTTTCAGATTCCTTTAGGAGAGAGTTTCCATTAAGGGGATTGTCTCGTTTACTTTCCAATTTTGTTTGTATGAGTCATTTCGCTTAAAAACCGTGGGGATTTTTAAGATTTTTAGGCGGGACACGAGAAAAATTGAATGGCAACTTATTTGAGGTATTCCGTTTAGGAATCTGATGAATATTAACAAATGTACATGTATGGCCATATACTTATAACCTGGATTTCTTTAGAAAAATAGGAAAAATATCGATGGACAATTTTGATGCAGATTAAGGTATTCCGTTTAAGAATCGGATGAATATTGAAAAGATACAGGTGTGGTATGGAGCCATTTATGGAAAATCGGGATTTGGCAAGGGGTCTTATAAAAGAAAATTCGAAAAATATGGATTGAAAAAATGAAGATTCATGGAGAATCGAAATGCAAATCGTTTCAGACATTCCGAGCAAGAATCGGGCGAATATTTACAAAGATACAGGTATGGGTTGTGACCATACATACATACCTATACTGAAAACGAGGATGTTACAAGGATATATTTACAAAAATATAAATCGAAATAAAAATCGTTTAAGGGGTTATATACAGTTGTACCGCGCAAAAATATGGAATTTGATCGATTTTTTTTTTTGACACCATAGAAAATATGATCTACTAAAATGTTTTACTGACGTTGTTTAGTACATGTTTCTGGGTACTTAATTAAATTTTTTCATAAAACATGATTTCATGATTTGGACGGTGGACATGATTTCTCGAAAACGGTTCATCCGAAATCCAAAATTCAAAAAAGTTTAGTTAGTATATTGTATTGTCTAGTCCGTGAACGAGGGATTTTTAAAAATTTTGATTAAAAAAAAAATGGCGATTTTTTTAACAAAAAATGTACTTTTTCAAGGTATAAGATTTTCGTTTTTTGTGCTTTAAAAAAGGAGTTTTCAAATCCCTCGTTCACGGACTAGCTAATATCATAATAAATAAGTGGTCAAAATTTGGTGTTGATCGGATTAGTAGTTTTTTAGTAATCATGTCCACCTCAAAGGTAATTTCCCAAAAAAAAAATTCTGAGATAATCGCGTTTAAAGTTTCAAGTTTGTTCAAGTTTTATATGCAAATAGTGCGCTATAAATAGCTACAGCTTCGGTTCTAATGCTCCGATCGTTATGAATTTTGTATTAGAGTATTGAGAGAGAATATAGAATATAGAATAGAATATAGAATAGAATAGAATATAGAATATACCAATAGAATATACCTAAAGAATATGCAATAAAAAAAAATCGATTTTTTCATATATCACAACTGTATATAACCCCTTAAGTCATTCTTCTTTAGAATCGGTTGTGTGTAAGCCTAGTTAAGGTCTAGCCCCTGTTAAGAATTACTCATACGCACTGTTGTCCCACTGTGCGCTAAGTGAAAAGTGGTTCTACAAGCGTATTTAATTCCCAATTGTGTTCTTTTTTTGTATAAACAGCTAAAAATAGCCAAAACCACTGGCACAACTCAAAGAACAGTTAAATTTGTTGAAAGGGAAACTTCGATAGTTCCCCCTGCCACCTCAATCAAACCTCACCCTGCTACGATTGCTTCCCAGAAGCATTTCAATTTGCACTCACCTCGTGGCCGCAGCGCGGATCGCATTGCAGCGCTTTGGTTAGCCGCTGGTAGGGCGGGGTGGGCGGGGGCGGTTGGCAAATTGTCAGCGACGTGGTGGGCGGCTTTGGGGGCGCCGACGTCGCTTTCACAGTGGCTGAGCTGCGCCGCGTGTTCGAATCCACGGCTGCCGTTTTGTTGCTTTTCACGTCCGGGCTGCCGGAGTGCCGGGCAGTCGAGAATTGAATGGAATCGAGGAGTTGGGCTGGGTTGGCAACTTGTTGGTCCTTTCGTCTTGGCTCCTGGCCCCTGACTGTTGACTGCTGACGCTTGACTTCTGGCCTGGTTCCTTCTGGCTTCTGGCTCCCCAACTCGTGTGTAATTACAGAACGGCAAGTCTTAGTTCCAGGACAGAGACCGGGCAGTCTTACATTATTAAATGCCTTGTCAGAGCACTCGCTTCGCAAATTGCCACGCCTGCAAGTACAAAAGACGGAGGAAAGTTGGTAACTACAAAGGAAGAGTTAAGCCCGGTAAGCTTCTTATTCAATTAAATAGTGTTACACTACAATTCGATATGTAAGAGGATTTTTTTCCTTCGAATGTCTGCGGCCAATTTAGGTTACAAGTTTGAAGAGTTTGTAGATACTTTAATGTTCCCAAACTTAACATTTCAGTACATACTTCATAAAAAATCTCATAAATTGCTGGCCAGTAAGTCAGGGCCGTAAACAATAATAATATAAAAAAAATTACTCGCCAGGGGTAATAATTATGATAAATACTTTTCTTTTGGCAATTTTGTTCGCATGAATATAATAAATGATCCCTAATGAGTTTTGGGTCAAGCAACTGGCGTGTCGGGCAATTCATTTTCAATTTTCGCCAAAAAAACTAAACCAAAGGCACGTAAATATAGATTTTGGACTCATATTATTACCAACTCGGATAATAAACCATAAATTATGATAATTAAATGTAACGAAACGGTGCTGGAAAAGTGTTTTCTGGTAGAATATAATTAACGAGGGCTATGAAAATGGCAAAAAAACTTTTGGCCGTAATGTAATCAATACTAGCCAAGTATCTGACCCTGTTTCATCCAATTACAGCACTGGCTGTAACTCAACTAGTGGCAGGTCCTGGACGCGAACCAGAACAGATTTCCAATAAGCTAGCAAGCAATTCTTCAATAATTCAATAAGGAAAAGGGCTCGCTCGGGGCGCATCCTTTTGGAGCGGCAAAAGTTAACTCGAAGTAATTACGTAAATGGATTTTCCTTCTTTTCCTTTCTTTTTTTTGCTTCTTGCCTGCGTTGCTCAAATTTCCTGCACGTCGTCTCAAATAAAACACAGAAATGGCAAACACGACGGGAGGAGGATCCAGGGATCGGGGCAATGTTTATGTAGCAATCGCCCAGGCTGAGGGCCCGGCTCATGCCGCCCCCAAAAAGCGTGACAGGAAGTCGGCCAGGAAGGAAGCAAACGGCAGAAGGCAGCGACTAAGCTCGAACTCAGCCGGGCAGGCGACAAGCCGTTCACTGAGATATGTTTCCAAGAGCCCGCATATAAAATGTATACATTTCAAAGTGTTCTGCCATGCCATGCCATGCATACACACGTATACGTACATACATAAATATATATATTTCAACTATAAACACTTGAAATTATTATAAAAGCCGCAGGACCTGCCCAACTTTCGGGGTAAGCCGGCGACAGGCGACGCCATCTCTCTGATTGACTGACGGCCACAACTCGCCTCCGAGTGGTTTTAACATGCTGAGGATGTGGATTGCGGTTGAGCGTGTAGAAACAGCTGCAGGCGATTAACTAGTTTTTCTTTTCTTTTAAACCATCGTTTAAGTACTATCCTTAACTATAGCTATCATCTCTAATTCTAAATTAGTATGGATTAATTTAAAATAATTCTTATGTTTTTAATGAAAAATAAATATAAGAAAAGGCGCTCTTATTATTTCTACCATGGCTGTATGGGTAGCACAATTAAATTCACATTTACATTCGCACAGAGTACACATGACGTATACGTTATATTTCGTGCCAGCTGTCACAGCTGCCGCAGGAGCCGCAATTTCATTTCGACGCTCGCAAGTATGCAACGAAATTTTTACACTCTCCCACTTATCAAACAGAAACAGACTCTGTGGTGGGTGTGGTGTGTAGGAGGAGTAGAGTTGGGCTTGGAGTTGGGGTTACCTTGGCCTCCCCTTCACGCATACATTTGCATGCTAATGACAACCCTGGCCCATACCCCAACCCCCACCCCAATTCCCTGTATCTCTCTGTGTGGCATTACAGTTTTAATTACAAAACTAAACATGAATGCATTTGATATCAAACGAAAGCAGAAGCGACTCAGTTCTTAAAACTTAGTTGCCATTTGAGTGATGGCCGTAGATAGAGACGGCAAAAAGTGGAAAATAAAGAGCCCAGACACGCTGAAACTTCTGCTCGGCTGAAAAACAGAAAGGAATCACATAACTGGGTCAAAATCGTTGGCAGAAAACTGGCTTTTTCACAAAAATTAAAGAGCTTGTTTATGCAGACTGGAAACCAATAGGTTCTATGGTATATTTTTTCGGAAATCAGAAACCTGTAACCAAATAACCATTTATTGGCAAATTATTTCTCAAGGAAATTGATTCTTGGAAATCCCAATTTCGAGAGATGTGCCTCCAATTAAATCAACAAGGACCCTGGATACGAATTTTAATTTTCCGATATGTTCATATTTAAACATTCCATTATACGCATTATAGAGACTAATTTGAATAAACATACCACCACATTGATTTCCATTAAGCCATCACGGCAATTACCATTATCTGCTTACACACTTGTGTTAATTAATTGCACAAATATTTGCATTAATATATTCAGAGAAGACAAGCCACAGTACATCCATTGAGGGAATCTGTTTAAATTTAATAACAAATAGCCAGTATTATTTATCGCTTCAAAGAAAAGACACTCTCGAAGCTCATAAATTTCTGTAATATTTTCAAGAGATTCCAATTGACCCCTTTGGGCCATATTTCTCATCCCATAAATCAGGCAGACAAACGGTTTAGAGTTTCACAATTTAAGGCTTGGCTAGTCCTTGGCAAGTCGGACGCCTCCCCCACATTCTTAAAGGATAAAGGAGGATAGCCTCTTCTGGCATCTTCTTGCAGCCTTTGAATGTTATTCTCCCTCTATTTTTGGGGTCAAGCTCAAATGCAGGCATTAATTATAAGGACTTGGCACTCACTTGTTTGGCTTCTCAAGTTCAAATGCCTGGGATGGGATGAAAGTTGGAATTTTCTAAGAATTTCTCGTTATAGGGGATTGTAATATCGCCTATAATACATGTAATAATATGTCTTGATCTTGAATGCCCCTTTTGATGAAAATATTTCTCAGACTATTGCTTTAATGCAATTCAAAATTAGACATCGCACATCGTGCGTGGATGTTGTGATTAAAAATAACAAAACAGCGCATAGTGCAATTTTCCTATATGTAGTGGGGGGGTGGCCACAAAAAACGAGGAGGCTGTTGGCCAGCTGTGGCCGCCAGAGGCCAATGAATATAAATAGAAAATGCTCCAAAATGAGACGGAAAAGTAGTGCAAGGACATTTGTTGTGGTCACCAGTGCAACATCATCATAAGCACCTACCCTGCCACACCAAGAAATCGATGGAAATCTGCATGAGGAAACTACGTTCTACATTGTAAGAGTCCCATAAGCAAATGGAATTATGGAAAAGCCAATTGCAATAAAAAGGAATAATTAGGAAGAAAAGAATGCTGGCAAAGGGGGACTTTATCGCAATTTCCACGTGTAATTAATTAGTTTCTTCGTAAAACATAAAGTCGGGGAGTCATTACGGATTCCTTTGCTGTTTTTCCTTCTCCATTCTCCATTCGCATTTACAATTTGAAATTCATAAAGAACTTTCACAGGGAACTCCTGCAGCAACAACCAAAATTCAGTTATGTCCTTCAACTTGAACGATGTCGTTATAGACCCCCCTTCCATTTCCTTTATTTGAGCCACTTACAAGTCCAACAACAAATAACGAGGACAATGAGGACAAGAGTCCCCAGTGCACCGAGAAAATAGTGACTATTAGTTGAGTAACTCGAGTTCCTATTAAATCAAAATGAAGCTGGAAAATTAAAGACTAAGTATACTAATTTAGGAGGAACTTTTTGAAGAAAAATTCTAGGAACTTCTTTCATTCTAGGAATTACTGCAAGACTTGAGTTCGAAAAGTTTTCAAAGTTGACAAAGAAGCCAGAGACTGTAATGTTTACTTATTGTAATGATTTCTTGGGAATCACAGTCTCCTGCCATTAAATGAGGCATTAATTTTGATGCTTCTTACACTTCGGGAAATGTCAAATTTAATTCAGCAATTTAAGGGGAACTTTGGTGCTTAATGATCGTGAAATTTTCACTCGGAGGAAGTCATCCATCAGTCGGAGACCAAAGTGACCGTCATTATAGGTAATTCCCCGATGCCAGAGCCAGGGTATACGAATAATGCAAATACTTGGACCTCGAAGAATGGTCGGCGGGTAATGGGAATGGAATGCGGGGGTGAAATGGCCAGAACCAGAACATACCTCTTGGCCACTTTTATACAAACATTTCGATAAGGCAGGAAAATTTCTGCTTCAACCTCTACTATTGTTTTGTTTTGTTCTCCGTTCTCTACGTTTTTTTTTTTTATGTTTTTCTTCACGGACAGCTGTAAGCCAAGCCCAAGTCAAGTCAACTCAAGTCAAGAATAAACGTCGACAACAGCGCAAAATTTCCCAGCACAAAAACAAAGAGCAAGAAACGGAAATTTGCATACAAAAACCCAAAAAGTCGCGCGGAAGTTGTACGCGAAATTTCGCATGGGCGCACTTGGACGCAGGGGGCGTGGCCGCACCACCAGACCCCTAACTGGCCAAAACCGAACAAAAAATATATCGCAATATAGCATAGGTACGAGAAAAGAGCCCTTAAGGTGTAATGAGTGTGGAATGTCGTAAATTTTAAATTGCTTTTATTTTCGTTTTTTTTTTTTTTTTGGGGGGTTCTGTCTTCGTGGTGCCTCGTGTGTGCAATTTGTGCCCAGGTTGTTTCACCTGAGTTCCAGTTCTTTAGAGATGGAAGGGAGCCGAGAACACCTTGTGGGAATTTCCGCTGAAAAGTTAAATTATGAGCCACGCACCGCTAAGCGCCATCAAGTGCCGTCCATTCCAGTCTCTATTTTATTTAATCCCCCAGACAAAAAGCGAAATACTCTGAATTTTATTGTTGTTTTGGGTCGCTGCGACGCTTCTGTTAACTGAATGTCAAATCTATTGAGGCGATTAAAAGGCGCACACCCCTATACCCATAGAGCCATCATTCCTACACCCACACCCCCCGTACACTATAAAAACAATATAATCGTTGCCGGGGAGCGCCAGCTTAAGCTCTGTGGAAAGTAATCAAAATTAGGGTAACAAGGGTAAGTCGGCTTTATTTCTACACTTTTGTTAAGAAATGGTATAACATATTACTAAGTTTAAAACTTAAATGATATAAGTAGTCTTTAAAGTAAAGTCTTTTTTAAGGTGGGGTGTTTGAGCCCCCTAAAACACCTACTAGTCCCCCAGAAGTAAGAGTAATTGAAAGACCTTGGACCAAACCATATACAAAGTAACATTTCCTCGCTCTGCTGACGTGTCACTGCTTTTGATTGGGTCCATTGATCACTTTGTTGCCCCAACTAGCAACCTTCGGCAATGGATTCGGTGGACCAGCAGAATCACATGCACATGTGAGTTCCAGTGTCGTCACAGTCACAGTCACAGTCAGAGTCAGAGTCACAGTCAGTGTCAGAGTCATGGTATGCAAATTAATATTAATTAAACGCGCTCGTGGCTCTTACAATCGTTTCAGCAATTCGCAAAGTTTTTGCTTCAAGCTTAAAGACTGCAGGGAAGGGGGCAGAGTAGCAGAAATTCGCACACGCCTGGATTACGGATGTGATGTGGGTTTTGGGTTCTGGGGTCTGCAGTCCGTAGCTTGGGTGTCTGGGTGCAAATGCGTGAAAATTCTGTTAAAATGCTGAAGATTAATGACCGGCCATGAGCGTGAAGGCGAGTAACCTTTTTCATTGTATCCCCACGTCAGGATTCATTGTAATCCAAATAAAACTGGATTTATGTTTTGCTGTTTAATCAAACAATTCAAATTGGTTGCTGGTTTACACAAAATTAATCATTTGGGAGGATAGTCCAGTACTCTTTCAATTTCATCAGCAATTTATGTTTACCTTTGGCCGTTTAATAATATTTAATTTCTATTTAGCTTTCTCGGAAATTTAGTCATCTTTTCTGTCATGAGACTCCAATCCAATATAAATAAACTGAGTATCCGATTGTTGTTTTTATTGGCCATATTCAGAGTAATGAATGGCTATCATTGATGGAGTAAGTGCTCCCATGTTTATTATTTTCTTTTTTTTTTGGAAAAAAGTTCATTCACAAAACGCGCTTCCACATAATTTATTATGTTTAGATAAGCGGCTTGTAAACGAGGCTTATCAGATGTGCGTCGCAAAATTGGTATATGGTTGCCAAAAAAATGCTAAAATAAGAAATTCAACCTATGTACATATATCTGGAATGAGTGATTAGGATGTGGGCATGATAAGTTGGTCCCCTTTTATCGTTAATTATAATTAAATTTTATCTCATTGCAGTCCTTTGTTTGCATATTTTAATTATATTTACGGTTGTTGGCATAAAATGTATTTACTTCATATTTTTCCATTTTCAATAAATATTTCCCTTCTGACAGGAAACATATTGTTATGTTTGAATATTTGTTCTCACGTTTATTATACACTTTCAAAGAGTTTACACTTTTTTTTTTATAAAAAATGGGTCTAAAAACCTCAACTAACTTGCAGAGTGTATATGCAGATGGATGGTTATATTTATTCAAAAAATATTTATATTTAAAATGGCCATAAACACCAAAGAAAACCAATGGAAATTCGGCCCAACCACTGAGATTTATATTTAAAACATTTGTAAAAACCACAGAATATTTTTCACCCTTTGGGGGACATTGAAAGGCAAATAATTGCTTTTGGCTTGACATGGTTGCATGCGAAAAATTTAATTCAATTTACACTTAATTTATTTAAACCTTATTGAAAATTATTTATTTAAATGACAGCGGCAGGCAGAGGCAGCAGTGCCTTTGACTGGGGGGAGCCCATGAAATATTTATAGAGCGTTTACAGTGTGCGAGAAAAGCGTTGGCCGTGCTTTATTTATTTATAACGTTTAAGTACTACAATGAGCAGACGCACGCACTGGCAATGAATGTTTGTGTAGGCCTCCGGTCGGGCCTCTCCCGGGGGGAGTATGTAAATATATTATTATAATACGTACTTAACAAGAAGTGCGACAGTCTGGAGGGGAGCAGGAGAGATTGCCTATTTGCACAACAATAAAGTCAATTTAGACGGTACGGGTACGGGTACGAGTACGGGTGCAGGGCAGACTTCATTAAGTGCAGTCTCTCCACCTCTCTAGTCCCACTCCTCTGGTAATCTTTTGCACTACATGTATACTACAAATATTTGCTATGGCTGCTGTACTTTACTCTATCGGGGGTATAGGTTCAATAAGCCTGCAGAATAAATGTTTGTCAATGCTTTTAGCACCGACTTATCTGTATCGTTTTCGCACACATTTGTCAAGCCACCTTTGTTTTTACCAAAAAGCGTATCAATCTCGTCGGGCCATGTTTTTGTTTCTATTTTTGGGATACGGGCATCTGTCAATTGGGGTTCTTGTTATTCCAGGTGTCTGGACGGAACACTAAGCTGTTATAGTCCAAGTGACACGCTTCAAAGTGACCCGTCTTCAATATTTAATAGTAAAATAGTCTATTGTTGTTATATTATTATTTAGAGTGTACTTTTCTCTTCGGATTTGTTTGTATTTTTGCTTGAAATTCCTTTCTGCGTGCGAATGAGAGCTCAATTCGGTTGATAAGACGCTTCAAGCAACACGACAGCGACAAGGGGTCTGACGTCGAAGCTACGGATGAGACTGGCCTCGAAGGCATCTCCTTGAGGCTTAGTGTCGTACCCTTAACCCTTGTCAGCTGCTGGGAAAAACTCGATGCACCGAAAACTTTACGTATAATGTTTGTTTAATGGTGCCTGCCGCTGGCAATGGAAGCTGTGAGAATATAACACATACGCCATGTGGTTCGCAAGAGATACGGGATGAACCCAGATCCTGGAGCGTACAGCCTTTTATTTCGTGTAATTTTCCTGGGCCCTAATGTGCTCCATTTCGTGTTGCCTGAAATTGTCAACTCATTTTGCCTTGAAGCTGATTATTACAGTTTCGACACATTCGACTGAGTCGTTGTCTGTTCGCGTGGCGCACACTCTGACATATCCAGGCACACAGGGCGTATACGTCTCACTCAACTAGAACATCAAGTATACGCCCCGTCGACGCCCTCATGGGCTGACTTATTGAGCAAACACAGTCGCTGGCATATGTATTCGGTTCGGTGGGAGTCACTGCTGTTACTGCTTCTGTTCGGACAGACAAGCAAATAGAAAAGTGAAAAACGTGAAAAGTGAAAACAAATAAACAAGCCCACGCCCGAGCAGGAGATCAAGTCAAAGACTAGAGCTGTCTGCCACACATGTGGTCAATGCCTCACGAGTCCGACTTGCGGGTTGCAAGATGTTCTTACTCTGGCCTAACCCGGTAGATAGTTTGCTATATTGATCTGTTTAATTGAATTAATGAGTTGCCCATTTCCTCAAGGAGAAACAGACAAACTTGGCATACGGAAGCAAACTTTCTCAGTTAGACAACTGATGCGATAATTACATCATTTGGTTAATTGGGTTCAGCCTTAAATTGTTTGTCAAGTAGTGTGATTATGATGTAATGTCTAATCTAGAGGCTGTCGAGGGAAATGAGAGTGTTAAACCACTTGATAAGGATCTATTGCTTCGTGGAATTTTTAGCAGTGTCTATATTCTAACATTTGTAACATCTTCTGGGAATTGATGTCGTTATTAAAAGTGCCGTCTTTTTATCAAGCCTCCTCCAATATTCATGGATTCCTTTTATCGAAATGAACTATGAATTCCCAGAATCCCCGAGCAATATCGATAAGATACCTATGTATGTATATTATTCTCGAAACATCTTCATTTTTTTCGCCACTTGAGTCTCGTAATCATTTTCTCATCTTTCACTTGCCATTTGCTAAGCGGCCCTTGCCCCTGCCTCTGCCCCTGCCACTCGCCACGTTCCGGGGCAAGCTGTTGCATGGCCCGTGGTTATAGATTGCCTCACAGCACATTACCCGACATTTGATTATGAGACTGTGTGCGCGTGTCGGCAACTACGCCTCACAAAATGCCACTAGCCTATAAACATGGCTCCGCCGCCACCCGCCTCATCCTCCATTTCTCCTGAGCCCCAACCCGCTCCGGAATCAGTCACCGGAAGGAAGCTCCAAGACGCGATTAAATCAGCAAATAAAATAGCAAGCGGACGGTGGAGAAGTGAACGCTTGTGGGAGATAGAGCCGGCCAGATAGAGTGATTGGGAGAAGAGCAACAAGAAAATTCCATGGAAAACCCATGGAAATGAAAAGCATGGAAACTACGAGTAGCAATGCAAATAGCCACAAGACCAAAAAGTAAAAAGACTGCACTCCAGCTCCAGTGCCAGTGCCAGTAGCAGTGCCACTACCAGTACCAGGCAGTTGAGCAAATAGAAAAATGCTGAGAAAAATGAATTTTTGAAAAAAAGTTCGTATGCTTCGTCTTTTTTTTGGGGGGCTACGAACGGGTAAACAAGTTGAAGGAGTCACCGTAAGCTTAAAATGTTCAATTCGGGGCAAGAAAAAATAGAAAATTGAAGACGGGATGGGTTGTGGTTGAGGTTGAGGGACTTGTGAAATGGATTCTCAATGAAACCTCCACAATACCTCAAACTTGTGTACAAAAAATATCTCGTCAATATACCTATACATATGTATACTCCTCAGTATCTGATGAACAAATGAATAGACTTGAATGGAAATACACAAATGTCCCACAAGAAATAGAAAAATGTAAAGTAAACTGATAACAAATTTGTTTACCCCCCAGAGTTCAAGGCTGACAGCAAAAGTCGAGGGACATGTAACAGGTAGAGCCAAGGACCCAAGGATATATCAAGATCAAAACGCAAATTGAATTTAAAATATAATGAAAAATGTAATTTAATCTCACATATATTAATCACAATTAATGAAACTCTTTGAAAAAAGGTTTGTGGTTCTTTTTTGTGGTTTTGTTCAATTAAAATCAATTAATTTATTTACACTTCAATTAAACTGTTTTTTTTCGAGCTATAACTACTTCTGATTGACTTTGAATTTTTTCATAAATATTAAATTCCCACTAAAAACTTGAACGGAAGCAAAACAAAAGAGTTCGTTTGGCCAGTTTCACCTTTTTCGTAACTTCCCCAAAGCTCCCAGCCAATATTGTCTCCAAAGTGTTTGAAAAACGATGTGAACAAACCTAATTGCGCCAAGTCTCATTTTATTTTTATTTTTCATTTTCGGGCAGATGAAATCCCATGATAATTATAAAGTGGCATGGCAACGTCCGCTCCCGGTGCAGGAGAATCGCATTAATTTCCCAACCAACCCATCGCCGGCCAATTACGGGCCAAATGCTATTAGCCACAGACCCGCAACAGGCCAATTACAAGAGCAACTTCAATGGGCCCTCCAATGGGTCGGCTGGGCGATGGCGATGGCTATGGCTATGGCTATGGCGCTGGCGAACCTAATCAAGGCCCAAGACCTGCCAAAATATGTTCAACTTGAACTGAATCGAGTTACGTGTACATTTTCGTCTGTGTTTGTATTTCTTCTTCTATGATTTTTTGTTTTTTGGCCAAATCATTTTTTAAAGGCCAACGAGCAATTTAAGCTTGATGTAGTCTGGAGCGGATTTTCTTGGCTATCATGCCCCAGAAAATAGAATAGACAACTCTGTTGTGGCCCGGGCAAGGGGACGTGTGTGTGCCGGGGGACGGCGGGTGTCGTTTTTATGGCAAGTCAAAAACCTATTAATGCCCAGCTCAGCAGCACGTTCAACTTGTTACAATTTTTATTTTCCTTCTCCGTTGTTTTTGTCTGTTTTCTCATATGTCATACTCAGTCATACCCTAAAAAAGTTGCTTGACTTGCCGATTGAAGATTGAAGATATAGACGCAGATTACTATCGGAGCAGTATCGCTATATCTGCATATTCATAAGCTTCAACCTCTGGCCGACCTTGGCGGAGGGGTGATGGGAGTGAGTGACCATGTTAACACTGCTGTAAGAGCTTGTTCCATTGGCCATGAAAGAAAGTTGCAAAGTGTCAACATGCAGATGATACTGGGCGGCAAAATAAGAGATATAATGCAAATATTCCGCCCAGCCATCATAGCTTGTATGAGTTTTAGGAAAGTTTCCACGGCTATTAACTTAAAAATTCTTTTGAAACATAAAAAATATGGAAAATGTACAATAGTTATATATAGAAGAGTTCTTGCAACTTCTATACCTGTATAGAAAGTTTTTATTAAAAGGTACAGGGGATCTACAGGATGTACTATCTACATTTATTCTACAGGGAATCTTTTATAATGCTCTATTTTTTAAAGTTTTAGACAATAGTTTGTATTTATTATTAAGAAGATACTCCCAATGGGATGTGGTATTAATTTCCTTCATTAAATCTTTAATATATGTATTACTTGTTGGATTTATCAAGTGTATTGGCCATTCGCATTCTCACAATTTAATTTGGCTTCTTTCCTGTTCTGGTTTCTGTTTTTATTTGTTTTCTACTAGTATTTCCGCCAGTTGGCTTCTCTGTGGCTTTGCATTAGTAGCTTCTGCCTCCGAGTACGGAGGTATCTCATTCCTGCGCTCCGTCATATGTTCGTGTGGGTCGTGGCTATACCACCTTCCACTGTGCCCTGGCCTGGCCGTATCGTATCATTTATTGAGCCGCCTTTGGCGCATTGTTTTGACATGCCTTTAATATTTCAGAAAACGATAAAAACAAACTGCCTCCGCCCGCCACTTCTTCAGCGGTCCGGAGGGCAGGGAATATACATTTTTGGCACTGTGTTACTTCCAATCGATTGGAAACATCAGCGGCAATAACAAGTGCATTCCTGGGCCATTGATTGTTTGGCTGTCATGTTGAATTTTGAGTCTCGGAAGCGGTATGATTGTGGAGGAACTATAGAGCCCTCTGGCTCCAGAGCCATTACCTCCACCATCGCAATCAATTTCAATTAGGGTAAGTGGGGCAGGTGTTTTGGGCCACAAGCTGTGCTGCTGAGCATAATTAAGCTGCGTGTCATTATGCATTGCTGGCCGGGATCGTTTCGGGGCTTAATTCAATCAAGCCACCACCCCAACGTGGCCCTATCCGGAATCCTAGACGCCATCCTAGCGCTCCTAGAGCTCCTCCCTTCACTTTCGCATTCACTTTCACTTCCAGCAGTGGCAGCCAGCATGGAAATAATCACCGGAAATCTCCAAACGGAAACGGTCGTAATAATGGCACCCAAAATGGACGACAACGTCGCATTTAGCCAAACAAAGTGAGGTGGCAGTGGAATTGTGGCATTGGCATTGGCCAAGTCCCTGTCCCTGTCCCCAGTTCCTGGCTGAAAGTGTTGTTGTGCATGCTAACGGTACATTAATTCGAATTCATAAATAACAGTAACGAAAAAGAAATAGAGCCAGCCACCTGGCAAAGTGGAAATCAATGCAGTCGAAATAGAGTGCAGGAATAGGGCCGAAAAACCAAAGGCCAGGGGGGAGCAATAGGCCTCTTGATTCAGAGATTGTCTGATTTTCGTGTTTTTGTTAAGTGGGGTTACTAATTACTCACGTTGGGCGACCGAATGATAAATGGGGGAATTACTGAGTGGAGATTACAGAGAAAGAAATGTCATTCTAAAAATATACATGAATAATTATGAATAATTTAATTGATAAATCATAAAGGAAACTATTTTTAAACTTTGCAAATATCTCTTTATTAAAGATTGTTCTTCTGTGTTTAGTAAGTAATTATTACTTGGGAGACAGATAAGTAGAGTACCTCCCTTTCCTAAAATATATCCATCAATTATCATTTAATTAGCCTTAAAGTAGGACTGCACTTTGTACTTTCCCAGTGTCCTGAGTTCATAGTGCTGACCAAAAGTGAGCTACCAAAACAGCATAATCTCTGCCTGCCTGCCCTCGCACTTGACTTGATTTCGCATTCCCTGCCCGATAATGCCTGCAGCTCACGCAAGTCCGGTGGGGGGTGGGAGATGAGTGGGTGGTTGGGCTTTAGAGAGTCAGCGGTAGGTGGCTCTGACAGCTGCCGGGCTTTGTAGTTGACTGACTTCTTATCTCCTGCTCCCGGGCTGTGTCAGCTCAGTGGTGTCGCCTCGGGAAAATCCTTCCTTTTACTCTTTTTTTCGACAATGAATTGGAAATTATCGGGAACACAGAGGGAATACCATTACTAAATATGCAATAAATAATAATGGGTTCGCATAGCGAACTCAGAGCAGTGCTGAGTCACGGCATCTTTTTTTGTTCCACGCGGGATCGGGATTATAAATGACTAGCCTTCATAGAGGTTATGATAAATGGTGGTGATGGAAAGAAGTGCACTGGCATTGACAGCTCTGACATTGCCTAAATTATTGATCAATAGCTTGGGTATTTCTGTGCACTTTTCCAAAAACTAATCCCGGCCATAAACTTGTTTGTTTTCGTAAATCTTTTGCAGGAATTTCGAGATGTTTACAAAAATATTTCAAGATCAAAAACTACTCTGGAAAAATAAGAGCAGCCAGACTAGGCGCTGGATTTATCTCAGTAGATAGTATCTCTTTTTACTGTTCTGAAGAGCTTTGCAAATAAAATAAAACTATACACCTCCAGTTAACACTCAATATGGTCACATAACTCTTACGTATGCATCGCAATCATGATGATTTAACCATGCCATCCTTAGCCTTGCAACAGCGTGCCGCACGCCACATGGCCGCACGGACTATAAATTTAAATGGCCATTTCCAGTGTGGCAAAATGGTTAATAACCCATCTGAGGCATGGACACACTTTTTCCATTAAACCGAATACAATGCACGATGCTCGCACACCGGAAAAATATCGGCCTAAATGGTTAAAGATGGTAGGAGGCGGTAGGTGGGCGTGGCAGGGAAATCGGAAATGGGAAGTGTCCGGGTCAGAATTATATGAGCCGGGACTCGACTCGCTTTTACGGCCGTAACTTATGGCACACATTCGAGTTACGCATACGCACGGTTGGCCCATAAAACACATTTCCCTATTTTGTGGCGATTGTTAACTGTTTTTAATTGAAATCGTGCTGCTGGGTCTTTATCGAAAGTTATTACTTGCTGACAGGAATCATTTGCTTTTTGTGTGTTGCTGCTCTGGCGAATCTTGGATATTACGTATACGCACGGGTGTACCTAAATCACTTCTATCAATTACTAGCCGTTTTGTTTCAATTGTTGGGCGCTTTTAACTGGAAGTGTGTCGGGCCTTTATCAGGTTTTATCATAGCCTATTTGGCAATTTCGTCACTGGCTGACAAAACTCATTTGCAACTCAATTTGCCCATGTAAATTCAATCAAACCCGTCCACAGGCTGTCAATTATGGCATTATCACGAACAGAAAACTGAGTTCCAACTTTGCAGCTCCCCCTCGTTGCGTTGCGTTGCGTTGCGAAACTTTGGCCCAATTACAAACTGTTTTTTATCTATATATATGTGTACAGAGTACATGCTCGGCTACTGCCACTGCTCCTGATTCTGTTGATGCTCTTCTCTGGCCCGGTGTTGTTATTAAGCCTTCTAATTTGCATGCCCAGCCACCGACACCGACACACATACTCTCCTTGTAATTGAATTAGTTTTAATGTGATATTCTGGTGTGATAAGACCGACACCCAGATAGCTCCTTTATCCGTTTATGAGCGCTCGTTTATCAATTGCAGCCCGCACCATTCACTTGCAATTACCCAAACAAGAGACAACACACGGGCGTATCCGAAAGATACAATATCTCATGAGGAACGAGGAGGAACACAGTGAGGAGGAAAAATTTCAGAAACTGCCCGAGTAATACAAAAACGCCGAAAAAAACAAAGAGCACAAATTGCGGAGCAAACAGAAAATCCATTATGTTGTTGTAGTTAGTGTGGGGGCTGTTTAGTGTCTTCTTTTAGCTAAATACGACTTTTGCTCAATTTAATTTGCACTGCACTTTTGCGGTTGAAAGAAAACAAAATATGCATCACGCCCTTGCCAGCACTGCACTCCCTGCATCGGGGATCAGTTACCCATTATGCTGTGCGAGGTGCGATGAAATGCTAATCAAGCCAGTGGCCTTTGTTGCTGCTGCCACCGCAGCTACTCTCGTTACCTGAGCGATCCACCTGTCTGGGCCTGGCCAGTGGCAATTGGTGCAGCAGATGCAGATGCCGATGTCGATGCTGATACCGATGCAGATTCTAGAGGAATTCCCTCGGAGCACGCTTGATTTTCAGCTCGGAATTCGGAACACGGAACACGGTGTACGTTGCGTTCTCGACGCGCCACTTTTCAGACTGAGCGGCACGTCGGAAGCGAATCGCCAGCCGAGCCACAAAATGAGAGCACAGCTGTGGGGCCAAAGAAAGCCGACGGATGACGACGACGTCGCCGGTCGCCGGTAGCAGAAGCAGCAGTAGCAGAGGCAGTAGCACTGGCAGAGCATGTAATGATGGAGGAGGGATTCCCAGCGTAGGTGTGCTGGCTCCTCTCGAAAAGCACTCAAAAGCCACCGTTTGAGCGAAAACGAAAGTGACCGAAAGTGGTCACAACCGGGCCAATCCGGGAGTGGTGTTCTTATGCCCTTGGAAAGGGTATTATGATTTTTCAGGAGAGAGGGAATTAGCCCTTTTTTTTACCCAACATAACATCCGATTTTTATCTGATTTTGAAACAGAATGCCATTTATGAATAAGGACTTCGAGCTCCCTCGATCTACATCAAGATATGAGAAATATAGGGGTCATAAATATTTGATCAATTTTTGGCCAAAATCATGAGGGTTCTGACTTTCAAAATTTCGAAAATTGGGTAATGTTTTTGATGGCTTGAATATTTTGCAACTTTCTTAAGCGGAATACCATTTATAATTCAGTTCTCCAATCCCATTAGATTAGCACCAAAACATTTGAAAATTAAAAAAAGAAAAAAAAGAGATCCCATTTTTGGTCCAAATTCGTGGTTTTATAAATTACCTCTTTAAAAAAATATGTGCAAATTTGGTCCATTTTTTTGCCATATTTTGATGGAGAGTGAAAGTACTAAGTACGAAAGTCTAAGATTGATAAGGTATGACATTTTCTGAACTTTAAAGTTTAAAGCTTAAACTTTAAACTATTAGCCAAGCTATAACATGAAAAAATTTAAATTTTTCGAAAAAATGAAAATTTTCTTTGGTATCAATAAAAGGACAGGACTCTACCCAATCCAGGTAGAGTCTCCTCAACCTATTTGGTATTTTTGGATATTTGGTATGGCTTGATTAAAAGTTTTAAAACTTTTCTTTAAAATATGTTCCGGCTTAAAGGTACATACTGCTAATCCAGAATTGAGCTGAAAGAAAACTTTTTGATACTGAAGAAACTTCTCTGATACTTGAATTAAGTAATAGTTCCATGACCCACTTGAATAATAAGAATTATATTTTTGGAAACATTATTTTAATAATAATTTTTATACCAATTTTTTGTAGTAAATGGTTACAAAATCACAATTGGCACATCGCCTTTTAAGGTTTTGTTCAATTCTTTTTGGTTTTAAAAGCAGCATCGTTCAACAATTATAACAGCTATGATAAGTTAAACTAATGACTAAGATTAAAAATAGGCACTGTTCGTGTTGTTTAAGATGTCGTTTTAGCTGAAGAAGTACACAGAGTCGAGTACGTTGCGCAGGTCGAAGTCTCCCTTTTGGGGCATTTGTTTTAGGGTGCGGTTGAGCTGGCGCTTGGACAAGTCCTCCACGGAACCATCGTTTGTGAAGTCGCTAAAGGATTAAAATAAATATAATTAGTAATTAGTTAAGATTAGTTTCTATTAACTCACTTTTCCTTGAAGCTGTAGGTGTGTCGCATGAACTCGGAGAGCTGCTCCAGGATGGGCTGCGAATGGAGGGCCACAAACTGCTCCCGGCACATCCGATTCAACTCTGGGACCGTATTGGCATGCGTCCAGAAACAGTCATGGACTGACACAAAGGTGATGCCCTGGCGCTCGCAATGAAGCGAGGTGAGCATCATGTGCGAGGAGTCCAAGGAGTGGATGAAGTTGGGCGGAAAGGCGTTCTTCTGCTTAAGGATGTTGGGCCGCTCGTACATGTCCATTGGCAAATTGGCAGTCACTTTCAGTCCGGTGCGGGTAGTGTGCTTTACATCCTGACGATTATACGGCTGAACCACTGGCAGCCCCAGTGGGGTAACCCATTCCACGTTCTGGCTACAGACGCCAGAGATCAGGCGCGCACACTCCGTAAACCAATCTTGGATTTCTCGGGTCGAGGTGAACATTTCCCTGAGGCTCTCGAAGGTCTTGGTGGTCAAGTAAGTAGAGGCTGGCCACACCCAATCCTTGGGAAACTCGTCAATGTCTTTCAGCTGACGGGCTATCTGGAGACGAGCACCGTAACGGGTAACGCCATACACCGTGGTCATCACTGTCTGCTTAATAACCTTGCGGCGCACGAATCCCGCCAGGGCTTCCGCCACATGCAGACCATTTTGGGCATCTGTTTTGCGACTTTTTTCCACCAGTGCGGCTACCGCGCTGTACACATCCTGCGGTATGGCCGATGGCGCCAGGTTAACACTGCAGGCACCGGCCTTATCTCTTCCCAGAGCCGCATAATGCTGGAGACCATTGCAAGATCCGTCCTGGTGAATCGGGAAGCGACTGAGATATGCAGCAGGGTCCGGAGAGCGATGTACATTGGCGATTTCCATACAACAGGCCAGGGTTTGCCACGGCTCATCCGACTTGGCCCACCACATACGACCAGTAAGCGGATTGTCGGCAGAGTCCAGAATATCCGGCATAATCTCCTCCGCATAGAGCAGACGCTCCCTCACCGAATCTCGCTTTTTCAGGCCTGTCAGATTGATGCAGTGCAGCTTCAGCCAACTGAACCCGTCTACCCCTAAAGGCTGGGCCTGGTCAAAGATGAGCATAGAGCGAGCCAGATCGGATCCAAGGTGGTTTAGGTGCGGGGGCACAGGATAAACTCGTCCGCGGAAGTCCATGTTGTGAGGCAGCCAGAAGACTTTATCACGGAACTAAAAAAGAATTCAAATATATCAATGATTCTCTTAAATTTAAAATAATATTACTCACATGCTGCGCCAAGGACAAGCGATAGAGTGCATCGCACCATAAGCTGTACATCTCCGCCTGCTTTCTTCGGTGCACCAACTTGTCGCGGAACTGCTTCGCCCGATCTGCGTTGGAGACATCATTACCCTCGGCGTTCTTGGGCGGCAAACTGGGAAGCGCAGGCAGGGAGCTGGGCGGCTGGGGAACATCCAGCTTAGCATCGCCGCCGTTCTGGAAGACCTCGATGATGACGTCTAATAGCTGAGTGTTAACGCGCCACGGGACGCTGGCCAACTGATTTAGGGAGTCCAGAGCGGGGTATAGATGCTGGGGATTGGAGGCACGGATACGTTCCCACTGCTGCACCGCCTGGTGGGGCAGACGAATCAGCTCCGATTTGTTGAGCAGGTAGCCACCGTTATGCGGGGTACTCCATGGTTGCGGGGGACACAGCATTGGCACCAGATTCGAGTCAAAGGTTAGTGTCTGTTGTCGCGACGCTCGCAGCAATCTGGCTAGGACCGGGTGTGGCTTAACCTCTTCCTTGACAAGGCGTCCCTGGTTTCGGAATAGAGTGTAGAAGGCGGGCAACAAGTTCTGAGGTTGTGACGCTGTCTTGGATTTACTCTTGGTGCGCATCAGATGAGAGTCTATCTTTATGTCGCGCATCAGAATGTTGTACAGGAATCGACCCACTCCAGTGAGGACATTGGATGGCCATGGCACCTCAGGCTGGTCCATGCTGGGGCCACTGTGCCGCTGCTCGTGCACCAAACGCTGCCACGCCTGACGAGTGTTGTCTTGCGTCTCTCCGCTGTCCCAAAGATCGCAGTAGGAACTGTAGATCTCCCCGATCTTTTCCAGCGTCCCGTTTTGTTTCTTCTGTTCGATCTGATAGCGTTGCTGTACTTTTTGGCCCAACTCCTTGTACAGCTGCCCCACTGTCGGACTGAAGGTCTCTGAACCTGCGGCCAGCTTGTACAGCTCCTTGATGAGAATATCCACAAAGTGCGAGGTGTCCATAGTCTTCAGGTAGGTGTAGTAGTTCATATAGCCGTGTGGTTTGAAGCGAACTTGAACCCGAAGTGTGTTGAGATCTCTGACAATGGCGGCGGATATTTGCTTGCGCCACGTTTGCTCCAGATCGTTGAGTTTCTCTCTCTGCAAGTATTTCAATTAGTTATTTCAAAGAAATATATAAAATATTACTTACACATAGCTTGGCATTCGCAAACTCCTTCGATTTCTCAATTGACTTGATAGTTATGCTGCCTTCCAGCTCCACTTGCAGCTGCTCGCGAGCTAGCTGCTCCAACTGTTCTTTGGTATAACCCATCTTGGAGTTCATTATGGCGTAGTCCGGGTCCTTTTTCGAAGTGAGGTGTTCATTGAGGTGATTCAGCAACTCGTTGTCGTAACCGAGCTGTGGTGGCTCATAAACGGGTGTAAACTCAGGACGCAATCGACGTATGGCATCCAGAGCTATGTCCCGCTGGTCGGCATCAAACTTGGAACGATCCATTATTTGGTTCAAGCTAAATCCTGCAGCCTCCGCTTGATCAATATACACGGATATGTGGTGCAGATTCTGCTCATCCGACTCCACACGACCCAGGCACTCGAAAATGGCTGCATAGGTCTGCTCATTGAACGACAACCCATCTTCCTCGATCAGTTTAAAGAGCTCCTGGCATCGGTCAAAGTATCCTTTGCCCGCATATCCATGAAGGAGGATGTTGTAGAGATCGATGGTGATGAGACCCTCGGAGAAATGGGGAAGAGAACTCTTTCTCACACGACCTCGGTACGCAATTATGGTGGACAGTGCCCGACTTAACATATTCGCGGAAACGCAGACATTCAAGTAAGTGTTGAGGTTCATGTGGAGGGCTCGCTGCTTGGCTAGGCGTTCCTGCTCCTCGTTGACATGCACCTTGCTCTTGAAACTATAAAAAGAAGCACTTTAATGTCAATCTCATCCAAATCCACTTAAAACTTACCGCTTTTTAGACTTGGCTGTTACTGAAATGGCATTTGGCATAGCCACCGCCGTTACGGATGAGGGTTTGCTTTTGTCCAGGGGATTAATGTAGGGTTCAATGGCCTCAAAGGGATCATGAGCTTCTGACTCTTCCACCACAGCTTTCGAATTTGTTAAGCTGAAAAAAAAGTTATCTAATTAACAATGAAATCTTCTATATTCCATAAGATCCTACCCAAAATCGGCTTCCATTTGTTCATTTCCCATACTCTCGATTATGTCGCGAAAGTTGTGGAAGCTTTTGAGGATATTTTGCACCTCATCCGGATTGGCTATAACCTGCTTGGTGTACTTATCCTTGCCAAAGAACAGCATGGGTCGGTCATCATAGATGCCAGACTCTAGCAGAGATCCGTCCAGAGTGTCTATATCGATCTTTTGATACTCTACAGGTTGTCTTTGTGGCAGCTCCATACCGGTCTTTGTTTTTTTATCCTTCTTATCCTCCCGGGCACGTCTCTCCAGGATTTGCTGCTGGGTTTTCTGTATAAACTCGGCTAGCTTCTTAGACTTTAATCGTTTCACCCGCGACCGGCGTTCACTGATGGCCTGCTCGGTGACTGGAGGAGAAGTTTAAGGGATACATTACTCAGGTAAACTCTAAAAGAACTTAAGCTCGTCCTTACCCTCCAGAAGCTCCACGTATTTGGCATATCGTGGCTTGCGCATTCGCTTCTTTTTGGCCTGTTCCAAAGCATCGGTTTGGGTGGGTGTTGTTGTCTGTGGACGAACCGCTGTCGTTGTTGTTGTTGTAGCAGCTGAAGTCACTGCAAATAGAAAGCACATGGTTGGGTAGATAAACATCTTGAAGCACTCGTCCCTACTCCCGCAACTCACCGGCCGGTATTTGGCGGTACAACATTTGATAATACTGCTGATAATTGACGAAATTTTGAGGCGCAAATCCGCCGCAGTCGCAGCACACCGCATTTTGCGATGTTGGGGGTGGCGCTCGGAAGGCCCTACGAACGGCGCCCGCTCGGTTGGCGGTCAGCAAACGGTACATGTCAATGTTGTTGACTCGTATCCCTGCAAATCGCCTCGAGTTATCCAATTTTTCGGCAGTTTTCACACAAGTTTTGCTTGCATAATACACAATGCCCGACCCTGTCCAAGTTGGTGTTTTGATTCCGCTTCACGTGTGGTTGGTATGGAGCAGGAGGGTTGGGGGGTGGTGCCATTTCACACTGCTTGAAAACAGCTGGCCCGTAGTTGGTTATCTGGCCACACTTACGCATCCACTGCTTGCAAGCAGTCTAAAAACCTCTTGGAAGGCCACTTGCGGTCTTTTCAAACACTGTTTTTTACTTCGAATATTTTTCGAATAAACTGCTTGCTCCGACCTAACTGTTACAATTCAAATCGAAAAAGAAACACAAATTAAAAAATGCCGCCAAAAAAGGCCAAGAAACAAGAAGAGCCCAAGAAAATAGGTCCCCAGCCGCCTAATGTATTCCTCTACATCCAACTGGCGGCCATAACTCGCCTGCCGAAGACCAGACAACCATTGGAGATCCACATCAGCCAAGGCGGCGCTCTGTTAGTGAAATGCTCCGAACAATACGACACAGACGGCATTATCATGCAAGAGGAATTCGATTTGAAACCCACCTTTACGCTAATCTTCCAGCAGGACAATGTGGACCGGATTAACCATGCGGCGGATAATCCACTGCTGGTCGAGCTCTACATGCGGGAAAGCCCCTTTTCGGAGGATGAAGGTGGGCTGGAGGAGGAATATGATGGCGAGGACGATGAGAAAATGGGTATTAGCTCCCGTTCTAGTAATCCAGTCGAGGTAGGTTGACTTGATTCCACCATATCTTAATTTTTTATTCACAATAATGTTGTTTCCACCAGATAGTTATTGAAAATGTGGAACGAAATAAGGACGCCTCGGGCGCGGAACAATTTTCGGCCAGGATGACGTTCAAGATGGTCCTGCTCTGCGTGGGCTTCTTGGATGTTATCAAGCTGTTTGGCCACTCGCGCAGCATGGTCCGGGAGAACCTCTTCCTTTATCCGATGCCAGATGTGCAGGAGGATCTGCGTAGCACCATCCACACGGAATGGCACCTATATACCCTGCTTCCTATCGCGAAACAACTAACTTTCACCAACATGTCCTTTGTGACTTTTGAAAGCATCTATAACCTGAGGGATGAGTACATTCTGGATACCACCAGCATGCGGGTGCTGATTAGCTTCCGCTCAAGGGTTCCCGGAGATCGCAACGACTTCCAGAATATCCCATTGTGTGACTTTCAATGCTTGGAGCGGCTGTGCATCGGCTTCCAGCCACTGCATCATGTTTTCGAGTCCTTTCGTCGCGCCGTCCAGCCGTCAAACGTCACCGGGCTGAAGTCCACCATGGAGGTGGAGCCGTACCGCCTGTTCGATGAGCTTCTCTGCACCGACGGCATGACGGTTGATTTCTCAGACATTGACCAGGGTGGAGATGATGCCTTGGTGTGCAACTCCTTCCACCGCTTCATCCTCACCCAGAAAATGGCGGACATCCTGTCGTATGCCGTCACCTGCCAGCAGTATGTCCTGGCAGTGGATGTGTATCAAACAGTAGGGTACACCAAGCCGCAGAAGGTATTTCAGGGTATTTTGGACCCATCCATAATGGCTTATCCGGGAGGTAAGTGACTTTCATCTTATGGAGGCTTTGAGAAATATTAAGTGTCCTTGAAACAGTGCAAAACATGAGGTTTGCCGTCCAGCTGGATTACATGGGCAAGTTGAAGCCGACTTCGAAAAGGCAGGGAACCGTGAGCATCGCCAGCAGCCAGAGGACCGACACCATTGTCAGCCGACCCCCGACATTCGCCATCATCAAGCTGTGCCTCCTGGCGCCGATTGGGGAGATCTACAAGGAGCTGCAGGTTTTCCGCGACAGCTTCGTCCGCCAGAATCGTCTCCTCTTCTGCGATCAGCCGCTAATCCCGCCAATCGGGATACCCCTGGAGGAGGTTCAGGCCGATTCGTTTGCCCGCTTCGATAAGTTCATCCGGGACTGCATCACCTTCATCATTGAAAAACGTGTCCACAAGATTGAGGATCGGAAACAGCACTTTTGCTGTGCAGTGCAGAACCTGGCCAATATCATGATGAAAGTGATTGGCAGTGTCTACAACACCCGGACTCCTACCTCCACCAATGTGGAGTTTTCGGTAAGAAAGACTATTATTTTGTAAGGAGGTCATCTTTTAATCCACCTTTCAGAACCTCTGCGCCATAGCCTACAATGACCTGGAGCCTCGGGTCCATGGAATGGTGGAGCAGGCGGAGAACGAGGGCTTCGAAACCTTTGGAGGTGGTCGGGCGGAGCAATCGGATCGAATCATGGACTACCTGAACACCATCAAGTTGCTCCGAGCCGTAGGCGATTATCGTTTGGCGAATCTATTCCTCGACAAGGTCAGCAATCTAATCGCCGGCATAGTGACTCATTGATGAAAGTTACTCAACTTGGAGTAATGTTTTGATGGAAATAACTTTTCCATAAGAAAGTTTACTCATATTTTGAGCTTTAATTTTTGATACTTTTTACCGGAAGGAAGAGGTTTGTCAGAAACCCGAACAGTGATTCAGACACTTGGTTTGCTAATTCGATTAGATTTTAAATGAATAACGTAAATAACGTTAAAAAATTACTCGTCCCTTTCCCGGTAGCATTATTCATTATGACCTAATATCTCTAATTGATTAATTTTTCAATGAAGCGTTACTGGTTCTGAACTGGAATGAATTTTATAAATATCCGAATGCGGAAAAGCAAAGATAGCTCTCGAGTTATCAATTTAGATACTCTACCATGTTGGCTAATCTATATTATATTTTTTGACTATACAGGCTAAAGTCGAAAACCCCAGTGACGAACGATTCAATTTCTATTTGCTTATCATGCATATGGAGTTCAAGGACTACGAGGCTGCCAGAGAATACTACGGAAAGAGTCACCTGGCCAACCACTACGAGTACTATGCGTAAGCACTGGCCCATTCATATATCTACTCGTCACTCCATACCTAAATAGATACCATGTCAATGGACTGATATCACAGGAACTGGATTAAGTTGTACCTCAACTACTATGACACACGTGCAAACCCGGAGACCACAGCCGACTGTACGGAGTGTCTTCTGCGGAGCATTACGATGTTTGCGGAGCGGACTCCTCGACAGCCGGATGCCTGGATCCTCCTCTACTGCTACTACAAGCTGTTCAAGTACGAGCCAGGCTGTGCCTATGCCCGCTGGCGGTTCGAGGACAACCAGACTCACAACCGACCCACATCCCCGACGGCCCCGCACAGCCTGTGGGGCCTTTTCCTGGCCATCAACCCGAATTTCCCCTCGAAACGCGGCCAGGTCTTCTTCGAGGTCTTCAAGATGTTTGTTCGTTTGGGGCTGTACGAGTTTGCCCAGGTTGTTTTCGGAGTTGTGGAGAATTTGTGCGCGGAGTCCGACAGGTACATGGTGAGAACTCAGCTGGCCATATTCCTTGACCAACTGGACGATGACTTTGAGTTGGCAGCCTTTGACTTTGGAGAGGGAATCGAGGCTGAAAGGGCGGTTAGTTTTGTGTTGATACTCGAACCGAGACTCTCATCATCTACTGTTTATTCCAGGCTGCCATGAATGCCCAGATCAACGGCAATGTGGAGTACTATCGTGGCAGGAAACTTGAGGCCTCGCTCTACTACCAGGTTTGCCTCACATTGCCGCCACCCGAGGAGAATGAACGCGACTGTTTCGAGCTCAGCAAGCTGCGGCTGGGATACATCTCCTACGAAATGGGAGACAACTACAAGGTCATCGAGGCTCTCAACAATCCGTTCTCGGGCAAAATGATCACCCTCGTTGCGGACTACTTGATGGGCAAGTCCTATTACAAGAGGGACCATCTGGAGGTGGCTCTGCATTGCTTTGCCAAGTGCACCACGGCGGAAACCCATGTGCCGAATGTCTGGGGGTTTCTAGCCTTGATTAACCTCAAGTTGGGTGAGAACTACAAGGCCATAGAGTGCTGGAAGTACGCCAAGATAGTAAGTATCCATAAAACTTAAAATTTGTATTAAAATCGGTCACTCTTTTAAAGGAACCGGATCGCACTATTGATGATGAAATGATATTTACGGAATTGGAGGCCATTGACGTGGACACCATCGATCTGTTTACCGATGTGCCCGGTCAGGCGGCGGAGGATTTAATGGAGGAAGAAAGCATCAATTGATTCTGTATATTTTTTTGTGTCTTTTTCGAGTGTGGACCCATAAAAATCCAACATTCCGTGTGGCTAAGCGCTCTGCTGTTCTCATAATAGCTTCATCTGGGGCTGCCATCTGGGTAAATGGCGCGGGAGGGTTGGATGTGGTGGTCACCCTTCGTGGCTCATTTGTTGCTGGTTAGCTGGCTGCCGTGACTTGTTGACACAAGGTAATGAGACGGGACAGCCGCAATTTGCTTACATAAGACGGAAACCACACACAAGTTGCACATGGCAGATGCATGTCCTGCCTGCCCTTTTATGTAGCATACTTTCGAGGATGCCAGCGAGCTAAAAATGGCGCTGCAGTCTGCATCCAAATATGGCCCACGTCGGTCCTGGTGATGGCATCTGCTCGTCTGCCGTGCTGGGCGAGAAGCCAGCGGCAAGTGTGGCCAGCAGCACAGCCTTGGCCATTCGCAACTCGACTATAATCGCCCATCGGCTCTCCATATACCTGCCCCAGCTCCTCCTGCCCTCGCGTGACCCTCAAAAGGTAAAATAGGGCTTTTTAAAGAGTTCCAAGTAAAGGGAGTGTTGGTTCGGTTTTTACCTGCTTTCAGCTCATCACCGAAATCAACTGCCATGTGGCCCAGTTTCGGGAGCTGCTCATCTTTATAGGTCAGTCCCGGGATTCCCCCGAGCTGCGGGAGAAGATCCGAAAACTGCGGCGCAGTTGTGTGGATTCCTGCAAGCACACGGCCCACTTGATCACCCCCCAGCCGCGTCACTGTCTGGGCAGTCCCAGCGAAAGGATGCACCTGACCCTTCTCTTTCATCTCACCCAGCAGTTCCAAAACGAACTCATCAAGAGCTATCGCTTGATTCAACTCGTGCCTCTGGACATGACGGAGTACTATGGTGAGACTGCAGTTTCTTAATTAAAGCTTAATAGTAATCTTGGATGAATCATTACAGCTCCCTCCCGCACTGCCCCCTCTAATCTGGGCAATGTCATTAGTCAGATTCTGCTGTGCAAGCAAATCAATCCCGACTTCCAGCAGGAGGAGCTATGCAGCATAGTCAAGGACTCCCAGGAACTGGGCGAGATCTTGGAAGAGCTGCAAACGCATATGCCCTTGCCAGAGGCTTCTCCCGATTCCGAGTGGGATCAGACTCAGAAATGTAAGTCCTTCGAGTCCAATAGTGTCAAGATATTAAATATTTTGTTAAAACTTCCAGCGGAAAGTAGTCAGATTTCCTTGAACACCCCAGCCTGGTATGCCCGCCAGCGGAGGAAGAGCTGCAAGAGCCGTAGCCGCAGTCTGTGCTGCTGTTTGGCCAACAACGGAGCCAAAACATATTAAGAGATTAAAAAGTGGTAATAAAAAGTCTTCAAAACACATAGTTCCAAGAACTAAAGCACTAGTTAATTGGTATCTTCAGCAAGGAAGTGAAAACCTGTAGCAGATAAAGCACCATTTAGTGGGAAACTTTGATTTCCAATCCATATAAGAGTCATCGAGTGTAATTGCTGCTTCAATGATAACCAAGCCACGTTATGAAAACGATAAAATTTTATTCCCAGAAATGATAAAGGCAAGAAAACACAAACAAAAATCGGCAATGTAGGACATCAAAGAGCACAAAGGCCATTAAACCAAAAATACAAATCGTGAGTTGAGATCCGCGGCGGAGAATGATGAAATCCAAGGTGTTTACTCCTTACATGGACAAAGGGCGATAAATTCACGGAAAGCAGGTGAAATTCCACTTTATGACGTGCAACAAAGATGTCATATTTCTGCCGGAGAGAGAATCCCAGAAGCGTAAAGTCTGTTTACTCGCCATTTAGTCAGGCACTTAGCGGAGTAGGTGATGGCGGTGGCAGTGGCTGTATCTGTGGCTTTGGACCGGCGCCCACCAGGTGGCCGTAAACGTTGATTAGATTCCGGAATCCGGATTACACCGCGTGCCTCGCCAATGACAACCGGGTTGTGTGAAGCGCCCTGTTCTCTAGAATCAGATAGTGCTGCTTGGCAACTGGAAATCCCAAATCCCGCCAAGTCACTCAAGAATCACTTATTTTTGTTTTGATTTTGCATAGTTTAGGTATTTAATTTTAAAAATATGCCTTTGTCTTTTACAAAACATATCTCTACATTAAAAATATATGTATATCTTTATATATATATGTATATTGTATGCAGATTTATATGGTATATAATATATAGGTGTATATATTAGGTATAAACTTCTACATGTCATTTGGATTTTCACAGAAAATCTTTACATTTTTTGAGTAATGCTTTTTAATTGTTTCCTTGTGCGCTCTTCTATTTTTTATAGTTTTTATCTTTTAATCTTTTGTTTTATTTCTCGCGCTTCCCTCTTCTAGAGACTGTAGACCAATCCTTTAGTTACTTTGTTGAGCATTTGCATTTTTGGAAGATTCTGAGTTGCTCCGTTGGCACCATCCAGACCTAGGTCTCTGATCTGTGCTCCTGACAAGCTATTTGACACAAGGCAATAAGCAACAACAACTAACTTAATGGTTAACAACAATCCCTACGCGATTACACGATTACACGGTCTGTTTAAGTGTTTTAGAGTGTGTTTTAGATACAAAAATGTACGTTATCGCTAGAGCTATCGTTAGACATTCGCTACAACATTATAAATTCACTATTTGTTCACGATTCTTTCTGGCTAATATCACCGTTATCACTGCAATGCCTAAACTCGGCTTAAGTCTAAGCAGAAAGAAGTCTTTTCCTGGATAGTAGAACAGGTCATGTGTGCAAACAAAATGGTGCTACTAAAGGGTAGATAAACAAAGGAACTAACTTAGCCGCTAGGCGCTTGGATAGTCACTCAACGAACAGAAACGAAAACGGTGAAATCATTAATGGAAATTTGTGCAAAAAAGCACACACACTCACATAAATCAAAAGACTAAAACGCGACACAACAATAAAAACTAACAACTAAAAAGCTTAGCAATTAGGCCCTAAATTACGGGTGAGAGACTGTGGGACGTGTGCGGGTGGCGCTGGTGGAGGTGGTGGTGGAGGTGGCTGTTCTGCTACAGCTCTTAGCTATCTGCTATCCGGATGGGTGGGTGGGGCTTATGTGGGACTGATGTGGAGGCGTGGTGTTTTGCAGTCTGGCTGTCGAAAGGAACTGTAATGCGTTCGGTGCGCTCTAGATGCGTCCGCTTTTGCTCGCCGTCGATGTGGACAGTTGTTCCAGGCGGGAGCACAGCTCCTGGGCCAGGCGCAGTTGATTCGCAGCGGCGGCGGCGCACGAGGTGGCAGCTCCAGCGGCTCCTCCGACGGGCAACTGGACACCGGCCACGGCCTCCGGATAGCTAATGCACACGCCCACCCAACGGGCTTGACTGCAGGCATGAGACTGCAAAGAAAGAAAGAAAAAAGTTCTATTAGTTTAATGAATAATAGCTCTTTTCTAAAAAGGTGTTTCTTTGGTTTCCGGCTCACAGATGTTGCGCAAAAAACTACTTTATTAAAAAAAACAGACAAAGAACTCAGAAAAAAAAAAAAAAAAAACTAAACATTTGATCAAACAGCGGGGCTGGAGGAAAACTTCAATGCTAATTTCCAAACTGAATGGCACCAGCAGCTGGCTGGCTTATTTGCTTTCGGTTATCGAAAAAATGCGGAGGTGTCAACCAGATATACTTTGCATATTAACGGTTGTCAGTTATTATCAAGTTAGTTAGTTGTACTCGCAACAAGTTAGTATCTATCAAATATTAAGCTTTTGAAAGTGAATTATTTTTCACTTAATTTGTCAGAAAGAAATACCATCAGAGAGCGATGGGGGTCTGGAAACTCACCATGGCAAAGTCACGCTTCCACTGGACTCCGCACTGGCCGTCGCACAGGGGGCAGGGACGCTCCAGGCTATAGCCACCGCACTCGCTGCAGTCGAGGGACACATGATCGTCCGTCCAGGAGACGCCGCAGGTGAAGCAGGAGCCCATGTGCTGGCGCAGCTCCTCGATGGTCAGCACGCTGTCCATGCTAATCTCCAGAGGGCTGCCCACCAAGTCCGGCAGAGAGGCGGACAGACCGAGAGTGTGGTGCCTGGAAATAGCGGAGGGAAGGAAATCATGATTATTAATCGGGGGCTGACAACCGTGACCTTGCCAAGTGGGTGGCGGCATGCGCTAGCGTGATTATGATAATGAGCAGAGGGCGATGAGATGGGCCTTGGGGGTGGGGGTTGGGAGGCGGAGAAATGATTGGCAACTGTACCCGTCGCTACTGCGGTGTGAGACTTTCGCCCGATCATGTGAGCAATCGCGATGGCGACGGGGCTTTTGTTGGTGTTTATTTTTTTTTTTTTTTTTCGGCCCCAAAATGCGAAATGATAATGATACGACTGCGGCGGCGACGGGGACTGCGAATACTTAAACAAACACAGACTGACGACGAACTGTTGAGCTGAAGGTGCTGGCCCCTTTCATTAATGGGCCAAAGTCGTGGCCAAATCGCAGGTGTGGCTTCGCGTTGGATTCTCTCTATTTTATTGTGGCTACGGTGTACTCTGCCCCCACCCCGATAAGATTGCAAAAATCATGAATGAGCCCCACAACCCTTTCCCGTTTGATTTCTCGACCAAATCACCCTGACATTGTTTACATTGAAATTTGCGAATTTGGGATTCGAAAACGGAAACAGCTACATCTACATCTAGAGTGTATTTCCAGCTAAAATGAATCATGGCGATGATGAGGATGGCGATGGCGATGGCGATGGCGTCTAAATCTGAATACTTACGACAGGGGACTGCAGATGTCGGCGATTTGGGGACCGTGAACGCTGGCGATCGACATATTGGCTGCTGTTGATGGCACTGCAATTAAAAACAAGAAAAAAGGTGGAAACCGAAATCAGTTAAAGTTCAATCCGAGGGTTCAATGCTGGTAAGCAGGTAAGTGTTCGCCGGCGAAGGTAAACGAGGTGCTTGGTGTGCAGGTGCGTGCCAGTAAATAAGCTCAACTGTACCAAAGATCACGATCATCCAAATGCTATTGCTCTCGATCTCGATCGATATAGAGATACAATCGTACATTTCCCCCAGCTACATGGACGACATTCTTGGCTAAAATTAACAACTATTGGCAGTGGCAAGGGGGGGAGACCGACACAACTGCTAAAATCCGGTTGAAACAACCATAAACTTAAGGCGAACCGAGGCCGATGATCAGTGCGTCATCTCTCTGTAGTTTCAATTGTTTTTTGGTCGTGCAATTAAACAACGTATACGAGTATGTGCGAATTATTTGGAATTGGAAGCGAAACGTTAATTGCCCGGGCGAGTATCTCCTTGGGGGAATACTGTTCCCCAGCTACACACTATGACATATAGTATAGTACTACCACACAGTATACTATATGTTTTAGACGACCTGTCTACATTGTCGGCACGATTTTGGCAAAGTTGCAAAAAATATGTGTATATTTTTGTGATGCCACAAAGAGCACATGACTGCTACAGCGTCTGCTTGCCTTTTGGCATCATAATAAATAAAAGCGAACATATAGTCTGGGTTGTTATGCGGCCATCATCCATACATACGATTCTATATTTATCTTGGATCGGATGTGAGAGGGGAATTATGGCCAGGAGATGGTTGGCAACTTGGCTGCAACTGCAGCCTGGTTCGGGGCTTTGCTGGCCGCAATTTCAACGGCCACGGCGCAAAAACGAAATTGCTGTAATTTATCCGAGTGGCAGGCAGTAGTAGGCAGCGGGGCACACAACTAGTTGCATTTAATTTGATTTTATTTATTTATAGAAGGGCACTCATACAGCCTCACAGCAGAACCAGAGACACCAGAGACACAGACAGGCGCGACTTGTTTTCTGTTTTATTTCTGTTGTGTTTTATTTTGGGCACGGAAATACTTACATTTGTTGGTTTTTTATTTACAGCAACAGCTACGTTGTTTTTTGTTGTAAAGCGAGCGATTTTCTTTTTTAATTCTGCCGCGCTATTAATAAATCCAAATTGGGATTTGTTGTTTATGGCGTTTTTGTGGTTTGCAGTTGGCCTTGCGTAAGCCAGACAATAAAATTACTTTTTATAATTGTTTGGAAATTAACATTAACCGTTGTATATTATACAGTAGGTAGAGTAAGGTAAGTCAGTAAGTAACTTTTCACACGCGATGCGAGACAGTTAGCTCATGAAAAATGCAATATTTCCAGCACAGCGATTTGCAATTACTTCTGTAGTGCAGCAGTTTGTATATAACTTTCAGAACATGTATCCAGGTTGTTCGATTTGACAGAGGCAACAGCGCACTTTTATAGTTGGGCTTGGGAATTGATTTTCTCCAGATTCGGATATATATTTTCACCAGAGCCGAAAGACCAAGTGGCAGGCACGACAAACCGCGAAACTCAAATGAACGTCGCTCGCCGAGTGCGGCCCGCTTTTATAGCCGTGCCGGCTGAGAGTGCCGGCGATGCGAGTGGGAGGGAGAGGTGGGCAGGCGTGAGAGTGGGGCCCCCGACTCAGAGGGAGAGCGAGAGGCAGAGGGAGAGCCAGAGAGACCCAGTGATATTGCTCGCCTCGCATGACAAAGCGAAGCTAACGAACTTGCCAGATCCCCAACACGCATACACTCACACACTGTCACGAAGTTCGCAATAATCGGGAGGGAACGGGCAGGGGGGCAGGGGGGTGAATCAAAAGCCAAAACAAAGTCAGATGCTGACCAAATTAGCGGTAGTTGCCAACAGGCTGGAGCCACGGAGAGACAAAAGAGCGGCTCTCTCGGCGGGAGCGAGAGGGACGGCAGCAGTGATAACAAATCAAAACAAAACCAGAAATAAAGAAAAGTGATAGCGAATGTGAGATACCCGGTACGAGGTGCAGATACTTTTGTATCTCAACAGATAAGATACTTTTCTTTCAGTTTAGTTTTCAAAAAAATGAATAACTAGAAAGATCTCTGGTTTATTAAAATTTCTATTAATAATATTCATTAAACAGAGCTGATTAATAATATTATTAGCCACACTATATATACCCCTCACCTTTACAGTATCTTGGGACTTCCCTGGTGTGAGTGGGCCAGGGTAGTGGGGGCCAGGGAGGGGGCACATTTAACGGTCAAGCACTGCGGACGGCACTTCCCCTACACTTACACCCTATCTGCACAGCTGCAGTACGTTACATACATATAACGTATACGACACATTGACCGGACGGACACTAGTACGTTGACTAGGTGTAATCGTCAGGAGGGTTATTGACGCATGTCCAAGAAGACAACAACAAGATGCGACTTGGCAACCGTCACCAGCACCGACGGACGCATTTCATTTGAATAACAAATCATTTCTCGCTTTGACAGGTAGAGAGCGCCGGACAGCAAGGACAGGGGCAGGGACGTGGATAGTGCGGATTCGGGTTCGGGTACGGGTTCAGGTTCGGGCAAGAGTCCGTGAATACAAGGTGGCAGGTGGAAAACAAGAGTGAATGCCAGAGGGAGGTAGGCCTAGGGTGTGATCCTCGGAAGGTTCACAGGTAGCACACGTTCCTATTCTTTGGAATCCCATATGGAAATTTCCATTGCCACCATTTTTTAAATATTTAATATAATAATAAAAACATGTTTTTAATTTGTTAAAAAATAATTCTAAATTAAAAACCCTTTTTTTGCTGTGCAGGGTTTTTTTCCCCAACCATAAATATAGAAGGCAAGTGACGGTACATGTGGACGCATACCTCTCTCGCTTATCAATCGATCGCTAATCTTATCAGCAAAGCCTCCCTCCCCTTTTTTGTGCTAGATACATATGTTTTTATTTTTTTTTTCGCTTATTTTTTAAATAAAGTGTAACGGTAAAACACATTTGGTATGCATATTACAAAGACAGGGTAAGTCCCGGACTGTCCCAACCCATTCCCAGCACAGAATGGAAATTTTTGCTAGCGTAGGCATGTTAATAGGTTTTCAAAGTGCAGCTAGACGAGACTCCTCTACTTATGTATTTATATAAACCGAGCTGTGAAGGCGCGCGCGTAGCTTGAAAGGCGGTTCGAATTTCGCCAGACCAACGAAAAGGGAGCACACACCCCGACACGACCAGCCAAAATCAGAGCTTCCAAAGCCAAAGCCCCGAACGACCCTCGCCAAATTAATGCAATTCAGCGTCCGAAACGAGGGCCAACTTAACTGCCACAAGCGGCCAATATAAAAATGTACTCGGACAACAATCGCACTCAGCCAGCCACACACATATTATAAACAATTAATGTTTATTTAGAAAGCAAGAACAGAACCCTCGCGATCTGGGCACGCTTTTCCCTGGCATTCAACTTTTTCGTCGAGGCGCAGTTCGTCCCATCAAGTACACTGGGGGAAATTGATGTATTATTCAAAGATTTAATTACCCAATTAAATCATATTTTTTTCAAGTCCAATCCGATCAAAGTTTGAAGTGTATGGCTCTGGTCAAATTACCTTTAGGACCATTTTGCCATGAGAAATGCAAATAAATTACATGATCGTCTGCCATAATTTAAATATTAAATTGTATAATATTGGCAATTGCATAATCGGGGGGGTCAGACGGCTCTAGTTTGATTTTTTGAGTGTGCGGATCGAACCGGGGGACCATTGTCATCTGAGAAGGTCGCACGGCAATTGAATGGCCTGAGAAATTCACACAAAAACAGTGCGAACTCAACTGAAGAAGACAAGGGACAGTCCCTCCTCGGCGGAAATTGCGTCAGACAACGTGAGGATATTAGTCCGAAAATAACAATATTTAAACAATATTTTGCAAACCTTTTAAAAACTTATTAAGTACCCCTGCGGCCCGGCTTTTGTGTATATTTTTATACTCTACCCCGAAGAGCCAAAGTCAGAGATTTCCGGTTAAATATATCCCAAACGTTTGTCCAGATATTGAATTTTATACTAGACTTATATATAAATAAAAATTATTTCGCAACCGGATGATCTATTGGAACAAAAGACCACCGCAGTTAGTTTATATCGCTATCTAATCTAATCGCTTGATTTATAAGGCTGCTAAAAACTACGGGTATCAGAGAGGAGCTTTGGAATATACTGAATATAATAAATAAATGTTTATGGATGGTTTTTATACAAATATTTAATCTGAAAACATTTTTATTGGATCAGTTCTAGGGGTTCTCATCTGATCTCATTCAGTCTCAACTATATACAAATTTAGTTAATTATTTTGAGCTTTATTTAGTTACACCAACTAATGTGATTGTAATTGGGAAATCCCATTATTTAATAGGCATATATCAACATAACATTATAGCTGGCATTTTTATTGTTTTTTAGCTACTGAGCTTTATTTTTTTAATCTTTGTTTAAAGCTCTTTATTTTATTATATATTTCTTAGAATTTTAAAATGATGACTCAAGTTATTAAATGTTTAGATTATATCCCTAACATTTCTGAAATTCCACATTAGTTCTGTGATTTTAGAAATTAACTAAGAAAGATAAATACGCATATTTTGCCTAATAAATGGATCATGAGTTGCCTTGCTAACTCTATTAATTAATTTGTATTTTTATTTGATAAACAGAAATGGAAGAAATCAGTCTGTCGAAGCAGGAAAACTGGAATTGTTTCAGTTGGAAATGCAATTTATTTACCCAGCTTTGACTCCATATCAGAGTATAGCACGTTCGCTTATGCCATGGCTAGTCACTGTTTGCCAATATAACTGCTTGGAATTATGCACAAATAAATACACTACAATAAGCCACTCGAGTGCTGCTTAAAGACATGCGCTTCCTCTTTTCGATTTGGCTTGGCTGGAGCTTCGGTTTCAGGTACTCTGTTTTGAATGGGTTGCTCCGCAGCTACGCAAACAAAGCTGCTCCTGAAAGTATCTGTTAATTGTTGTATTATGGATGGATGTTGTGGCTGGTGTGTAAATACAGCAGCAGCAGCACACACTCGTGGATGGATCCGTCACAGTCAAATGCAAAAACAAAGGCGGCCAGCACCACCTTTAGCGGCTTCTGACGTCAATTGTCAACGAAATCAGGAACCGAGCCCAAAATAACAAGAAGAAACCCATTTTTAATGAGTTATCGTCCGAAGCTGCCGAAGCTGGGCTTTAATATCGATCATGAGCTGGTGTGGTGGGCGGTTGAATCATTCATACTTGTTACGGGGAATCTACAAATCTTTAACGGCGCCTCACATTAAATACTCGTCTTTGATCGGATTGGGGCTTCCATCACATGGTGATGCTAATGATTTCGCTTGAATGCGACAAACTTGTTCCACGGGATTTCCTCGCCAGCCCCGAGATCGACTTCGAGTGTAAACAAACTTTGAATTTAAATTCGGAATTTTAACCTGCGGCTACTATGAAAACCGTTTACTTAATTAATGGGGGGAAAAGTACCCGTTCGAAAATCTGGGTAAACTGCCAAAACAGGGCGTGGCTCTGTCTGATCATCGGCAGTCAATGAAAGTGCCCAATAATTCCGAGACGTACAAGTTCTATAGTGCACTTAGAGCTCCCCCCTCTAGCTCTGCATGGAAAGATTTACGACTATTCGACCAGTCGGGGTCGTCAGACAAAACTGTTGACAAGGGCAATTAGAATGGAGCAAAAAATCGGTCTCGGTTTGGGTAAGCCGCCGCTTGACCCTGACCTTTGGCCCCTCTGTGTTTCGTAAGAGTTCCGCATAATGAATTTGCATACCGCGAAAGATAAACTGATATTCTCAATGTGCTCTGGGAACAAACCCTACAAATGACAGCTTATCTCGCAATATATACCTATAGCCCTGGGTTACTCTAGATCAGGGTTCCGAGCTATGACTGATGCACTCGGTTACAAAGTCACGTCCCCGCCCATGACTGAATACCCCCGGCATCGAAGAAGGTTGCGCCAGGTGGGCCACATTGCGATCTTGGGTATACGACCTTAGCCTTAGGATTTTGTAATTCTCTTAATGTCATGGAGCTGCATTACTTGATAGTCACAATGATGAGTTATAGTCTGACAATTTCTATTATTGTTTGCCGTACTTCTATATGGCTATTAAATCTATAGAGTCGTTGAGCGAAATGACGTCTTGGATTGGGAAAAAAAGCGCCTTAAAATACCTTCCAATAAATTATATCAAGCGACAGTTACTAATTTGGGGACTCCACAGAATTGCAAACATTTTTAAAAATAGATTATGTTCTATTCAGTTTAAATTACGTTGTTAAGATCGAACTTTTGGCTAGCCTTAACTAAAGTAATGATGTAACGTAATAATGGGAGATAAAAGCCCCTAAACTTTGATAAGATTTAATAAAGAATACGTAAGGTTAATTAGATAAGTAATTTTTAAAAACAAAGTCTAAGAAAAGATAATTTATCCAGAGAAACTCTCAGTTTACAATGCTAGTCTTATCCACTTCCGAGATAATAACAAACTTTCGAGAAAGGTTATTATAAATAAAATAACATCATAAAGTTATAGAATTCCATTTAGCTTCCTTATACTTTGAACTTTTATACAATAAAAAATTTCCACGCAATCAAAACTCCCCTTAATTTATAAACAACTCGGATCTAAAAGCTGAAAGTTCGGCGAAATTAGTGGGAAGTGAAATGGAACTAATCTGAGAACCGATTTAAACTTCCTTATATCGAGTGGATTTTGTGGGAACTGTAATGGAACCGCCAGAATATTTATTTATTGTTTACGATTCGTTCTCTGTACTGTAGAGCTAATCTATGGGGCGTAATAAAACGCCAGGAACATTGATCGTCGATCCCATGGGGGGGACATGGAATTAGAGGGCAAAACAAAGCGCTACTCATTGAACACTAGTCCAAGGTTGAAAATCGAGGTATCAAACAAATAAATCCCAACCGCAGACAAAGTGCGCAATCCCCCAAACCTAAAAAACTAGAACATACCGGAGCCAGAGCCTTATAATGAAGCTCGGGTGGGGGGAAAAAGTGGATTAGACAGGGAAAGGTACTGCGGTCGAGAGACAATTAACACCTGTGGAAGTCTGGAGAACGCCTAATTAGCAATTTGCATAATGCAACAGTTTGTTAATTACACGTGACACGAGAGATTTCCACACGGGCCACTGGGTGGCAGGGAGGGCGGTGTCTCAACCGAAACGTGGACTGTGGCTTTCGCGTCCAACTTGAAAATGAATTTCAGTTCAATCTGGTTCCTGGCCTCAATTTGTTCAATGAATTTATAAATTTTGAATTTTAGGCATTTGCCTTGGCCAATATTTAATTAATTTTTAGCATGTGCATGGCTAACAAACAAACGGGTTCCGTACACTCCCAAAGGTTCTACAGGTCTTGTATTACTTGAGGAAATGTTTAGTTCAATCCAGTTCGAGTGATCCATTTTTCCGGAAAAGTGACTTTTTAATGCCGGCCCCCAGACTGTCCATTAATTAACGAATTTGTGGCAGTCTGTCAATAAAATAAGACTGGAATAGTTCATTAGCTTGAAGAATAAAAAGAAAAGCTGGAAATAAATGTCAGACTTCTTGATAATAATACTGTAAAAATATAGAACAGAATTATCAGCTTAGCCACTTCATTTTAAATCGTATTAGATGCATTCTGGGAACATCTGATTACCATTTTTCCCCTGAAGATAATAGATTATTTTAATGTTCGGGGGATTTCAAAGCAACCTATAGTTCTATTTACTTTATAAAGCTAAAAATAATGGAAATTCTTTGGGCAAATTCCCAGGAACTTGTTCTCAACCCTTTGGGGGTATCTACCTTTGCGGCGACCACTGTTTACTATGCTAATGGCCGGAATTTACAACAAGATTGTGGGAGATGGGGCGTGGGGGGGTCTACATTTAGTCAATAAAGTGGCGCGAGCGACTAACTGACGTCGCAAGACTTGACAACGTCGTCATCAGCATCGTTGAGGGAATACTATATGGGTACTATAGTATCATCAATGGCCGACAGTAGCCGAAGCATCATTGTTAGATTTGCGTCGCACGGAATATTGGCTCAGTGTAAACACACTCACAACCGGTACCGGTTTGAACCGATTACGACTGCCGTAGTGCCCGCCCGGCCAGGGATCCAATCCGTCCGTACATGCATTCATCCACATTGGTATGCGTTAAAATTGTAAATTAATAAAAAAAGAAGAACGAAGCCAATACAGTGAATGAATGAACGAGCGGAATTCGAATTGAAATCAATCCTCGACACACGGACACACCCAGCGATCGATGCCGGGCCTCTCAAAGTCGAGTGGTACTGCACTGGAGGGGTTACGGATTAGACAGAAAAATGCAATAACACAATTACCCCGTTGTCAACAAACAATAATTCATTTAATCAGTAATTCATTTAGTGTGGGTCTCTTTGGGAAATTACAGAAATAACTTTAAAAATGATCAAATTTCTAAATAATAATTGTATTAATTAGTCTGAATATTTTCTCCATGTGTGTTGTATTAACCAGAAACGTGATCGAGTCACCTTCAACTGGTTAAGACCGAAACCAATCGGATGGCGGTCAACTGAAGCCGCCTTTAACCGCCGGCCAAGCCCCAAAGCCCCAAAGCCTGATCTCAGGTCCCCTTGGATGGCGATCGGATTGCATTTGGGCATTTTCCATCACGCCACAGCCAGCAAGACATATGTTCCGTACCTGTGCCGACCAGCACACTTCCACTCCATTGCGGGTTATCGGTTTTCTGTGAAACACCAGAACCGCAGAGCCCCCAGAACCACACTTACGGCGGGTAGGGGCTGCTGCGCAATTCGAGGCAGCGGGCAAAACTTATCAGCCAGAGACGCTAGCTAGACGAGACGAGAGCCAGTGCTAGTATTCGGACTTGACAAATTGACCAAAACCGCGAACAGCCTGCGCGTGGCGTGGCGTTTGGTTCTACAAAATAATGAGCATGGGAACATAAACCACGAACAGCACACGGGCCGGAGAGTGAGGGATTGCGAAATCGAAAACGGTTTTATTTTTAAAAATTGTCATTACGTTTGTCGTTTTAATAAGCAGTTTATGCAAGCGAATGGCTTATGCAAGCACTATGTCTGGGCATGGGAGCCACAAGTGAATTCTACATCTACACAACTGCTTTCCCACCGACGGCCGGACGATTAAAAAATATAATTAATGTTCTATAAGGAATCGCGGGGTCTAGACAGGGATGACTCAAGCCACCAAATAAGATAAGTACAAGAGCGATCAGTTGAGATAATAAAATTCCACGACATTCATTATGATAAGTGGGGGGACTTCAGCAGGAGATAGATCCAATCTGGTTGGGGTGAGTCACGGCCAGATAAAGCTAACCTATACCTATACCTATACCATCTCTATATATAGCCCAGATAAATCATTCTCAAGTCTGTTAATTGATCTGATATTCTCTGGTTCAGTTGAGTACTTACATCAGCAGACGAGGCTGATTGCAAATAGTCTGATGCAATATGCTAATCGATCGCAAATATGTGGACGAAGCTAAATAGGTTTCAAGGGGTTATTTACCCATGGCAGTCCATAATGGATGGATTAGCTAAACTTGCAACTCCATTTTGGGGAAAGCTTGTTAGTTTCTCGTAAGAGCCCTTTTTACTAACTAACTTAAGACCGGATCTGTGACATAATTTCCCCAACACTCATGCTCGGTTCACACGCAATATCCGTGGGGGGTGAAGCGGGTGGGCCAGCCTGCATGTGTAATAGAACTTCCCCAAAAGCCTTTAACGAGCGACACGTGCCGAGCCGCTTAAATAATATGCATGGAAAAAACAGCTCACGCTAGCCATAAACTACTACTACTGCTATTGTTGCCCGAAATTGGGGAAATATTCCACTCCATTTGAATGACAGATTATATTTGCACGCTTTTTTGGCACCAATTTTTCGGCTAAGGCAGTGCGATGATTGAGCGAAGATCCAGAGTCACATGACCGACGCGTGAGCTCAGGTTGCCGGTGACAAGAGGATCGTGTGAATGGGCTAGTCGCACGACTCGCAAGTACGTCTAATCAGATCGCAGATAAATATACGGAGACGGAGACATAACCACACCCCCATTGTTTACCCGGTAATTGATGGTTCGCCCAATTTTGCAGGGGTCTAGTGGGATGCACGTTCTAAAAAAAGCTCAAAACTGGTCTAATTTTGTAAGGGGAATTGATGGGGAAGACAGAGTGCTCCTATTTCTAGAATATATTCCACTCGAACACTTGTATAATTGATGGCCATTGTGTTTGGAGCGTTATATGCACGGCCATTATCAGCGGCACTCGATGATAAAGCCGAATATGGCCCGCAATTGCCATTAATAAAAGTGTATGGCAGTTTCCGCCCGATCAGACAACAGCCGGGCGGGCGTTCGAGTGGAGCAACCACCCACAAGTGTGTCAACTGACCAGTCGGGAAAACCGCCCCACGACGATAAGGCCCAACTGCAACTGGTACAAAGGTGCAAAAATATTCCTCTATTTTCCCGATAATAGGCCGCCTTGGCTAATCGTAAATAACATAGATTAGTTTAATGTCTAGACTATAAATACGGTGGTCGGCGGCTAATTATACCCTCAAGTATTCACCTATGAAGTTCAGCTTGTCGGCGGCGAGATTACAAAAGTCTGGATCATCCACATCGAAGATGATGCCGTCCTCCCACTCGGTCACAATGTGCGAGGCGGCAGCAGCAACGGAAACAGTCGAGGATCGGGCTTGGGTCAAAGGTGCAGTCAGTATGTTGTTGTTGCTTCCGGGAATGGTGTTGTTGTTGCTGCCGTTGCCAGTTTTCATCTGTTTTGGAGACAAAAAGAGAGTCGCAATTAGAGAAGAAGGTTGGGCAATGCGAGTACGTGATGCTATGCAAATAGCAAACCTCACACGTGGCTCAAAATGCACAGTCTTGGCTTTGGTTTGGTTGGAAGAGTGCCGATAAAAAGGGGGGCAGGCATAGTAGGTTGGGACAGGGGATTGGCAGGCCAGCTGTTGCTGCCAGCACACGCATACCAGTATGCATCGGTGCAAACCTCACGGCTTGCAACACCTTGTGTGTGCAATATGCAAAATCAATAGATGCAAGATGCAATTTATTTGGGTGAAGGCTGCCCACAGAGATTTGATGGCATTGGTGTGCGTGTGCAGTTGCATTCCGTTAGGGTTGTTGTTGTTTCTATTTTTGTTTTTGCCGTGCAAATTGTGTTTGGCCCCGTATGGATTGGCGGAAATTAGCATGTGCCACGGTTTTCACTTACTTTTGTTGCTGCCAGCCACTCGGAGGAAACTCGTACACAGTTTGATTGCAAATTTTGGCGCCAGCCGCTGTAATTTATGAATTTTTAATTTAAACAAAACTTTGCATGCAAATTGCTGGCAACTAGAGATGGAAGAGAGTTGTTGCAAGCAGTTGGCAACACTAATCGATAACTTGATCTTATTGTTTTGGTTTAAATTTTATTTAATATTTTATCTTTTAAATTCAAAAGCCTCTGTGATAATTTATTTGCAAAACTGTTTGTCTTATATTTATTTAAATATTTGCATATTTAAATAGGCATCCTTAGCAACAATGATGACACCTCCCTGGTATAAGTTATGTTGGATAACATACACTGTTAGCTTACAGAAGTCGTGATAAAGTTTTCCTAACAAAACTTTCCTCTTGATATTAAGAATTTAATATCAAATAAAACTTATTAGACCTAAGTAGAGTCATTAGTTTAATTTTCAAGCTTTTAAATTAGTTGACACAAAAGAAAAACAAACAAATCACGCGCCAATCCCATACCTAGCATTCGCCATCCCTCGTTGCATACATTCGCAGTGTTAAACACAAAAAAATTCGATCAAAATAATTTGGAATATCATAAAAAATTATTCGCCTTGCTGAGATATAGGAAAATGCATTTGCCTGGCCAACTACAGCTAAAGAGAGTGCATTAACGGAAGCATTTGGAAACGGATAGCCTAGCAAAGTGCCAGCGAAGCGACAATCCCCTGCAAAATGGAAGAGAATATGTGGTAAATAATAAACATTGTGGGGGTTTGGGGGGCAACGTCAACAATTAAGGTTAGCCACTGAATAGCCAGACGGGGATTGTGCCAGATCTGAGAAAGATCTATAGTTTTCCAGTGAGTGCCCAGTGTTTGTGGGACTGATTGAGTCAGCAGCCTAATTTGTGGGCCTCAGCGGGGTGGAGCTAGCAAGGTGGGAGCTCCCCTTATCAGAGAAGTTGACAAACAGCTGCTTGTTAACTAGACACGTTGACACGGGCCCATTCTCCATTTAAACCGCTGATAATAATACATTCCCATTTCTTATCTGGACAGGATAATAGAGCTGGAGTCGGCGCTGCTGGATGACTGCAACGTTAACGACATCTATGGCATTTGTCAGGGCAAAGCACTGCCGGAGGCACTGCGTCCGGACGTGTGGCAGGTGTGCCTGGACGTGCGGCACAAATCCGATCAGATGTCGCTCTTCAACGAAATCTACGACCTGCCGTTCCAAAGTCAGCTGCGCGAGGACTGCCAGCGCCATGTCGACCGTATGGGAAACGACGAAGAGGACAAGGTGTCGGTCGTTTCTGACCTGGAGTCCATAATTACGTTTTATTGCAAAAATCGGAATCTGCAGTACGAGCCTGAGAATGGATGGATCGAACTACTGCTTCCTCTTTTCGCATTGAAACTGAACAGATCGGATACCTTCAACCTTTTTGAATCGATACGAGACACCTATATACCCAAGGGCTGTCGACCCAAAGGCAACGTCTTCCACGTATTCCGGCTGCTGTTGCTGTACCACGACCCCGAGCTATGTACCCTTCTGGACACTAAGAAAATCACCCCGGATATGTACTCGCTGACATGGTTCCAGTCACTGTTCGCCTCCTGCAGCAGCCTCTCGGTGATCATTGCCATGTGGGACTTGTACTTTCAGAACGCCGATCCCTTTATGGTGTTCTTCCTCGCGCTGATAATTCTAATCAACGGAAGGGAACAGATCCTGCAGATGCGCGGCTCGACGAAAGATGAGATTGTCAAGTTCTTAAGCAATATGCCTGTTGCATTGGAGGTTGACGATGTGCCAGATTTCTGCTCCCTGGCTCAATACTACGCGCTGAAAACGCCTACTTCATTTAAGACGGATTACCTTAAGGCGCTCTACGGCAAGCAGAACGATTCGCCGCGAAGTCAGGAGGAGGCCAGCAAGGTGTCGCAGGCCCTGTGCTTGCCCGTTTCCGTTTACGAATTGGTGGAAAACTCCGCCACCGAATTCCCAGTGCCGGATGCAGTGCGCTTTTTCCTCGTCGATTGTCGACCCGCGGAGCAGTATAACGCCGGGCATCTCTCGACGGCATTCCACCTGGACTGCAACCTAATGCTTCAGGAGCCAATCGCCTTCGCTACAGCCGTCCAGGGCCTGCTCACTGCCCAGCGACAGGCCATCGAGGCCAATTCGAACGCTGGTGGCGAGCACCTCTGCTTTATGGGCAGTGGACGAGTCGAAGAGGATCAGTACACGCACATGGTGGTGGCTTCGTTCCTTCAGAAGAACACACACTACGTCTCGCTGCTGACCGGCGGTTACGCATCCATCCACGATTACTTCGGTGACCACATGGCCGACTGCCTTGAGGATCACAATGTGCGAAAGTGCCTCGTCTGTCAGCAGCACAATGTTCAGCAGGTAAGTCAATGGACTTCTTCCTACGATTCCCACTAAGCTGAGCTTCTTTGTAGACTAAATCCGCGCCACTGAAGGCCTCTAGCGGGCCGTCTTCCTCAGACCTGTTCAGCAAATTCTCCGCCGCCATGAAATCCAAATCAGCGGAGATGAAGGGTAAACTTTTGGACATTATTGTGAATCCAAGCGCAAATGGTGCTGCTGCATCGAGCGGATCTAATGCGAACAGCAACGGCGCACAGGCGACATTGTCGCAGGAGCGTCATGTCAGTGCCAAAGAACGAAACGGAAAACGATACCGCAACGTAGCTCCTGTATTTAGCATCGACGATGAGAACGAGGATGCTTTCGATGGTCCAGCGGAACTGGATGCCCCTCAATTGGCTGGCGACGGCAAGGAGATCGTTAATCTGAACCACTATTTCAAAACGGCGGAGATAATTAATGCGTTCAAGTGTCAGGAAGTCCACATGAGCGGCTATATGTACGACAGTCATTTGATAATCACTCCCGGCCAGCTGGTGGTTCTCCGGGAACTGGGCCGTGGCCAGGCGCAAATTATGGTGCGGCGCCCCTTGGCCAGCATCGTTAAAATAACGGCGAAGAAGCGACACCGCGACCTGATCACCTTTAAGTATGGCTTTCCCGACGGCGATGGCCTGCTCATTACCGATATGGATCGCTTTCTCATCCCAAACGCTGCCGAGGCAACGGCGCTGGTATCGCAGCACATAATGAAGGTGCTGGACAAGCCCAAGTAGATGTTCTGGACATCTCCGAAATGCTTTTCTTGTTTCCCGCCCCCGCATAAAGCTTTATTTCATACACAAATACGATAAACAAACAAAAGTGCAATGAGAGTGCGGTAACTAGTTTTTAATTGGCAATGTTTTCCTTGTAGTAGATGACAAATTGTAGTTCTTATTGTAAACAAAAGCCACAATGCAATTGTAAAATAGAGCACTCGGTGCAATGTCCGAAATCCAAGGGAAGAATGTGAATGTCCCAAAAACCAATTGCTAGCATGCCCTGCCCTTGGCCCAGATTTTCTAAAATTCTAAGTGCAAAGAAAAGGAAACCTTAACTGAAGCCTTGAGACTTACAACGTGTACATGAAGAGAGTAACTAATATTTATTGCAATTAAAACCAAATCAATAAACCTGTATTATAATCAAAAAAACTAAAATTTGTTTATAATTTTTGATTTCTGATGGAGTTTTGAATTATTCATAAATTCCCGTCAAACCATTTTATATTTTTGCCAATTTTCCATCAGATTTATAAGGGAAACCCCTCCACTTTCTATTTCTATTCGCTTTCCCTTCAATCAAAATGAAGGATCAAAATTAAAAACCCATTGTAAAATCCTGGTTTTCTATATATATCCCCCAAACACATCTATATCCTTGCCAATATTGGTTCCTTGCCTGGAGCGTAGTGCCTTAAACGATTTTAACCATATCGATAAAATCCTGATTTTCCATAAATTCATTCAATACACACTTTTAGTGTGTATTACCTCAAACTATTTTCAGCTTGATTCTCCACAAATCTGCATCAAAACTCAGAATCATAATTTTGATCGACATTTTTCCTATATTTCTGATTTTTTTGACCTCTTGAGAAATCATTTGGTCCCAAACCATTTAAATATTTTTTTACAAAGATACAAAGGTATTCCTTTGTAGTTTCATGCTCTGTCTTACCAAAATGCATCTGCTTAGTTCTTTCCCATAAAATGGAATAAATTTATACACATTTAAAAGATATAAATATATATATTTTTTAAAAAGTTTTATGAAATTGATATAAACATGATTTTAGGGATCAGTTTCCTTCTCCAGAAGGGGAAGGTTGGTGGCTTTTGTTTCATTTTTGGTTCCTCGAAGCGGGTCTTCCATTCGTCGTTGTATGTTTAGCTTTTTGCGGTAAGAGCTGTAGAACCAGGCCAAGGCAATGAACAGGAAGACGAGCACCACCAATGGACACACTGCGATTATAGCTATTTTAACTCCTTCGTTTTCGTTTAGTTTATCCTGTTGAACTTTTAATTGGATAATCAAGTCTCGAAGTTTGTGAAAGTTATCATATGGGTTCATTGAAACACTATTATTTTTTTGAATAAATAAATTTGCATAGCTGGCCTGGGAGGGATTTCTTTGAAGCGAATTCCCCTGCAATGTCAAAACTTGGCTCTTCACGATGCAGTCACTCCGGATGTGAAGGATTCCACTTCCATTTATTTTTAGCTCTTGGCGATCGTCGGAACAGACACCCATCAGTGTTAGCTCCTGGGTGAGAGCCACCATCCATGAGTTGGCTACAAGAAGCGGTGTCCAAAGTGACCTCCCATCCATCTGCCTTGTTTCGCAGCTGCCGGTTGTGTCATTCCGAATGGCAGCTAGAGAACAGGGAACTCTGGCATCATCCTTTCCGTAAGTTATTTGAGTTCGACAGATGAATTTTTCTGGCATCATTTCCGTGCAATCCCTCAAGTCATGGAGCGGGAAATGCCTGTCCAGGTGATCGTTGATCCCCAAATAGGGTACTTCCATGTCCACCAGTTCGATCTTTTCATTTTCAAGAACTCGCGGAATGGGCGTCAAGCGGTACAGATTAAAAAGCTCCACATCCACCAAGGGCACCGAGATTTTGAACACTATGTGGTTTTCCATTCGGTGAGTGGAAATCTTCACATTTTGGTAGATATCGGAAGTCGTAAACCGTTCAAAGAAAAGTCGCCGGCGACTCGGAAGATGGGCCTGAATATTGAGGATTTCCTTTTCCAATTGCTTAATGGTTAGAATCCGGGGACTTAGTTGCCCTTGATAAGCGGACACTAATGCTTCCTGTATGGCGGCCTCTGAGAGTCTGATGTGATCCGCCAGAAAACTAAACTCAATAGCCATTTCTTCCGGGACTTCAGTTGAACCTTTATTATTCTTGACCCAGTCGATGCCCATTTGGAGCTTGTCCACTATAGACTGCAAGCTCGAACCGTGTAGTATATTGACTGTGCTGTTGAGCACCGAAGTATTATTCTGGTACAGATTAGCGATTTCCTTTGGGGAAGGAGACAGTGGTATGTCCAAAGTGTCCATGTTTTGTATGACACCATTTCGAAGAGTGGCATCCATGAACTTATCCAAATCAGGCAAAACTTCATTGGGACCGGCGTATTCCTTGCGCATCTCAAGCCATTTGATGGCCTCAAGATGTTCCCTTAAATCGAATGAGGCGATGATAGTCCAGTCCTCCATGGCCAAAGCTGCCCTTCCCTTATATTCCACCAAAGCTCCAAGGTTGTTGTTAAATCCTTTAAAATTCATTGGCATTTCGTCCTTTTCATTATTAAACACTTGTTGATGGGATAATTCGATGAAGAGTGCGATGAAAAAATATCTCCATTTGGTGGATGACATTTTTGAAGTTTATGGCCGATTAATTCAGAGTCCAGTGGTTAACTGAACACAGGCTTTACAGGTTGCAATATAAAACATTGTATTTTTTGTTTTTTCAGCAATTTCCTCAAGTTACTTTTTGCTGTGCCAGCATTATGTTGTATAATTACATTGGATTTGTATACCCTTGCAGAGGGTATTATAATATTGGTCAAAAGTTTGCAACGCAGTGAAGGAGACATCTCCAAGCCTATACAGTATATATTCTTGATCAGAATCACCTCCTAAGTTGATATAAGCATGCCCGTCTGTCTGTTTCTACGCAAACTAGTCTCTCAGTTTTAGACTTGCAACTTTGCAAACACCCTTCTTTCCTCTGCAGAATCGGTCGATTCAGAATTATGGATTGATGCCAAACCACGAAAAATGGACAAAAATTCTAAAAAATATTTTGTCTCGGGATTTTGATGCAGGATGGTGGGGAATCGATCCAGAAATCGTTTAAGGTACTCCGCTTGAGAATCGGATGAGAATTGGGGAAGATATAGCCATCAATGTAGGCCATATAGGGGAAAACCCCATTTTCAAGAGATCACGAAAAATGGACAAAAGATCTAAAAAATAATTTTTCTCATGCTGATGCAGAATGATGTGGAATCGATCTAGAAATCGTGTAAGGTACTCCGTCTTTATTTTACGTACGATTTAATAATTATACGCTAACATAATATTTTACTTATGAAAAGTTTAGCGGGATTTTGTATTTAAATAACTACTAAAGTATCTCCTATCTTACGAATAGTTTCTAAAAACCGAATTATTTATTTTTTACGTAATATTATTATGAGCTCTAGTGTCACACTGGCATATTCCACAGACACCGAGTTGTAGCCGAATAGTGGCGCAGTCGAGCTCTGTGCAGACCCGGCGCATGCCCTCTGGAGGAGTACATTGGCCGCCCGAGCAGTGGAAATACGTAAGCAGGCTGTGCTGAGGGCCGCAATTCTTATCAATGACAGTGACGTAGATTGTGTGCAGACATCCCGGGGATGGGGGCTACGGGATCGAACGGGGGCGCCGAGCAGACCGGGACTGGGTCTGCAAACGAGGCAAAGCACGGCACGGAATCGGGGCCAGAACGTTAAAAACTGTTGCACTGCGGCAGTAGGACGTCAGTTCATTCAGAACAGTCGAAGGGCGCGAACCTCTAAAAAGAAACCGCTAGGAGCCGCCAGGAGTTGACCTCCCAGTCAAGAATCCTATTTGGGACACAGTCGCCAAACCAGTTAAGAGCATTATGCGACACAACAGCAACTCCAATCCGGTGCTGCAGCTGGCACTGGTCCTCTGCCTCAGCCAGCTGTTTTTGGTCGAGATCCGGGCTGTGCCCGCTTCGGTGCTAGCCCAGAACACGGAGCTCTCCACCAGCGCCAACAACAAGCACCAGCAGCAGCAACAACTGGAGAAGCTACAGGAGCAACAGCAGCAGCAACAGCCGGCAGCAGGTAAGTGAAGTCAAGGTGGGAAAGTTCAGGACCTATGGCGTGGGCGTGCGAGCTCCGCCCACACTCGACGCAGTTAATGTTAAAGGTCATTGAGAAATTTCAAGTTTTGAAAAAATACACCCAGTGTGCCAGCCCCAGGCCAAAATGTGCTTATGTTATGTTTTGTTACCTCTTGTTCTCCGGATGAGGATGCGTGGGTGCGATGGCTGCACTGAAAAAATATTAGTGTTACCTCTGATGTAAGACGAATGAAAATATTGATAAATCTTATGTAAAGTGTTACTATATATTTTTAAGAGGTGAGAAACTTAAAAAGTGATGTAATTGTGTAATATATTTAAAATCTTGATCCATTTTTATCAATTTAAGGATTATCATATTTTTTGCTTGAGCTCTTTCGCCTCAATTTCGGGTCCATCCGCTTGAGTGGCTCCATCTTGGGGCTCATCTCATTTAGCATTTTCCATTTCCCATTTCCCGTCGCCCGTTTTCACCGCTCGTCCTTAGCCGCTTGGCAGGAAATTGCGTAGGTGTTTTGTGCCAGGACGACAGCTGTCGCTGTCTTTTCTCGCTCACTCGTTGCCTTTCCTTCCCTGCTTATTTCAGTGCCTGCCCCCCAGTGGAGGGCGCCCTTTGTCCCTCTTTCTGCATGTTTTCACAAATTTCCATCCTGTGGTTGTTGTTTTTACACTGGCTTAGTGAATCATTACTGTTTAAACACTGTAAAAAAATGTTTACCTAGGAGGTGGACCCACATAAAGGAAAATAAAGAAAACTCACCTCTTTGTGAAAATGGGTGAAAATAAAGACTATTTTATGGTGTAACAAAGAAAAAATGCATGTATTTGTTTTATAAAGGTGTTAGACTAGTGAAAATTTGAAATAAATGCTGGCATATGTTGTCCAGTATCTTTTAAATTCAAAGGACTGGATGTTTTCTCCCTGTGCATTAAGTTCTACACATACATGTGTAGCTAAAAGCGCACCAAACCCACAGACACACATACACGGGGATATATCGCAGTTAAACATCGCGTAGGCGTTCGCCTCACAAAATGGCGGCCAGCCTCCTTTGTGCACACACTCACACACACTTGTGAACATCGGAGCGTACGTGTGGGCCTGTGATGCCTGTGTTGGCCCTCCATTCTGGCAAAGTGTGCGTACGTGCGCGCGATTTCATTTCTATTTTTAGACAGCGAGTTAAGCAAAAGTTTTTAGCCCCCTTTTCTGCTCGCCTAGCATCGCCTTTCACCACATCTTAGGCCAAGTTAAGCCACCATCCCACCAACCATCCACCAAGCGCCAGCCCGGCCTTGATTCAAAACCATGCCAAAAATATACAATACCGCAGGATTTTGGAGCCTTTAAGTTGAAAGCTGGCTGGAATCTATTAAGCCCCGACATTGCCAATTTTTCGTGAACTTTTCGTTACTCTGGATTTGAACGAATGGTGTGCAACACGTTCGTTAGCGGCCACAAGACCGCAGAAACAAAAGGCCAAAAATCAAACAGGCCCACGGCTCAAATGTCAATCGCCCAAAGCGAACGGCGGCCACATCAAAATGTCAAATGCAGGACCTTCGGAAAAAATTAATAAATTGAATTTAGGGTGGACAGCTTTCTGGCGGCCAGTGACTTTAATCCAATTAATTTGTGAATGGGAAAAACATATGGATGCAAAGTCTGCTTTTAAAAATCGTCCTTTTTTTGTAATTCACTAATAGACAGCTTAGTCGTTGAGCTATGAAGAAAACGCAATTATTATAATTTTATTATCCCGTTTTGTATACAAAAATGCAGATTTAAGTCCTTAAGTTCTACGTCCTTTGTCCGCATTTCCTTCATACTTAAGGACACATACTTAGCCCTAATTTCTAAATCTCTGGGGAATCGGAAGCTGCTAAAAGATATCCTACAGCTAGCCATAAATAGATTTATTAGGGCGACGGATTAAGTGCCGTGGTGGTCGTCCTATGGGTGTTGATTGAGTTACATATGGCAGCTTAAGGACTAAGGACTAAGGCAAACAGCCTCATACCATCTGGCAGACTCTTGACACTCTTTAGAATGCAAAAGCCGAGCGGGAACAGGGTCCACCCGGAGTGGCAGGCATTTCATTTACGCACCAGCAGCGGCGGCAGTCAAGTGTGCACATTAAATATTTATAAAAGCAATGGCGCTGGCCCCGGCCTGTCACTCATCGACAGGCCATAAAATATTCAGAAAAAGGTCTCGATCCTTTGGCCATATCTCTACCAGTTCCAGGAATGCAATCCTGGATCCCAATCCTAATTCCAATTCAAGTCCCTGGACCACAACCGCAGGCTCTTGCCATTAATCTCGCCCAAGCCGCAAAAAAACCCAACAATTTTTCCATATGCCGTTGTTATTAAGTTATTTGGTGAAAGGAAGAAGGAGCCTGCAAGGACCAAGCAACAAGGAGCAGGGAGCCCAAGGTTGCCAGGGAGCCTTTCACTTGGTCGTGGCGTTAATTGTGTTCATGTTCATTTCGCGTTGTCTCGAATCGGTTTTTTGAACAGCTGCTGGCTCGGAGGACTCACAGGACCCGGCCAACACCCACTTACATCCACCCACCGCCCCCAAGCCTAAGGCTTAATCTCTGCGCATGTGTGTGTGTGTGTGGAGAGCAAACAACTTGTTGATACTTTTACAGTTCAGTGAACACTCTCATGTCGGCTCGGAAGAAAATTTATACCTCAAATAAAAAAAACAATAACGACAAGGCCGACGTCAGAGAATGGAATTTTCTTGGCTTTTTTTTTTTTATTTATTTATGGCAGTAGCCCCCTTATCACCTCCACTCCCTGCCGTTGTGATGGACATCAGAGAGCAGGACTCTTATAAACACATTTAGCAGCAACTTGGCTTGGTCGCTATAAAATAACTGCTGGTTCTTGGAATCATTTAGCCAGAGAGCACCAGGACCGGCTAGTTGGCCCCAAGGACTCTGGGGCATTGATGACTTGCCGACTGGGTTACGAGTAATCCACAAATGGTGTCACATTAAAGCAACACATTTTGCAACACGGCTAGAGTTTCATGGAGAGCGCCAGGACCTTGGTTCTTGGAAGTAACTTCAGTCGCAAGACAAATATGTCCCAGATGTGTGCCATAATGAGTCAGCACTTGGCTTTTGAAGACTGTGGATTGCTGGGGAATAATTATTTCTAATGGTTTCTAAAAAGTATAAACGGTCAAGAGTGGGCCACCTTATTTCATAGAACACTTTTTTAGTCTGTTTTGACTATCAGATAATGTGGCTAAAATTAGATATCTCTTTTGCTGTTTTTCCCACTGATAAGGTTTTTGGTTTTATGGGTCTCGAGTTCTGAAAACTATGGCTTCATGGAAACAGTGTTTAGTTATTCCTTGTAATAGTTACATCGAATTGTATACCATAACGAAATAAATTTTCTGTTAGTCACCATTTCCTGATTGCTCCAGTTCTATTACCACCTGATGGGGCAAGTTAATAACACATTAATCATTGCGATTGTATAAATCATAACCATTTGGCTATCAGCCCGATATCTCTCTTCCAATAAACGATTATCTAAAGGGCCTCTACCCCTAAATAGATAACACATAATATGAATAGAAATATAAAATTGCTGGGGGCTTCGCAAAACTTTTGTCACGCCAAAGATGCCTGCATAGTTGGCTTGACCATCATGTGGAAGACTCATGTCAAGTGCTAACCAAGACTTAATTGCCGGCAGCTGGCAGAGCTTGAGCCCAATTCAATTCCGGCTCAAACTGGAACATCATAAGACTAATCTGAGGAATTAAGCTCGAACCAATTAGCAGGCCAGCTGTTGCGTAAAGAGCACCCCTTTCGATTGGCTTCTGTGGCAAATATGATTAGAATTAATAAGGTCAAGCCAGTGGGGACCGGTAGGAAAAAACAGGTCGAGACAGGGACAGGGACAGGGAGAGGACAGGACAGGGATAAGGATAAGGACACAGCTGCCGGTGGGTGGCCGCTCCGATGGGGATTACATAAACATAAAGCCGGCTGTCAGAACGCTAAAAGCAATTAGCGCCCGCCGAGAAATATGTTCGAGTGTATAAAACAATTATGGAACTCGTTTGGTGGACGGCGGCTAATTGGTTTTGCGGTCACTGGGTACTTGGTGCTTGCAAATTTATTGAATCAGCCCGGGGAAATGGGAAATGGGAAATTAGAGTGCCTCAAAGTAGGCAACGGAAAATTTCAATTTCAATTTGTGTTCTTCCACCCTTCTGACTTTCTAGTGAAACGCTCAGCGGAGGAGACAACCTCAGAGCCATTGGCCAACAAGAAGTCAAGTCCGGAAATTGTGCCCGCATCCTATAGCAACGCCCCCGCAGCCAGGAGCAGTAGCAACAGTGCCAGCCCGTCGCAACAGGTGCCTGCCGGAGTCTATGCATTGCCCAGCAATGAAGAGATCCTTGCCGCTGTGGCTGCCGCCGCTCAGAATAGTCAGCAACAGGTGCAGGAGGAGCCCACCGCCCTGGAGGAGGCGGTGGCCAGTTCCACGATGCGCAAGCGGGGCATCAACTATGAGTACAACCCGTACCTGCCCGCCAGCACTGTCTCGGACTACGGCAACGATGTGCCCAGCGGCGTTTGGTCCGACGACTACGAGGCGGCGGTTCCAGTTGCCTACGGGGAACGGGATCTCCAGGAGATCGATGACTATGTGCCAGAGCGAAGAGGTTGGTATTATACCACTAGCCACTTTAATACCACTTTACATCTAACAATTATCATTACATTTCTTATACTATTTATTTTAGTAACTGGAACTACTGGTCGCAACAAAGCCTACGATAATCTGCAAAATCTTCTGAATGCCGAGGCCTATCTCGAGAGCATTCCCCTCTCAGTTCCGCTGACCTATGCCAACCGGAACTATAACTTGGATGACCGGAACAAGCGCGGCATCTACTACAATCTGGGCAACTCTGCCGGAAGTGGTTCCAGCAGTGGCAGTGGCTACAATAGCGAAAATATCAATCTGAGCAAATACCGTCGCTTCAACGATATGCGGTAAGTGTATTGGCTTTTATTCTATAAGAAATTTTTTTTATAGCCGGGACTACACTGCGTATGAGTTATATGCTTTGAAAAGGGAGTTAAGTGAACTCATTAAAGATTTCATTTATTTAAGGACAAGAAATAAGGTTGTTTGGGAAGTATAGGGATAAGTATAAAATAAGTGAATGGGTTTTAAAATTAATGTAAACCTATCATTGGCAACGTGGCGTATGAGTGATGTAGTGTTTAAAAATCATTTAATGAAGGTAATGACATTTATTGTTTTTTTTTCATTTAAGCCTGAAACGAGACACCACTAAGCTGAATCCCGCCGATATGCTGGCCCTGGTTGCTCTGGTAGAAGCTGGAGAACGGGCGCGCAAGGAGAGCGACGTGGAGAGCTCCGGACCAGTGCCCATGATTTCTTCCGACGACCTGGAGTACATGCCTCAGGCTACATGGCTAGATGCACCCGTGCAGGCCCAGCCCTCGCTGGTGGACTACTATGGAATGCCCCTGGAAGCCCAGAACCAAGTAATTCCAAAATACGAGTATGTGCCCCGGCAGCACAAGTACAGCGGAGTCAATAGCCGTAAGTTTAATCACACGTTTTAAACCAAATATATGCAAGAATCTTGTCTATTATAATCCATAGGATTTGGGTCCTCGAAACAGCGATACATGGTGGCCAAAAAGAAGCGTTCGGTCAGTCAGAGCCAGTTCATGAACGAGGCAGTGGGCGATCGAAGCTCCAGCTATAATGGCGAGAAATACTATTAGATATCGGTAGCTATCGATATTTTGTAGTAGTTAATGGCGCGATACCGAGAGACCCCCGGGGAATAATCAACGTTTTCTTTGAACATTGAACATAATCCAATTAAATAAATTAAATAGGGAGAGACAAATATCCGAAATTTCCATTTCAATTATAGTAATGCGATAGAGTCAATGTCAACTCGTGTGCAATTTTTATGTAGAATTTCAATTTTAAACAGCTAACAAGAATTAAACTAATGTAATATGCATATGAACATTATATTGTACGTCGCGAACATAATCAAATCAATGTTTTTAGGCAACTATTTTGTCCCACGAAACCTAAGCTAACTTATCTATCTATGGAAACTAAATGTACAATTACGAAAACCCAAACGAAACCGAAACTATCAGTATATACTTGTGTAATACTAATCGAACTAGAGGCTTCCCGACTAGTACAAAAAAAAAGGATATGGATCTATATATGTGGCCGGAATTGGCCAACTTTAATCGAGCTCATATGCGACAATTGTCAGCTTAATCCGCTTTAGTTTAACCAGATATTTTTTCTAAACACGTTTGGAAAGGCGCAAGGACATCGCGCTACTTTCCACCTGTTCTGTGCTACATGAGGTAATCATTTTATAAGGACAACACGCCGACTTGGGGACAAGACGATCAAATGGACATTTGATGAGGATTTTAATCGTATATAACTATACTGAAATACTGAATATCCGCAGCTAACTAATTGGTAATAATATATATAACTATATGTATACAATATGCAGAGTGTCGGTCTAAAATTTAAAAAGTGGTAAACAGCGTAAATATTTAAAATATTTGATGCAGAGAGAGGCATACATTTAATTTAAATGGAATTGTCTGACTGTTTTTTGGTAATAATCAAATATACATACATATGTACTATGGATAAAATAAATTATATTACTTATACGGACATAAACCTAATTGAGAAGTATTTAAAATGCATTATTATGTGTGTGTGTATACAATACAATATGAAATATATTTAAACACTCAAGTAATTTTACAAGAATAGTTTTCCTTACACTTTTTGGCCTTTCATTTTACGCCTTAGGTTCTTTGCGAGCTTAATTTGAAACTTGAAATACAATATATTTGTTTACCAACAACTGATTTACCTTTAAATAAATATGTTTTTGGTTTGGAAACCAATCAAGCACTATTTAATATCTGGGGGCTGGGGAAAGTAATGCCATCGGGGAGGACATTGACCCGGAAAATGCCAGAAACTTGAAACTTGAAAAGCCATTTGAATGGGGAATCAGTACAATTAGGTTTCCCTTCAATAAAATGTGTCAATTTGGCTTACAAGAAGTCTGAAGTAACAATTAGTGGCTTTATTTGGGGGCAACACAGGGAATTGATTTTTCAGAAGTGCTAGAAATGGCGCAGCAACAGCTTCTCAATGAAAAACTCATAAAATATATTATTCCTCGACAGTGTCGGTTGTCAAGCGAATCCGGGAAAAGTTAAATAATTGAAAATTGGGAGACAATTCAATGAAAGCCAATTAACAACTAAAAACACACCAAGTGAAAGAATAAAGAGGCGACAGCCATCGAAGTGTGTGCCGAAAATTTAATAAAAACCAATTGGCCTCCCCACACGCGTTGACATCGACGGAAATTCAACAGGGTTTCATCATCACTATGATATTCTATGTTCTGGACTGGAAACCATTTGGACTTTATAGTACTTCTTTAATGTGCCATGGCAAATCCAATGACACCGGTGCATGTCCAAGCAGCCATGAAGTCTCCTATTGTGGCCAGGAAAAAGCGGCTATCTGCTGGAAAATTGAAAACAAAAAGTTCTGTCCCGGACGCTGGCTGGGTACAGCTTAATAAAAACAAACCCTCAGACCCTTGCCAGCAATAAACAATACCATAAACAGTACGGCAAATAAACAAAACACATTGAATAATGTATCGGTGAGGTCCAGATACTTAAGTGCATTTGTAACTGACTGCAAGGTACCCTTTTTTTATTCTATACATCTAAAATGTGGTACTTTAAGTTGTAAGTTGGTCTTTTTAACAATTTCCTCATGGTTTAATATATTGGAATTAGTAATCTTTACATAATATCTTATCGCATTTTGTAAAACTCTTAAGTACTCTTACCATTTGGCTCTTTGTAGTCCTAATTTTCCATATGGCCAAGGAAAACTAAGTAAATACAAACAACAAAGAAAGTGGCGAAACGGCAAAAAAACGGCCATTAATATGTATGGATGGATAACGAGTGCAGAGGCACTGGAGCCTGAAGCTGGAGCTGAAAAGTAAGGGATACGGGCTTGAATGGCATTTGCATATTTCATCAGCAAATGAGCAATGACCAGAGAGGAGTACGCCACAGTAAAACACAACAAAATTATTCACATATATATTTTTGAAAATAAATTCCATTCAAGTTTCCCTTTCAATAAACTCGAGCACTCGGGATAAACTCTCGTGATTAATTTTCAATGGGAAACATTTGTTTTAGATATTCCCCCCACGGGCAGCACGATTTCGCACCTCTTATCATGAGATCGGAGTCCGCGAAAAATTTGTGAGCTTAACGTTAATTAACATCCCAAATAAGAAATTAATTTTTATTAATAAATGCTCGAAATCACTTGTCTTAAATAACAATTCAAATGTGAATAGAATAAAACGCGGCATCAAAAATATATGATTTTCTATTGGACCATGATATGATTGTTTGCCAAGTTTATACTAATTTTATGCACGCGTTTTGAATGTTTAATAACTTTTTGAGGCTTGGATGGTCTTTAATTTTTACCACATCTAGACGATATGGTATTTTGACGATTCATACCAAATACATACACAAATATATGCCTCTATATATGTAAAAATATAATTTCTTGTTCTAATAGTGATGATCTAGAGATGTTTATAAATATATGTACATACTTGTATATAAATATATGTTTCGCATGTATGACATTAGACTTTGTTTTCCTTCTGTTTTTAATTCATTTTTTGGATCAGTTTTGGTTTTGGATTAATTAACAAAAAACAATTTTTTTGTGTATATGTATTTTAATATAAAAAATGCCAATGATATAAGAAAGTATAGCACCCAAGTGGAATTTAAATTAAAAGCTGACATGCTTAAGACTCATAAGTTAAATCACAGATTGCTATAGCTTATCCATTCATGAATCGTTTTGAAATTGGCGCATTGGTATGCTCATAGAGTGCGTGGGCGGTGTGACAAGTGGGTCAAAAATAGCAGGACCTATTAAATCTATGAAATGTAAAAAGTTCAAGTAGCTGAGACACTTACCTTGTTAACCAAGATCCAAACCTCACGCAGGTCGAGTCAACGCAATCGAGGGAAAGTCAAATGAAATTTATTCAGTGCGGCGGGCGGGCGAGGTGGGGCTGTTGACTGGGGCACTACCGGTATGGGAAGTATTTCTAAGATACCCGGCTTGCGAAACGAACGAATTCCGAGTACGTCGAGACACGAAGCCATGGAATCTAACTACGCGCCGGCCGACAGGCAAGCCAGAGAACAAGATCCCAAAAATCGAGACCCACCACCAACGACCCGAAACGCATAGATATAGATACGGCGGGGTAGCCAGTTCTCCAAGCGAACTCGAATTCATGGGGAATTTTTTGGGGAACGACGCACAAAAAGCGAGGGTTCCTGCAAGCCGTTTCAGTTGGCGAACAACCTTCTGTGGCGACGCACGCGTTGGAATCGGGTCGTCAGTTCGGTTCTTGGATTTAGTGTTTTAAACATCGTGGATAATTTTTTATAACTAAATATTTGACAAACTTGAAAGAGCAACGACAAATTGTCTCAAAGATGCCGGAGGAAGTTGCCGCCAAAGGCAGCATTTTGGGCAGTGAGTATTTCCGCCGCAAAACAACAAATTGAAAGAGTATCTCCCCATCTGGTACCATTTCAAGATTGCATCCGACAGATGCATCATCCGAAAGTGCATACGTGCAACAAGTGGGTGTGCGGAATGGGTGGGCGTGTGACGAAAATTGTTGGCAACTGTGCGAAATTTCGAAAAAAAATCAAGGACAAAATGAGACTTTGACCTCAAAGCCGGCTCAAAGGTCGTTCGTATGCGTGAGACCCAGAAATCTTCCTTGGACGGAACATAAGTGCGTGTGGTTGTGTGTGGCGCGTTTGTGTTTGTAGTATATCCTTTATGTTATTGGGTTGCTGTGGCTTTTTTAGACTGTCGCCCACGCCAGGCAGCATATTTGATTTGTTTTTGGCATTTTTATGTCCAGGGCCCGCTGTCCGGACAAGGTCAAATATATCTAACAATATTTGCATATATTCATTCTGAAACAAATGCGAAGATAAACCGGCGCGGTGCTCTACAGATTCTAAACGTCACGAATCTCGCGTGGCCTATCCTAACAAAAATAGAAACCGCTTGCCAAGCTTTTAGAATGTGTAAATAATAAAGTTTATTGTACATAAAAATACGAATAAATAAATGAGGCTCCCTCCATGTGGTGACTGTAAACAATTCGAATACAAAAGTATTGGCTTAGAAAAATCTAGCCGCTCAAACGCAATAGAGGCCCTTATGGTTTTTTAACTTTCTTATCAAGTTAGACAATGTAAATACCATGGTCTGTTCAATTTACAAGCCCTTGTGAATCATTTCACACACATCAGACACATTTGACAGATGATTTTGTTAAATACAAGTTTCTAAACAGAATCAATAAGAAGAAATTATCCAGGATCGGTGGTTCCTATAGAACCACTCAAGAGATTAACTCAAGCACTCGATCTTTGCCATCGCAATCCAACTAATCAAAAAAGTAAATAAGTCTGGAAGCGTAAAAATATGAATAGCTATTAAAAATTTCCAATAGGCCAAGGTAAATAAAGATTAGGCTTAAAAAATGAGGTATCTACGAAGTAGGAATGCCCTTTATTAAAAACTCTAAAGAACCAAACAGAAGAAAACATTTCTTTCAAAATCCATTTTATTAAAGTCTTGACTTGATTAATAGCTCGAGGAAGAAAAGAAGGACTTGTTTACACTATAAGGGTAATCCTTAAGGCAAACACCTTCGATGGAGCAATTATCAAACATAAATAATTGTGTTGCCAGCTCCGAAGGCCCCCTCTTGACAGCCGTGAAAGTGAAATTGAAAATAAAGACCACAAATTTATACGACTTGTTATCGCAACGTGCGCATATAATTGCCAGACGTGGTGCCCCCGCGGCTCCACTGCTCGAGTAGGAGGGTGGATTACAATCGGTGCGGTATCGATGCGCGTGCTAGGGACTGATATACTGACCCTACCCAACTGCCACTAATCAGTGGCCAAACTTTGGGTGGAACTCGTGCCACAGTCAGCAAGCCCCAAAATGTGTCATGTCTCCTATAGCTCCCGTGTTACTTTTATGGTAATTGCTTGTTGGACTTCTTGCAATAGTTATTTTTACATTTCAAAGAAAAGGGAGAATAGAAGCCACCAGGAACCTAATTCCTTAATTTGCTTAAATGGAATTCATTAGCATTCCATATCAATGTTGAATGAAACTCGTCGCACAACAATTAAACTGGCCAATCAATATCGCGGAATTAATCTAATTCAGTTGGCTTCACACTTTCGCAAAACAATATTCCATTTGATCGTCAAATAATCAATCTATACTCTCTTCCAGAATGTGTGCCCTCCCGCTACGTGCTGGCCATAATGGGGTCCATTGGCATGGCCATCGTCTACGGCCTCAAGGTGAATCTCAGTGTGGCAATGGTGGCTATGGTAAACCATACAGAAGTCCACCGTCTCGCGTCAAACAAATCAGATAGCCACGCAAACAGCACAAATGAATATGAGGTGTGCCTCCCGCCAGGAGAATCCAGCGGAGCTGGAGCACCTGCCGCGCAAGATGGTCCTTTTGTCTGGAGCGAACCCCTACAGGGCACCCTGTTGAGTTGTTACTTCTGGGGCTATCTGGTCTCACAGATTCCGCTGGCCCACGTCGCCGAGAACTTCTCGGCCAAATGGGTGATGTTGTTCTCCGTGGCCATCAATGTGGCCTGCACCCTGCTGACTCCGGTGCTTACCAAATTGCATTTCGGCGGACTTATCCTGATGCGAGTTATGGAGGGAATCGGAGGTGGAGCCTCTTTCCCGGCTATGCACGTCATGATTGCCTCCTGGGCCCCACCCACCGAACGCATGGTCATGTCCACCATCATCTACGTGGGCACTTCCGCCGGCACTGCTCTCTCCATTCTGTTGGCCGGTGTTCTCTCCGAGCAGTGGGGCTGGGAATCAGTCTTCTACGTGATGGGTGCTCTCAGCTGCATTTGGATGGTTCTCTGGATTATTCTCGTTCAGGATAATCCCAACAAGCAGCGATTCATCAGTCCCGAGGAGCGGCAAATGATCAATAGCTCCCTTGGCACGGAAGTAAAGGAAGACCACCACCCGGCTGTGCCATGGAAGAAGGTCTTTACGTCCATTCCATTCTGGGCCATCCTGATTGCTCACACTTGCAGCAACTTTGGCTGGTACATGTTCCTCATCGAGATTCCGTTCTACATGAAGCAGGTCCTTAAGTTCAATGTGGCCAGTAATGCGACCCTGAGTGCTATGCCATACTTCCCCATGATTATCTTCAGTATTTGCCTCGGAAAACTGCTGGACAGCCTCCAATCCAAGGGCAAGATCAGCACCACCTTTGCCCGCAAAACCGCCACTTCTATTTGCACATTAATTCCCGGAGCTTGCCTGATCATTCTTTGCTTTATCGGATGCCGTCACTACGAGGCCGTGGCCGTCATGTCGGTGGGAATTGTGGCCATGGGAGCCATGTTCTCGGGTTTCCTATCCAACCACATCGACATTGCCCCCAACTTCGCCGGAACCCTGGTGGCCCTGACTAACACTGCGGCTACTCTTCCCGGCATTGTGGTGCCACTCTTTGTGGGATATGTGACCAAAGGAAACGTAAGTTAGATGTCTCAATCGTTTTTCAATATCATAATTCACCATTTTTTGTACTTTTAGCAACATATTGGAGCCTGGCGTATCATTTTCGGAGTCACAATAGTATTGTTTGCTATTGAGTTTCTAGCCTTTGTTATTTTCGGTTCAGGAAAGGAGCAGTCCTGGAACAAGACATCAGAAGAAAATAACAAGGACGAAAAGACCCCGCTTAAGAACATAACCAAGCTTAAAACCTAGATTAAACTACTCTGTCAATATTATTTCAAAGTGCTGCTTATTTCGAAGTATTTTGGATACAGCTTGCATCTAATAGAGAGGTCATCACTAGACTGTATATACCAACTACAAAATGTAATTTTTTAGTTTTTTCTAAAACCCTAAGATGTTGGAGTCGAATTAAAGACTTCTAACATCGTCTTGGTTATCACAGACTATTCTGCGGATTAAAAACTCAGCGCCCGATCAATGTACTTAACACTCTTGATTCATGTCTAAAAATAAACTGATGTCGTAGTGGAATTTTTTTGGTCCTTATTTTTGGGTATATGAATTGGGGAAATATGTAAATATGGAATATGTAATATGGTTTCAAATAAATATACCAGTCTCAAGTAATTCCATAAGTAATATTTTGATTGATACTTGGATGATTTGAGGTATATTTTTATCGGTATTTTATTATATTCTAAGATTGTTTTTGTTTTAAACCGATCTAATTGAAAAACACTAATACCTTGGTGTTCTTAAAAGAAAACCTTCGGTTACCTTCAAAGGTATCGATTATTAGTTCGAAATTAAGGAAACTATGATATCATCATCTTTTCGATTTCATCAATTCGATAGGTATTTTCAATATTATCATTTCAATTGGTAAATATTTCATAGAACACGACACGACCAATGTTGAACCCGACACGCTAAGCTATTTAAAATAAAAAGTACTAAAGTATCTATTGAAAATTTAACAGAAGTGCGAACCTAACATTTGCACCCTTCCAATTTTTGGAATTTTAGAACTAAAATTTTGAACTTCAGACACTTTGCCGCCTCGATAAGCATATCGAATAATAACAACTCGATAATTTCGCAACTCTAAGGCACTCACTTGCAAAGACGATGTGTAAACCGTTAAAAGATTTTTATATTTTAAAAAAATGTTGAAAAGAATAGAAGTAAAATCATCATACAAGAAGTTATGAAAAGACTAGGTTAGATATGTTTCAAAATTGTATACTATTTTCATGCTAGCGTTTTGAATAATTACACTTTGAATGTTTGATTGTTTAATAAACGGAAGGTTCTTAATTTGTTAATTTACCACATATATATGAAGATTCCCAAATACATACACTGAATTTACTTGCGCTTATATAATTATCGTACAAAATTAAAATATAAAAAATAAATAAAAATACTGCACCAAACAACCGATAAATTTTAGGCAAAACCTTGTCTATCTAACGATTAGATTCTAATCTATTCCAGCCGTTTTAATTCTCGGACAACCTTCTGTGGCAACGCACGTGTAGGAATCGGGTTATTTGATATTCGAATTTTGTGTGAAAAACTTCGTAAATAAATTTTAAAGTTGTTTTTAAATAAACAGTAAGCAAATTGATTCTCAAGATCAAACTTTAAGTATCTTAAAGATGCCAGCGGAAGTTGTTGCCAAAGGCAGCATTTTAGGGAGTAAGTATTGCCGCTCCCAACAAATTTTCGAATAGTATTTTTCCATCCAATATATCGATCAAATACCAAAATGAACCGCCGCGAGATTCGATTCAAAAAATTTTAACAAGACCTCAGTTAAAATTAATAATATTTATAACCAGTCACGATTTATATAAAATGATTTTAGTTTATTATAAAATAATCTGACATTATTTACTTACAGAATATGTACCCGCCCGCTGCGTAATGGCCGTCTTGGGATCAATTGGGATGGCCATCGTCTCTTGCCAAAGTGCGAATCTCAACGTGGCAATGGATGCCATGGTAAACCATACAGCAATACATGAAATACCATTATATACAGATTATTTGAAAACTTTGAGTAATTCGACAATCTTAAATCTCAGGAAAGATGGACCATTCGATTGGGACCCAAGCCTGCAAGGCACCCTGCTGACTTGCTACTTCTGGGGCTTTCTCGTTCAGATTCCACTGGCGCACATCGCTGAGAACTTCTCCGCCAAGTGGCTGATGTTTTTCTCCGTGGCAGTCAATGTGGTCTGCAGCCTGCTAACTCCGGTATTAACTAAATTGCACATCGGCTGCCTTATCCTTCTGCGAGTTCTGCAGGGAGTCGGCGGAGGGGCCTCTTTCCCAGCTATGCACGTCATGATTGCCTCCTGGGCACCACCCAAAGAACGCACGGCCATGTCCACCATCGTCTACGTTGGCACATTTGTCGGCACAGCTCTATCCATCCTGATAGGCGAGTTTGTTTTAGAGCGATGGGGTTGGGAGTCAGTTTTCTACGTGACGGGTGCTTTCTTCTACATTTGGATAGGTCTTTGGCTAATTCTCATTCAGGATAATCCCAACAAGCAGCGATTCATCAGTCCCGAGGAGCGACTGATGATCAACAGGTCTCTGGGCACTGAAGTAAACGAAGACCACCACCCGGCTGTGCCATGGAAGAAGATCTTTAAGTCCAGTCCATTCTGGGCCATTCTGATTGCTCACACTTGCACCAACTTTGGCTGGAATATATTCCTTTTCGGGATTCCGTACTACTTTAATTACATCCTTAAGTTTAACGTAGACGTTAATGCTACCATGAGGCCTACGTCATACTGCAACATGATTATCTTTTTGATTAGCCTTGGAATAATACTGCACTGCCTTGAAATAAAGGGCAAGATTAGCGCCACCAGTGCCCGAAAAATAGCTACATCTGTTTGCTCCTTAGTTCCTGGAGCTTGTCTAATCATCCTTTGCTTTATTGGATGCCAACAAGAAGAGGCTGTAGCCGTAATGACGGTGGGAATTTTGGCCATGAGCGCCAAGTTTCCGGGTTTCCTGACTAATCACATCGACATTGCCCCCAAATTCGCCGGAACTCTAGTGGCATTGACTAACACTGTGGCTCTTCTTCCTGACATTGTGGTACCAATCTTTGTGATGATTTTTACCGCGGGATTTGTAAGAGATCCTTTTTTGTGCTATTTTCTCTCCTTATTTCACTTATTTTTGTATTTCCAGGAGAGCGTTAGAGGTTGGAATATCATATTTGGATTAACCATATTATTGTTCGCCGTCGAATTCCTGGTATTTGTCAAGTTCGGTTCAGGAAAAGAACAGTCCTGGAATAAGACACCTGAAGAAAACGAAGATGAACAGATTCCGCTAAGGAAAATAAATAAATTAAAATCCTAGTTACGATATCTTTAGAAATATTATTGCAAATAAGTGCTACGTATTACTACTTAAGTGCCTTTTGAACAAGATGTTTTGGATTATCTTTGATGCCCATATATTTAAGATATACAGAAAAGAAAAATCTATTTTCATTTTCAATGTAGAAGATACTCTCATTTTTCAGGCCAATATTTCCGTCAAACTGAGATATGATGTGAAACCCTCAAATTATGAAAGGTTTATAAGAATAAATAAACAAGTTCGATGGAACTTATAATGATTACATCCCCGAAAAAAAACTCTTCCTAAAAGATTAAAATATTGTAAAAAAATATTATCAAGTTCAAGTCAAGTGTTATCAAGTTCTGTATTAAATTCAAGGTCCAATTCGTGTCAGTTGGCGATGGATCCCTTCTGTAGCCCATATACGCGTTTGAATTGGTTAATTAGTTGAGTATTTTTATTATTTGTAAAAAAATTTTGGGATTAACTTTGAAAGTTTTTTCAGAAAACAATACAAAAATTAAAATTGCTTCCAAGCTGCCAGAAGAAGTTACTGCCAAAAGAAATATTTTATGCAGTGAGTATGGCTTTCCCATTAAAAAGTATTTGAACGTAATATTCTTATATTCATTCAATATATTTCATCTAGACCCAGACAATGGTATTATATTCGTATGTATCATAGAGAAGGAACCATCTCTGACCCCATAAAGTATTTATTTTCTTAATCAGCTATTCTTCGATTTAGCCGATTCATTCTTCGATTTTGGCATAAAGACTCCTATAATATGCAGTTCAATTTTAAATTTTTGCCACGCCCTCTCCCGTTCCCCAAAAATTGCATTTTTCTGTAGCGCTAGAACAGGAAAGCATTTTGAAAAACTTTTTGAAAACAAAATTCAGCCAAACTATAGTAGAAGTAGAACTACAGTACGGATAGAATTATCTGATAGGAACTTGGACTACTATGGTATCCACGAGGATCAAGTTTGTGTCAAAACTTCCATGCCCACTTCCGTCCTTGTTGTAACGCCTGTTTAAAATAATTTTTGAAAAATGTTGTGATGTCAAACTAAACACTATTAACTTAACAACCACACTGTTGACTCCGGTGCTCTTCGAACTGCATTTCGGCTACCTTATCCTGATACGAGTTTTGAAGGGAATCGGCGGTGGGGCCTTTTAACTGGCTAGGCAAGTCATAATTGCCTCCTGGGACCACCCATCGAACGTAGGGTCATTTGCACCATCATCTACGATGGCAAATTCGCGGGCACTGCTCTCCCCATTCTTTTAATGCCGTGGGGCTTGCAATTAGTCTTCTATGGTTCTCTTGGATGGTTCTCTGAATTATTTTTATTCAAAACGCTCAATGACCAAACAATAGTTATTAAAAAGAAGTGCGTATTTAACATTTACAACATTCCAATTTGTCAAACTTCATCTCCAAAATTGAAATTTTAGAACTAAAATTTTGAATTTCATCCACTTTACCGCCTCGATAAGCATATCGAATGACTTAACTCGATAAATTTGCAACTCTAAGGAACTCACTTTCAAAGACGTTGTGTAAACCGTTGTCTTTTTAATAAAAAAAAAAAATTTAAATAGAAATAAGTCAAATCATCATACAAGAAGTTATGAAAAGATAAGATAATACATGTTTTAATACATATTAAAACATGCATTTATACTATTTTATGCAAGCGTTTTGAATAATTGAACTTTAAATGTTTGATCGTTTAATAAACGGAAGGTTCTGCATTTTTACTGAATTTACTTGCGTTTATATAATTATCTTACAAAATTAAATTATACAAAATAAATAAAAATACTGCACCAATTAACCGATTAATTTTAGGCAAAACATCGCCGATCTTTTCTATTCCAGCAAGCCGTTTTAATTGTCGAACACCCTTGTATTGAAACGCACGTGTTGGAATCGGGTTATTTGACATTCGTATTTTGCGTAAAAATAATTTTTAATAACTTTTTTTCAATAAACAGTAAGAAAATTGATTCTCAAGATTAAACGTGAAGTTTTTAAAAGATGCCAGCGGAAGTTGTTGCCAAAGGCAGCATTTTAGGCAGTGAGTATTGACGCTCCCAAAAAGTTTTGGAATAGTATTTTTACACCCAATATATCGAAAAAAAAAATAAAAAATCGAAATACCAAAATAAACCGCGAGATTCGATTCAAAAAATTTAACTACATATCAGTTAACATGACCTATATTTACAACAAGTCACGATTTATTTTAATTTTTTTAAGTTTATTATAAAATAATCTGACATTATTTACTTCCAGAATGTGTTCCCGCCCGCTGCGTGATGGCCGTCTTGGGATCCATTGGGATGGCCATCGTTTTTTGCCTAAAAGTGAATTTCAACGTGGCAATGGAGGCTATGGAAAATCATACAGCAATCCAAGATAGACCATTATATAAAGAAAATTTGGAAACTTTAAGTAATTCGACAATCTCAAATCTTAGGAAAGATGGACCATTCGTTTGGGACCCACTGCAAGGCACCCTGATGGCTTGCTACTTTTTAGGCTCTCTCGTTCTTATTCCGCTGGCGCGCATCGCTGAGAACTTTTCCGCCAAGTGGTTGATGTTTTTCTCCGTGGCAGTCAATGTGGTCTGCAGCCTGCTAACTCCGGCATTTACTAAATTGCATACCGGCTGCCTTATTCTACTGCGAGTTCTGCAGGGAATCGGCGAAGGGGCCTCTTTCCCGGCTATGCACGTCATGATTGCCTCCTGGGCACCACCCAAAGAACGCACGGCCATGTCCACCATCGTCTATGTAGGCACATTCGTCGGCACAGCTCTCTCCATCCTGATAGACGAGATTGTTTTAGAGCGATGGGGTTTGGAATCAGTTTTCTACGTGACGGGTGCTTTTATTTGCATTTGGATAGGTCTATGGCTAATTCTCATTCAGGATAATCCCAACAAGCAGCGATTCATCAGTCCCGAGGAGCGACTGATGATCAACAGGTCTCTGGGCACTGAAGTAAACGAAGACCACCCCCCGGCGGTACCATGGAAGAAGGTGTTGAAGTCCAGTCCATTCTGGGCCATTCTGATTGCTCACACTTGCACCAACTTTGGCTGGAATATATTCATTTTTGAGATTCCGTACTACTTTAATTACATCTTTAAGTTTAACGTGGACGTTAATGTGATAAGTGCTACGTCATTCTCTACGTGCTACGTTATCCTTTCGATAAGCCTTGGAACAATACTTCACTGCCTTGAAATGAAGGGCAAGATTAGCGCCACCGGTGCCCGAAAAATAGCTACCTCGGTTTGCTCCTTAGTTCCTGGAGCTTGTCTAATCATTCTTTGGTTTGTTAGATGCCAACAAGACGACGTTGTAGCCGTAATTGCGATTGCAATTTTGGCCATGAGCGCCAGGTTTCTGGGTTTCCTGACTAATCACATCGACATTGCCCCCAAATTCTCCGGAACTCTAATGGCATTGACTTACGCTGCGGGTATTCTTCCTGGTATTGTGATACCAATATTTGAGGCGCTTTTTACCACAGAATTTGTAAGAAATCCTTTTTTGTGCTTTTTACTCTCCTTATTTCACTTATTTTTGTATTTCCAGGAGAGCGTTAGAGGTTGGAATATCATATTTGGATTAACCATATTATTGTTCGCCGTCGAATTCCTGGTATTCCTCAAGTTCGGTTCAGGAAAAGAACAGTCCTGGAATAAGACACCTGAAGAAAACGAAGATGAACAGATTCCGCTTAGGAAAATAAATAAATTAAAATCCTAGTTACGATATCTTTAGAAATATTATTGCAAATAAGTGCTACGTATTACTAGTTACAGTGCCTTTTGAACAAGATGTTTTGGATTATCTTTGATGCCCATATATTTAAGATATACAGAAAAGAAAAATCTATTTTCATTTTCAATGTAGAAGATACTCTCATTTTTCAGGCCAATATTTCTGTCAAAGTGTGATATGATGTGAAACCCTCAAATTATGAAAGGCTTATAAGAATAATAAGAATAAATAAACAAGTTCGATGGTTTCGAACAATATTTTGTTTCAGTACTGGAATAAAACTTATAATGATTACATCCCCGAAAAAAAACTCTTCCTAAAAGATTAAAATATTTTAACCAAGAAAGGAAAGCTAACTTCGGGCGGAGCCGAAGTTGATATACCCTTGCAGTTAAAACCGGATATATATCGCAAACCGATTCTTATGATTAAATCATAATAAAACCAATAAACTACAATAAAAAATCTAAAAAAAAGTCCCAAACTTCTATCTTCAAAAGTACCAAAGTTGGTATTTCTACCAAAAACCATTTCCGATCGTTCAGTTCTATGGCAGCTATAGGATATAGTCGGCCGATTCTAATGAAATTTGGCAGGTTGGATTGGCTGACCAAAAATAGAATATGTACTAAGTTTCAGCTTTCTATCTTCAAAAAAGCGAAAGTTGGGTCATTTCCGATCGTTCAGTTATATGGCAGCTATAAGATATAGTGAGCCGATCCGGGCCGTTCCGACTTATATACTGCGTGCAAAGAAAAGAAGGGTGTGTGCAAAGTTTCAAGACGATAGCTGAATTGAGAGACTAGTTCGCGTAGAAACGGACAGACAGACAGACGGACAGACAGACGGACAGACGGACATGCTCATATCAACTCAGGAGGTGATCCTGATCAAAAATATATATACTTTATAGGGTCGGAGATGTCTCCTTCACTGCGTTGCACACTTTTGGACAAAATTATAATACCCTCTTCAAGGGTATAAAAATAAGTGTTATCAAGTTCTGTATTAAATTCAAGGTCCAATTCGTGTCAGTTGGCGATGGACCCCTTCTGAAGTAGCCCAACACGCGTTTCAATTGGTTTATCAGTTGAGCATTTTTAATTTGTGTAAAAAGAGTTCGGGATTAACTTTTAAAGTTTTTCAGAAAACAATACAAAAATTAAAATTATTTCGAATCTGCCAGAGGAAGTTCCTGCGAAAGGAAATATTTTATGCAGTGAGTATGGCTCTTCCCATTAGAAAGTATTTAAACTTTATATATTTATATTCATCCAATATATATTATTTCATCTAGACCCAGCCATTGGTAATTATATTCGTATGCATCATTGAGAAGGAACCATCTCTGACCCCATACAGTATTTATATTCTTAGTCAGCTATTCTTCGATTTAGCCATGTCCGTCTGTCCATTTGTCCGTCCGTCTGTCTGTATGAACATGTAGAGCTATAGGATTTAGCAAGAAGACTCCTATAATACGCAGTTCAATTTTGTCATGCCCTCTCCTGGTCCCGACAAATTGCGTTTGAACGCGTGGATCTCGGATAGAAGTATCTGATAGGAACTTGGACTACTATGGTATCCACGAGGATCAAGTTTGTGTCAAAATGTTGTCACGCCCACTTTTGTCATTGTTGTAACGCCTGTATAAAATAATTTTTGGAAAATGTTTTTATGCCAAACTATTCCAATGCCTAATGCCTTTTTAATCTGAGGCCCTACTGAATTGCTTCAGAGCTTTTTTTCCTAAGCAAGACGTTTAATTGGCGAACAACCTTCTGTGGCAACGCACGTGTTGGAATCGGGTTATTTAATATTCGGATTTTGTGTGAAAAATTTTTAATTTTTAATTTTTAAAGTTGTTTTTAAATAAACAGTAAGCAAATTGATTCTCAAGATCAAACGTGGGGTATCTAAAAGATGCCAGCGGAAGTTGTTGCCAAAGGCAGCATTTTAGGCAGTGAGTATTGACGCTCCCAAAAAGTTTTGGAGTAGTATTTTTTCATCCAATATATCGAAAATAAAAATAAAAAATCGAAATACAAAAATAATCCGCTAGATTCGATTCAAAAAAGTTTATATTTACAACAAGTCACGTTTTATTTTAAATTTTTACTTCCAGAATATGTACCCGCCCGCTGCGTCATGGCCGTCTTGGGATCCATTGGGATGGCCATCGTCTATTACCAAAATGTAAATCTCGGCGTGGCAATGGTGGCTATGGTAAATCATACAGCCATCCATGAAAACCTATCTTATACAGCTTATTCGAAAACTTTGAGTAATTCGACAATCTCAAATCGTAGGAAAGATGGACCATTCGATTGGGACCCAAACCTGCAGGGCACTTTGCTGACTTGCTACTTCTGGGGCTTTCTCTTTCAAATTCCGCTGGCGCGCATTGCTGAGAACTTCTCCGCCAAGTGGCTGATGTTTTTCTCCGTGGCAGTCAATGTGGTCTGCAGCCTGCTAACTCCGGTATTAACTAAATTGCATACCGGCTGCCTTATTCTACTGCGAGTTCTGCAGGGAGTCGGCGGTGGGGCCTCTTTCCCTGCTATGCACGTCATGATTGCCTCCTGGGCACCACCCAAAGAACGCACGGCCATGTCCACCATCGTCTACGTTGGCACATTTGTCGGCACAGCTCTATCCATCCTGATAGGCGAGTTTGTTTTAGAGCGATGGGGTTGGGAGTCAGTTTTCTACGTGACGGGTGCTTTCTTCTACATTTGGATAGGTCTATGGCTAATTCTCATTCAGGATAATCCCAACAAGCAGCGATTCATCAGTCCCGAGGAGCGACAGATGATCAACAGGTCTCTGGGCACTGAAGTAAACGAAGACCACCACCCGGCTGTGCCATGGAAGAAGGTCTTTAAGTCCAGTCCATTCTGGGCCATTCTGATTGCTCACACTTGCAGCAACTTTAGCTGGCATATGTTCCTTGTCGAAATTCCGTTCTACATAAAGTACATCCTCAAGTTCAATGTGGACCGCAATGCGACCATAAGTGCTACGTTATACTCCAACATGATTATCTTTTTGATTAGCCTTGGAATAATACTACACTGCCTTCAAATAAAGGGCAAGATTAGCGCCACCGGTGCCCGAAAAATAGCTACATCTGTTAGCTCCTTAGTTCCTGGAGCTTGTCTAATCATTCTCTGCTTTATTGGATGCCAACAAGACGAGGCTGTAGCCGTAATGACGGTGGGAATTTTGGCCATGACCGCCAAGATTCCGGGTTTCCTGACCAATCACATAGACATTGCCCCCAAATACGCCGGAAATCTAGTGGCATTGACTAACACTGTGGCAATTCTTCCTGGCATTGTGGTACCAATCTTTGTGGCGCTTATTACCGACGGATATGTAAGAGATACATTTCTATGCTTTTTCCTCAACTTAATTCGTTTATCTGTGAATTTCCAGAAGAGCATTGGAGGTTGGCACATCATTTTTGGGGTAACCATATTTTTGTTCGCCGTCGAATTCGTGGTATTTGTGAAGTTCGGTTCAGGAAAGGAACAGTCCTGGAATAAGACACCTGAAGAAAACGAAGATGAACAGATTCCGCTTAGGAAAATAAATAATTTTAAATCCTTGTTAAGATAACTTTGTAATTATTGCATATAAGTGCTACGTATGACTTATGCAGTGCCTTTTGAACAAGATTGTATTACTATATTTGATTATATTTGGTGTCTATATATTTGAGAATTCTATTTCTAGAATTGATTCTATTTTCTCATGAGTTGGTCAAATAAATGTAAAACAAATTTAATAACAGAAAATAAATTTATCATTTTTAATTTAGAAGGCACTCTTGTTTTTCAGATCAATATTTTCGCGAAAGCAACTAAGATATCATGTAGAATCATCACATTATGGAACATGCATACTTCTTAAACATTAAAAGTAAACAAATAACAAATTTTAAACAAATTAAATGGTTTTGAAAAATATTTTTTTCTTCTTACTGTTTTACTTCTCGCTGAAATACCCAAACATTTTGAAGTTTCATGCTCTCGATTCCTTATCTGGAGTCGTTTCATTATACTTTTACAGAGGGTATTATAATATTTTTTGTATTTCATAAATTCGGCGGACAAAATAATTTTTGGTTCTCATACTGAAACTCACATTAGAATCGTCTAACTTTATTCGATATTTTAAGTATCTCTCTCAGAATCTCACAATAGTAACCTCCTCCTAAGTTAAAAGGTATTTAACTATTTAAGCTTAATTTTCAATCGTTTGTAACCTTGTAATAATCAGAAAACAATATATAAAAATTCTTTGAAAAAAAAACACTTGATAAAAGATTAAAATATAGTGAAAATATTTATCAAGTTCTGTGTTAAATTACAGACGCATAATTCTATCCAATTTCGTTGGAGCAAGGCGTTTCAGTTGGAAACCAACCTTCTGTAGCAACACACGCGTTGGAATTTGTTTATTAGTTGAGAAATTTTATTTTGTTTGAAAAAAATTGGTGATAAGCTTTCACAATTTTCAAAAAGCAATACAAAAATTAAAATTATCTCCAAGATGCCAGCAGAAGTTGCTGCCAAAAGCAGTATTTTTTTCAGTGAGTATTGCTGGTCCTATAACAAAGTATTTGAATACAATATACCCAGAAATATGTAGATAATATAAAAAGGCATGAAATTTGATCTAAGTTTCTCAACAAGATAAAATTATTAATCAACTCCTAATTATATTATGTATCATTCAACAATAAAGCCCTTTTAATTTCCAGAATATGTGCCTTTCCGCTACGTTTTTGCCGTACTGGGATCCATTGGCATCGCCATCGTCTATGGCCTTAACATCTATGGAATAATAATGGCGCAAATGGTGCACGATGATAAGCCGTATATTGCCGTGTATGTCGTCCTTTCCTACTACTGTGTATATGTTGTCTCACAGATTCCACTGGCCCGCGTCGCTGAGAAATACTCGGCCAAGTGGGTAATGTTGTTCTCCGTGGCAATCAATCTGGTCTGCACCCTGTTGACTCCGGTGCTCACCGAATTCCATTTCGGCGGACATATCCTGATGAGAGTTATGGAGGGAATCGTTGGTGGAGCCTCTTTTCCGGCTATGCACGTCATGATTGCCTCCTGGGCCCCACCCACCGAACGAATGGTTATGTCCGCCATCATCTACGTGGGCACCAATCTCTCCATTCCGTTGGCCGGTGTTCTTTCCGAGCAGTCGGGCTGGGAATCAGTCTTCTACGTGATGGGTCCTCTTGGCTGCATTTGGATGGTTCTCTGGATTATTTTCGTTCAGGATAATCCCAACAAGCAGCGGTTCATTAGTCGCGAGGAACGGCAAATGATCAATAGCTCTCTTGGCGCGGAATTAAAGGAAGACAAAAACCCGGCTGTGCCATGGAAGAAGGTCTTCACATCTGTTCCATTCTGGGCCATTCTGATTGCCCACACTTGTTACGAATTAAACCATTGGCCATACCTCATCCAGACTTCGGACTACATGAAGCAGGCCCTTGATATCAATTTCGAGGCACCACTTTTAGGGTTATATTCCTTCACAGTTATATTCAGCATATTGCTCTACTGCCTCCAAAACAAGGGAAAGGTTAGTGCCACCTGTGCACGGAAAATAACAACTGCTATATTCTTATTCATTCCTGGAGCTTGTCTGATCTTTCTTTGCTGTATTGGATACCTTCAAAACGGTGCTGTGACCGTAATGTCGGTGGGATTTGTGTCCATGGAAGCCATGTTCCCATGTTTCCTTTCTAACCACGTCGACATTGCCCCGAACTTCGCCGGAACCCTGGTGGCGCTAGCTAACTCTGCGGCTTATGTTACCAGCTCTTTGGTTTTCTTATCTATGAAGTTTGTGATTGCCGAACAAGTAAGAAAGCTTTCTCTATGACTTTTCAAACCCTAAATTCGAATATTTTTGAATTCTAGAAAAGCATTGAAACCCACCGTATCATTTTCGGATTTAAAATAGCATTGTTCGCTATCACGTTCCTGGTCTTAATTATTTTTGGTTCTGGAAAAGAGCAATCCTGGAACAAAAACGAAAAAAACGAGGATGAGAACATCACGCTGAAGAAAATAACCAACTTAAATTGTAGTTTCGATAACTTTGATAATATTAATTCAAAGTAGTGTCTTTAAAATAGTTAATACTAATTCAAAGGATGTATTTCGAAACCTTTAATTTAAAGCTTGCAAACAATACAGGGGTCATTAAGGCTCAGTAAAAACCACCTGTAAAATAAAATTGTTTAAATTTTCAACTGTATGTTTCGTATCGATTTTGAATATTTTCTTATTGGGGGAGGAAAACTTGCTGGGATCTGTTTCCATAACGAAAGAAATAAATTTAACCTTAATTTCTTATCAAATTTTGAATTCCGATAACCTTGCCGCCACATTAATCGAAGCTCGATAGCCCATTGAGGCATTGGACATCAGTTGCAAAACAGTTGTGAAAGTTAAAATGTTAAAATTACGCAGCATTGTCCTGCTGCACAGAAGATGGAAGAGTGGGGCCAAAAAACGATGGAATGTCCTGCAGAACAAGAAGAACAACTGCGACAGGGCGCTGGAGAACTTTGATGACTTTTACGGATCCGTGTACGGCAGCCGGTGGAAAAACATGCGGGCAGCACTACTTACCCGGCACAAGTACATCGCACTGGTTAACAACTTTGGAGACACGGAGCAGACCAGCAGCATGCTAGAAATGGACGGGGCTATCAATATGAAGTCACTTATTAATTTGGCCCAGGATCGCCTGAAGGAGTCCAGTAACGAACCCATGCCGGCTCAGGGGCAATCTCGACATGAGATAGAGGGAAAACTGGATACCTTGCTGCGAAAGCAACAGGAACGAGAGGTCTCCTCGATTTATCCCAGCCTCGGAGAGGATGGTCTCTCTGGTACATTGCCACAGCAATTAAAGTTTGATAACATAGAGGAAAAGCAAACAGATCAGCTTCAGGAAAGGCTACCGTTCGAACAGAGCTTAACCAAGGCTCTGGAGGAAGATGTCCGGCTAGATGAAAATCGTTTAGTAGACCCCCAGTTTGGCACTGGCGGCTTATACGAGTACATGCCCGCTCTCAGCATAAAGGGAATGGAGGACTGCCGCCTCGATAAGCATATTGAATAACACAACTCGATAAAGACGTTGTGTAAACCGTTAAGTCTTTTCAATTTAAAAAACAAAAAAATTGAAGAGAAATAAGTCAAATCATCAAGAATTTATGAAAAGATTAGATATGATATGTTTTAAAACTGTATACTATTTGCATTTAAGCTATTTTTGCAACCGTTTCGAATAATTGAACGTTGAATTTTTGATTTTTTAATAAACGGGCGGTTATTAATTTTTACCGCCTATTTATGAAAATTCACAAACACAAACACTAAATTTACTTGCGCTTATATAACTATCTTACAAAACTAAATTATACAAAATAAATAAAAATACTGCACAAAACAACCGATAAATTTTAGGCAATCTATTGTCTATCTATTCTATTCCAGCAAGCCGTTTTAATTGTCGAACAACCTTCTGTTGAAACGCACGTGTTGGAATCGGGTTATTTGATATTCGGATTTTGTGTGAAAAACTTCGTAAATAAGTTTTAAAGTTGTTTTTAAATAAACAGTAAGCAAATTGATTTTCAAGATCAAACTTTAAGTATCTTAAAGATGCCAGCGGAAGTTGTGGCCAAAGGCAGCATTTTAGGGAGTAAGTATTGTCGATCCCAACAAATTTTCGAATAGTATTTTTCCATCCAATATATCGAAAAAATACCAAAATAAACCGCCGCGAGATTCGATTCGAGATTCGAAAAATTTTAACAAGACCTCAGTTAAAATTAATAATATTTATAACCAGTCACGATTAATATAAAATAATTTAGGTTTATTATAAAATAATCTGACATTATTTACTTCCAGAATATGTACCCGCCCGCTGCGTAATGGCCGTCTTGGGATCTATTGGGATGGCCATCGTCTGTTGCCTTAAAGTGAATCTCAACGTGGCAATGAAGGCCATGGTAAATTATACAGCAATCCATGAAAGACCACTATATACAGATAATTTGGAAACTTTAAGTAATCTCAGGGAAGATGGACCATTCGCTTGGGACACACCCCAGCAGGGCACCCTGTTGGTTTGCTACATGTGGGGGCTTTTCGTTCAGATTCCGCTGGCGCGCATCGCTGAGAACTTCTCCGCCAAGTGGTTGATGTTTTTCTCCGTGGCAGTCAATGTGGTCTGCAGCCTGCTAACTCCGGTATTAACTAAATTGCACACCGGCTGCCTTATCCTATTGCGAGTTCTCCAGGGAGTCGGCGAAGGGGCCTCTTTCCCGGCTATGCACGTCATGATTGCCTCCTGGGCACCACCCAAAGAACGCACGGCCATGTCCACCATCGTCTATGTAGGCACATTCGTCGGAAGAGCTCTATCCATCCTGATAGGCGAGTTTGTTTTAGAGCGATGGGGTTGGGAATCAGTGTTCTACGTGACGGGTGCTTTCAGCTACATTTGGATAGGTCTATGGCTAATTCTCATTCAGGATAATCCCAACAAGCAGCGATTCATCAGTCCCGAAGAGCGACAGATGATCAACAGGTCTTTGGGCACTGAAGTACACGAAGACCACCACCCGGCGGTACCATGGAAAAAGATCTTTAAGTCCAGTCCATTCTGGGCCATTCTGATTGCTCACACCTGCAGCAACTTTGGCTGGAATATATTCCTTTTCGGGATTCCGAACTACTTTGATTACATCCTTCAGTTTAACGTGGACGTTAATGAGACCATAAGTGCTACGTCATACTCCAACATGATTATCTTTTTAATTAGCCTTGGAATAATACTGCACTGCCTTCAAATAAAGGGCAAGATTAGCGCCACCGGTGCCCGAAAAATAGCTACATCTGTTTGCTCCTTAGTTCCTGGAGCTTGTCTAATCATTCTTTGGTTTGTTAGATGCCAACAAGACGACGCTGTAGCCGTAATGACGGTGGGAATTTTGGCCATGAGCTCCAAGTTTCCGGGTTTTCTGACTAATCACATCGACATTGCCCCTAAATTCGCCGGAACTCTAGTGGCATTGACTAACACTGTGGCTATTCTTCCTGACATTGTGGTACCAATCTTTGTGATGATTTTTACCGCGGGATTTGTAAGAGATCCTTTTTTGTGCTATTTTCTCTCCTTATTTCACTTATTTTTGTATTTCCAGGAGAGCGTTAGAGGTTGGAATATCATATTTGGATTAACCATATTATTGTTCGCCGTCGAATTCCTGGTATTTGTGAAGTTCGGTTCAGGAAAAGAACAATCCTGGAATAAGTCACCTGAAGAAAACGAAGATGAACAGATTCCGCTTAGGAAAATAAATAAATTAAAATCCTAGTTACGATATCTTAAGAAATATTATTGCAAATAAGTGCTACGTGTGACTACTTAAGTGCCTTTTGAACAAGATGTTTTGGATTATTTTTGATGCCCATATATTTAAGATATACAGAAAATAAAAATCTATTTTCATTTTTAATGTAGAAGATACTCTCATTTTTCAGGCCAAACTGAGATATGATGTGAAACCCTCAAATTATGAAAGGTTTATAAGAATAAATAAACAAGTTCGATGGATGGTTTCGAACAATATTTTGTTTCAGTACTGGAATAAAACTTATAATGATTACATCCCCGAAAAAAAACTCTTCCTAAAAGATTAAAATATTGTAAAAAAATATTATCAAGTTCGTAGTCAAGTGTTCAAGTTCTGTATTAAATTCAAGGTCCAATTCATGTCAGTTGGCGATGGACCCCTTCTGTAGCCCAACACGCGTTGAATTGGTTTATCAGTTGAGTATTTTTATTATATGTAAACAAATTTTGGGATTAAATCTTAAAGTTTTTCAGAAAACAATTATTTCCAAGCTGCCAGAGGAAGTTACTGCCAAAGGAAATATTTTATGCAGTGAGTATGGCTTTCCCATTAAAAAGTATTTGAACGTTATATATATTCATCAATATATTTCATCTAGACCCAGGCAATGGAACCATCTCTGACCCCATACAGTATTTATATTCTTAGTCAGCTATTCTTCGATTTAGCCATGTCCGTCTGTCCATCCGTCCGTCCGGCATTTTTATATAGCTCTAGAACAGAAAGGCATTTTGAAAAACTTTTTGAAAACAAAATTCAGCCAAACTACAGTTTTACAATTTTGAACGCGTGGATCTCGGATAGAATTATCTGATAGGAACTTGGACTACTATGGTATCCACGAGGATCAAGTTTGTGTCAAAATGTTGTCATGCCCACTTTCGTTCTTGTTGTAACGCCTGTTAAAAATATTTTCAAAAAATGTTTTGATGTCAAACTATTCCAATGCTTAATGCCTTTTTAATCTGATGCCCTACTGAATTGTTTCAGAGTTTTTTTAATCGAGCAACAAAAACTGTTTTGCTGAGAATCCATAACTTTAAAGGTTAGTTTAAGTGTGGGTGAAAGAGCTCGACATAGCCATAATTTCTTGTTTTTATCAACTCCAAATTATTTCCTAAGGAACTCCGCTCCGGCGGTGCCATGGAAGAAGATATTTATGTTCACTCCGTTCTTTGCCATTCCTTGCTCTTGTTACGAATTTGGCCATTTTATATACATTAACGTCTCGGTCTACATCAAGGAGCAGCTCCTTGGTATCAAACATCAATTTCAAGGCCCGAAGAGAACAGGCTATATAATAAAAACACTAAAGTATCTATTGAATAGTTATAAAAAATAAGTGTGTATTCAATATTTACAGCATTCCAATTTGTCAAATGATTTCCAACTTCATCTCCAAAATTGAAAATTTTAGAACTAAAATTTTGAATTTCAGCCACTTTGCCGCCTCGATAAGCATATTGAATAACACAACTCGATAAAGACTTTGTGTAAACCGTTAAGTCTTTTCAATTAAAAAAAAAAAATTAAATAGAAATAAGTCAAATCATCATACAAGAAGTTATGAAAAGATTAGATATGATATGTTTTAAAACTGTATACTATTTGCATTAAAACTATTTTATGCACCCGTTTCGAATAATTGAACGTTGAATTTTTGATTTTTTAATAAACGGGCGGTTATTAATTTTTACCGCCTATTTATGAAAATTCACAAACACAAACACTAAATTTACTTGCGCTTATATAACTATCTTACAAAACTAAATTATACAAAATAAATAAAAATACTGCACAAAACAACCGATAAATTTTAGGCAATCTATTGTCTATCTATTCTATTCCAGACAGCCGTTTTAATTGGCGAACAACCTTCTGTTGAAACGCACGTGTTGGAATCGGGTTATTTGACACTCGTATTTTGCGTAAAAATAATTTTTAATAACTTTTTTTCAATAAACAGTAAGAAAATTGATTCTCAAGATCAAACGTGAGGTTTTTAAAAGATGCCAGCGGAAGTTGTTGCCAAAGGCAGCATTTTAGGCAGTGAGTATTGACGCCCTAAAAAGTTTTGGAATAGTATTTTTTCATCCAATATATCGAAAATAAAAATAAAAAATCGAAATACCAAAATAAACCGCGAGATTCGATTCAAAAAATTTAACTACATATCAGTTAACATGACCTATATTTACAACAAGTCACGATTTATTTTAAATTTTTACTTTCAGAATATGTACCCGCCCGGTGCGTAATGGCCGTCTTGGGATCTATTGGGATGGCCATCGTCTCTTGCCATCGTGTGAATCTCAACGTGGCAATGGATGCCATGGTAAACCATACAGCAATATATGAAATACCATTATATACAGATTATTTGAAAACTTTGAGTAATTCGACAATCTTAAATCTCAGGAAAGATGGACCATTCGATTGGGACCCAACCCTTCAGGGCACCCTGCTGACTTGCTACTTCTGGGGCTTTCTCGTTCAGATTCCACTGGCGCACATCGCTGAGAACTTCTCCGCCAAGTGGCTGATGTTTTTCTCCGTGGCAGTCAATGTGGTCTGCAGCCTGCTAACTCCGGTATTAACTAAATTGCATACCGGCTGCCTTATTCTACTGCGAGTTCTGCAGGGAGTTGGCGGAGGGGCCTCTTTCCCGGCTATGCACGTCATGATTGCCTCCTGGGCACCACCCAAAGAACGCACGGCCATGTCCACCATCGTCTATGTAGGCACATTCGTCGGCACAGCTCTATCCATCCTGATAGGCGAGTTTGTTTTAGAGCGATGGGGTTGGGAATCAGTTTTCTACGTGACGGGTGCTTTCTTCTACATTTGGATAGGTCTTTGGCTAATTCTCATTCAGGATAATCCCAACAAGCAGCGATTCATCAGTCCCGAGGAGCGACAGATGATCAACAGGTCTCTGGGCACTGAAGTAAACGAAGACCACCACCCGGCTGTGCCATGGAAGAAGGTCTTTAAGTCCAGTCCATTCTGGGCCATTCTGATTGCTCACACTTGCAGCAACTTTGGCTGGCATATGTTCCTTGTCGAAATTCCGTTCTACATAAAGTACATCCTCAAGTTCAATGTGGACCGCAATGCGACCATAAGTGCTACGTTATACTCCAACATGATTATCTTTTTGATTAGCCTTGGAATAATACTACACTGCCTTCAAATAAAGGGCAAGATTAGCGCCACCGGTGCCCGAAAAATAGCTACATCTGTTAGCTCCTTAGTTCCTGGAGCTTGTCTAATCATTCTCTGCTTTATTGGATGCCAACAAGACGAGGCTGTAGCCGTAATGACGGTGGGAATTTTGGCCATGACCGCCAAGATTCCGGGTTTCCTGACCAATCACATAGACATTGCCCCCAAATACGCCGGAAATCTAGTGGCATTGACTAACACTGTGGCAATTCTTCCTGGCATTGTGGTACCAATCTTTGTGGCGCTTATTACCGACGGATATGTAAGAGATACATTTCTATGCTTTTTCCTCAACTTAATTCGTTTATCTGTGAATTTCCAGAAGAGCATTGGAGGTTGGCACATCATTTTTGGGGTAACCATATTTTTGTTCGCCGTCGAATTCGTGGTATTTGTGAAGTTCGGTTCAGGAAAGGAACAGTCCTGGAATAAGACACCTGAAGAAAACGAAGATGAACAGATTCCGCTTGGGAAAATAAATAATTTTAAGTCCTTGTTACGATAACTTTATAATTATTGCAAATAAGTGTTACGAATGACTTATGCAGTGCCTTTTGAACAAGATTGTATAACTATATTTATTTATATTTGGTGACTATATTGAAAATTCTATTTCAAGAATCTATTCTATTTTTTCATGAGTTGGTCAAATAATTGTAAAACAAATTTAATAACAGAAAATAAATTTGTTATCATTTTTAATTTGGAAGGCACTCTCATTTTTCAGATCAATATTTTCACGAAATCAACTGAGATGTCATGTAGAACCATCACATTATGGAAGATGTATGTATACTTCTTTAACATTAGAAGTAAACAAATAACAAATTTTAAACAAATTAGATGGTTTTGACAAATATTTTTTTTTCTTACTGTTTTACTTTTCGCCGAAATACCCAAACATTTTGAAATTTCCTGCTCTCGATTCCTTATCTTAAGACGTTTCATTATACTCTTACAGAAGGTATTATAATATTTTTTGTATTTCATACATTCGGCGGACAAAATAATTTTTTGTTCTTATACTGAAACTCACATTAGAATCGTCTAACTTTATCCGATATTTTAAGTATCTCTCTCAGAATCTCACATTAGTAACCTCCTCCTAAGTTAAAAGGTATTTAACTATTTAAGCTTAAGGGGGGACATCTGAGTAACAGGCCAAAAAAAAACGGTTTTTCTCGAATTTTTTTTTGGCCAAATCAAAACAGCTAATCGAAAATTTGTAAATGGGGTTTTATTATATTATATTTAAACTACACAAAAATTTTTTTTTTAATAAATCGAAAACAAAATGGCGGCCCTGCAGCCATTATTCGTAGGCCCTATTTTTTTAAAGGGGGTCCATGGCCGAACACCTAACGTCCTTAATTTTTGATCTAGAACAAAAAATCAAGTTTGGTTAGTTTCTTTATCTCAACGGCTATCGACACACGTAGGATTTTTTCGATATATTGATTTTTTCCAAAATGGCAAGTGATTGAACAAAATTTTCCATTTTTTTTAAGCAAAATAAAAAAAAACGTGTGTCGATAGACATAGATATTCTGAGTATACTGTTAAAATTTTAGATCGATAGGTTAAGAGTTGTTCGAGTTAGGTGTTCGGCCAACCCAAAAAAAGTGGTTTCGAGAAAAACGCGTTTAAAGTTTTAAGTACTGTGGGATATACCTGTGAAGCATCGTCGCAGAATGGAACATTTCGACACTTAGACACTTTTGCCGGACTCTATCTTTTGATATGTCATTATTAAGACCCTAAAGAATTTTTTAAGCGAAAAAAAAAAATTTTCGATTTTTTCAAAATTCTACTCAGATGTCCCCCCTTAATTTTCAATCGTTTGTAACCTTGTAATAATCAGAAAACAATATATAAAAATTCTTTGAAAAAAAAACACTTGATAAAAGATTAAAATATAGTGAAAATATTTATCAAGTTCTGTGTTAAATTACAGACGCATAATTCTATCCAATTTCGTTTGAGCATGGCGTTTCAGTTGGAAACCAACCGTCTGTAGCAACACACGCGTTGGAATTTGTTTATTAATTGATAAATTTTATTTTGTTTGAAAAAAATTGGTGATAAGCTTTTAAGACTTTTAAAAAGCAATACAAAAATTTAAATTATCTCCAAGATGCCGGCAGAAGTGGCTCCCAAAAGCAGTATTTTTTGCAGTGAGTATTGCTGGTCCTAAAACAAAGTATTTGAATACAATATACCCAGAAATACATATGTAGATAATATAAAAAGGCATAAAATTTGATTTAAGTTTCTCAACAAGATAAAATTATTTATCAACTCCTGATTATATTATGTACCATTCAACAATAAAGCCCTTTTAATTTCCAGAATATGTGCCTTTCCGCTACGTTTTTGCCGTACTGGGATCCATTGGCATCGCCATCGTCTATGGCCTTAACATCTATGGAATAATAATGGCGCAAATGGTGCACGATGATAAGCCGTATATTGCCGTGTATGTCGTCCTTTCCTACTACTGTGTATATGTTGTCTCACAGATTCCACTGGCCCGCGTCGCTGAGAAATACTCGGCCAAGTGGGTAATGTTGTTCTCCGTGGCAATCAATCTGGTCTGCACCCTGTTGACTCCGGTGCTCACCGAATTCCATTTCGGCGGACATATCCTGATGAGAGTTATGGAGGGAATCGTTGGTGGTGCCTCTTTTCCGGCTATGCACGTCATGATTGCCTCCTGGGCCCCACCCACCGAACGAATGGTTATGTCCGCCATCATCTACGTGGGCACCAATCTCTCCATTCCGTTGGCCGGTGTTCTTTCCGAGCAGTCGGGCTGGGAATCAGTCTTCTACGTGATGGGTCCACTTGGCTGCATTTGGATGGTTCTCTGGATTATTTTCGTTCAGGATAATCCCAACAAGCAGCGGTTCATAAGTCCCGAGGAACGGCAAATGATCAATAGCTCTCTTGGCACGGAATTACAGGAAGACCACCACCCGGCTGTGCCATGGAAGAAGGTCTTTACATCTGTTCCATTCTGGGCCATTCTGATTGCCCACACTTGTTACGAATTAAACCATTGGCCATACCTCATCCAGACTTCGGACTACATGAAGCAGGCCCTTGATATCAATTTCGAGGCACCACTTTTAGGGTTATATTCCTTCACAGTTATATTCAGTATTGGCTTCAGCATATTGCTCTACTGCCTCCAAAACAAGGGAAAGGTTAGTGCCACCTGTGCACGGAAAATAACAACTGCTATATTCTTATTCATTCCTGGAGCTTGTCTGATCTTTCTTTTCTGTATTGGATACCTTCAAAACGGTGCTGTGACCATAATGTCGGTGGGATTTGTGTCCATGGAAGCCATGTTCCCATGTTTCCTTTCTAACCACGTCGACATTGCCCCGAACTTCGCCGGAACCCTGGTGGCGCTAACTAACTCTGCGGCTTATGTTACCAGCTCTTTGGTTTTCTTATCTATGAAGTTTGTGATTGCCGAACAAGTAAGAAAGCTTTCTCTATGACTTTTCAAACCCTAAATTCGAATATTTTTGAATTCTAGAAAAGCATTGAAACCCACCGTATCATTTTCGGATTTAAAATAGCATTGTTCGCTATCACGTTCCTGGTCTTAATTATTTTTGGTTCTGGAAAAGAGCAATCCTGGAACAAAAACGAAAAAAACGAGGATGAGAACATCACGCTGAAGAAAATAACCAACTTAAATTGTAGTTTCGATAACTTTGATAATATTAATTCAAAGTAGTGTCTTTAAAATAGTTAATACTAATTCAAAGGATGTATTTCGAAACCTTTAATTTAAAGCTTGCAAATATACATTGGTCATCGAGGCTCAGTAAAAACCACCTGTAAAATAAAATTGTTTAATTCTTCCACTGTATGTTTCGTATCGATTTTCAATATTTTCTTATTTGGGGAGGAAAACTTGCTGGGATCTGTTTCCATAACGAAAGAAATAAATTTAACCTTCATTTCTTATCAAATTTTGAATTCCGATAACCTTGCCGCCACATTAATCGAAGCTCGATAGCCCATTGAGGCATTGGACATCAGTTGCAAAACAGTTGTGAAAGTTAAAATGTTAAAAGTACGCAGCATTGTTCTGCTGCAAAGAAGATGGAAGAGTGGGGCCAAAAAACGATGGAATGTCCTGCAGAACAAGAAGAACAACTGCGACAGGGCGCTGGAGAACTTTGATGACTTTTACGGATCCGTGTACGGCAGCCGGTGGAAAAACATGCGGGCAGCACTACTTACCCGGCACAAGTACATCGCCCTGGTTAACAACTTTGGAGACACGGAGCAGACCTGCAGCATGCTAGAAATGGACGGGGCTATCAATATGAAGTCACTTATTAATTTGGCCCAGGATCGCCTGAAGGAGTCCAGTAACGAACCCATGCCGGCTCAGGGGCAATCTCGACATGAGATAGAGGGAAAACTGGATACCTTGCTGCGAAAGCAACAGGAACGAGAGGTCTCCTCGATTTATCCTATCCTCGGAGAGGATGGTCTCTCTGGTACATTGCCACAGCAATTAAAGTTTGATAACATAGAGGAAAAGCAAACAGATCAGCTTCAGGAAAGGCTACCGTTCGAACAGAGCTTAACCAAGGCTCTGGAGGAAGATGTCCGGCTAGATGAAAATCGTTTAGTAGACCCCCAGTTTGGCACTGGCGGCTTATACGAGTACATGCCCGCTCACAGCATAAAGGGAATGGAGGACTGGGTGGCCGAATCGGAGCACTACAAATATTATCAAACCAGTGCGGATTTTCCTTTAAACATTGAGCCGGAAACATATTTTCAGTACCCAGAGCACCTATCACTTTATACGTATGAGATGGGCAACTGCTCCGACTTCAAGGCACCCAAAAAGTGTCTCACTGGAGTGCTCTCCCACTTCATGATGGACGGAGCGTCCACTTTGCCTCCACTCTTCCTCCAAGTACAACCTGGCGAACGAGTTCTCGACGCCTGTGCTTCTCCTGGAGGCAAATCCCTAGTCATGCTGCAGACCTTACACGTCGACCAGTTGGTTTGTAACGACATCCAAGAATCCCGACTGAACAAACTGCGCAAGGTGATGCAAGAGTACCTGTTTGATTTCAAGGAACGCTGGGCGGGCAAGCGCCTGATCTTCAGCCAGAGCGATGCTCGTTACCTGGACGATTACGACGCTTTTGACAAGATCCTGGTGGATGTACCTTGCACGACGGATCGCCACGTCCTCAACGAGCAAGATAACAACATTTTTAAGCCCACGCGAATCAAGGAGCGCCTGCGCATCCCAGAACTCCAAGCCGGCATCCTGACCAATTGCTTGCGCCTACTACGACCTGGCGGCAGCTTGGTCTACTCCACCTGTTCGCTGTCGCCCATTCAAAATGATGGTGTGGTGCACATGGCTCTGCAAAAGGCTTTTGCGGAGCATAATATCACAGCAACTATCAAGGATCTGAGCCGGCAAACGGCGCTCTTCAGCGATGTTTTTAAGTTCGAGCATCCGAAGGGACTCAAATACGGACAGATGGTGGTCCCCTATCTCCCAGCCAACTTTGGCCCTATGTATTTCAGTAAAATAACAAGAAATGCTTAACAATTTGTGGACTGAATGTTTTAATAAAGATGAACAGTTAAGAACCTTTACTGCTTATCGGTTTTCTTTTTCTTTTTTCCTTTGATAGGCAAGGGTCCCGGAGTCTTGAATATTGTGCTGTAATTATAAAGACGTTATGCTATGTTCTTAATGGAAAAGTTACGATACTTACTGGCAAGTGGTGCAAATAGGACTGTATTTGCAGAATACGGATAGGCAAACAGAACAGACATATCCAATGTCGATCAGCTCACGATGGCAGAAGCAAGAGGCTCGGTAGTCAACCTTTGGAGGCGGGGGTAGAACCAGCTTATGACGCATTTCCGGTGCGGGAAGAAATACCCAGAGTAGATACTGTAGCAGGCCGTCCAGCTGAGTGACTTTGAGGAACTGGCCAGAGGTGATATCACAGCCCTGTTGCAGCAAGCTTAGGGTCTTGTCTAGAGCGCAGGTGTCGATCACAATACCCAACTTTTGGGCGGTAAAGAAGACATTCATGAATGTCATATATTGTGAAGCACACTCATTGCTGCCCGTCAAAACCAGAATACGGGAATGCATCTTCACGCCTGAAGTCACGTTGCGCTGGAGCTGCAAATTCGGAATTCTTAGTAGGAGTATCTTGAAGTTCACGTTTATCAACCCACTCTGGAGATATAACAAAGGGCCATGGACATGCTGCCAGCCAGTAGGCTCTCGCTAGGACCATTTAGACGTGGGGCGTTCATTAGAATACTGCCCAGCTGCTGCTTCACTGTCTTCTCTACGAGACTGAAGGCTTCGTACTGCCCATCGACTTGACGAAGTTCCACTTGACGCCGAGGCAGAGGATACAGGAAATTTCTGCCAAGGATTCACTATAATATATATAAGCACAAACAAAAAAGGATATATTACGTGGCATGGTGGGAACAGGACAGCACAGCCAGCTTATTCTGTGCCTTTTGCATGAGATGTGCATTTCCGAATGCAATCACCGCCTCCAGGATTTGAGTCAGGTTCTGTGGGTTCTGGCGAACTATACGCTGCGATGGATTCGTGTCCAGCACGATGACCAGCAGGTCGATGCTCGACTCGGCTACAAAGATGTTGAGTGTTATGTTATGGTGGGGGTTTTGAATAACCATTTAAATACCTTCTTTGCTTGATGTCTCTGCTTCCATATTCGCCGGCTGTTTGTTTTATCGTTATCGGCAGAGATGCGACCCTTTCGATAAGAAATAAGACTAATGAGACCTATATTTCGATACCTTTATTTTCACTATATTTTGATTCAATTTATTAAATATTCAATTATAAAACGCTGTTTTTAAAGTTTAAACTGTAGGCAGAAATATGGTTTATTAAATACGACGGGTAAAATGCAAATCATAATATATCGATACATCAGCGATTTGTAACAGCTGCATGGGTGCCACCACTAGCCATTGGTATTTGCAGGGCGTTTCATAGTTTTTTTAAAAAACAAAACAAAGCACCACTAAGGACACCATGCTCGTTCTGGTACTCGGGGACCTACACATTCCGCACCGCTGCAGCAGCCTGCCAGCCAAGTTTAAGAAGTTGCTGGTGCCCGGCCGCATTCACCACATCCTGGCCACCGGCAATATTTGCACCAAGGAATCCTACGATTATCTCAAATCCCTGGCCAACGACGTGCACATAGTACGTGGCGACTTCGATGAAAACCTAAGCTACCCCGAGCAGAAGGTGGTGACTGTGGGCCAGTTCCGAATCGGTCTATGCCACGGCCATCAGGTGGTGCCCCGCGGTGATCCAGAGGCGTTGGCCCTCATCCAGCGACAACTGGACGTGGACATCTTAATCACGGGTCACACGTACAAGTTCGAGGCGTACGAGCATGGTAATAAGTTCTACATCAATCCGGGATCAGCCACGGGAGCCTTTAACCCGTTGGATACGAATGTGGTGCCGTCGTTTGTTCTCATGGACATCCAAAGCACAACGGTGGTGACATACGTCTACCAACTGATCGGCGACGAGGTCAAAGTGGAGCGGATCGAGTACAAGAAGATCTAGGCCTAGTATTAGCCAGGAGCCATTCCTCCCAACTCCTATCCCCGATCCCCCGCCCCCCTCTCACTCATTCTGAGCTTGGCTTTATTAAAGAAATTGTACATTTACGTAGAAATTAAAGTCGTTCTCATTTTTTTATCTGATAAAAAGTGCTGAAATTGTATTAAAATAGAAAATAAAATTATGACCGATGAAGGATTTGTTTCTCCAACAAAAGACTACCACCACTTATCTGATAAAAAATGTTTAAATTTTTATTTAAATAGAATATAAAAAAGAGTTACTTCTGATGATCGAGTGAAGAGTCGGCTTAAAAAAGTTTCGAATTTCGTGCTCAGGTTCGTTACACACTCTCGATATAAATACATTGGGTTCAGTTTTGTTTTGATTTCATCGCTTTTCCATCGAAATAAATTATATAAATACTTTCCACTAGCCAGGATAGCAAAGTTTGGCAACATCCTCATTACAATCGGGTACGAAAACTTTGATCTCAAAATATCTGAATTACGAAAAACTTTGCGCTTAAGCCTAAATACAATTACGACTGCTGACTGGCTAATGCAGCTACAGATGTTGATGATAGTTGGAAAAGCAACAGATCATATCCCAGGCAAGGGATTGCCCGCATTAGCCCAGGCTGTCCACGCACACAGTCTTGAGGGTCTTGCCAGCAATGGTGGTCTTATACTGCTCCGGTAAAGCCAACTCGGTCTGCAAAACAAAACCATTGAAAAGGGGTTACCAGCATTTTTGTTTCAAGACTTACATAGTCGCCATTGTCCTGGGGCAAGAGGATGTTCATCTCGGAGGACTTGGAGTTGACAATCTCTACGCCCAGCGAGTCCTTGGAGAGATACATCTGGCAACCGTCGGTCTTGTCGATGGACACAGTCGGCACTGAGCCGAGCACTTGCATCTGAACGCTCTGGCAGTTGACAAACTCCACGGAGGCCACCACAGAATCAAAGAGCAGAGAACATTTCTTGCACGAGTCAAACACGATGTTGTTCACCTTGCCCTTGACCGTCAGCGTTGATCCCTCGCACCGGAACACATACACCACGTTGTTCATCTCGGCATTCTCGACAAGCAGACCAGTGTTGTTCTTCTGGTACTCAATGATCCACTTCTTGCCGTCGCGGGTGAACACTGGCTCCTTTGCTGGAGCGGCGGTTGGAGCAGCCGTGGCTTGGCCACCATACTGAGCTGGTGCCTTAAACGGAGCAGGGCCGGAGCGCAAAGACGGATTCTTGTGGGTCTGCATGTCCCCAGTTACCTTCTTCAAGTCTGTGTAGAGGGAGGATTACCAATATTACATTAGCCACACCCATAATCGGAGAGATGTTGCTACTTACTCTTGGTGATGTCGGCACCCTGGTTAATTTGGGCGAACAGAGCACTACGATCATCGCCGGCACTGTCCAGCTTAAGGGCATTCAGATCCAGTGGTGGCGGCGGTGGGGGGAGACCACCGGGTGGTGGTGGTGGCGGGGCGCCTCCAGCTGGGGCAGCACCCTTGCCGGACCACACCAAGCCAGTGGTGTGATACTGCCGGATGTAGGCCTGCAGCTCGGTCAGCGTCTGGACCCAGGAGCGAGCCCACTCCACATGCGTGGTGTCCTTCTCCTTCCACTCCTTGAGAACACGGTTCGTGTAGAACTGGCCGGCGTCGTTCATCTCCTTGACATACGGACCAGGGGTCTTCTCCACGCACACCCATCCCAAAGCGGGAATGCTCTCGCTGATGGCAGACAGGTGGTTGAAGAAGGGAGAGGAGCGATGCTTCTCACGGAAGTCCTGGATGGCGCTGATCTGCGTGGAGGTTGGCTTCAGCAGCTCGGCCTGCTTAGGCTGCGCCGGCTGGGCGATTTGGGTGGCCAGCGTCACATACTGCAGCTGGGAACTGATGGCGAAAGCGGAGTATTTTAGTGGATGGACTTGAATGACTAATCCATGTTGTGTGACTCACCCGAAAGCGCCCTTCACGAGCTCGGCATGCTGGGCAACATCGCCGCCAATTTTGGCGGAGAGGGACAGATACTGGCTCAGTGGACCCGCCACAATATCCTCGAATCCTGCGACACTCATGCTGCTGCTTGGTGGTGGAGGAGGTGGTGGTGGTGGCGTTTCTGCTTCGGCTGTTGGAAGAACTTCTTCGGTTTCGACTGGCGGGGGCGGGAGAATGGGCGTGGGCAGTTCAAGTGGCTGCGGATGCGGTGGTGGCGCTGCTAGAGTCCGTTCCAAGCGGTCGACTAGGTTCTCTAGACGTTCGCAAATGCTTTCCAAGTGCTCGGTCGTGGGCTTGGCTTCCGGCACGTTATCTGAACACGAAAGGAAAAAAAAAATAAATTATTAAAGCGTTCTTAATTTGGGAATTGTTGGAAATAACTTATTTATTTAAAAAACAAATAATAGAATAATAATAGAAGACCAGTAAGAAAAGCAAGTGACTCCGCTGGACTTGAAACAACATTGTAGAATTAACAAAAAAACGAAAACTGGTGAAGAAAATTCGTGGATGACGATAGAGATCTACAAACGACGTTCATGGACTGGTGCTTCAAACACTAATTAACAACTAAGGAGGAGCAACTAAAGCTAAGCCCCAGAACTAGGACTGGTAATTAAAAAAGACATGCAAACACTTCACAAAACTGAATAAACAAACTTGAGACAGAATGGCGTGGCGATAGGATACGGGGCGGATTCCAGCCCACAAAAAATCATATACAATCTGGATGTAACCACTTAGATAACTAGGAGCTAAAGGAACGAAATAAATGAAAGGAACGCATCGGTGGCTATCGAAGCTATCGGTCATACCCCGCACGGCCACGCTGTGCTCCACAGCTGCGTGGGCTGCTCGCAGGAGCTCCGTGTAGAGGCGCTGGCGCTTCAGCTCCAGCTCGTCGCGTCCAACCGGCGTGACCGGCGGTTCGATACAGCCGCTGCACATGGAACGAGGTCAGAGGTCAGAGGTCAGTGCTCAGTGGGCAAGAGAAAAGAGAGCTTTACTATCTCAAAGGCCTGATCTGGGATTCACTTTCTAGATTCTAGAATAGAACCTACATGAATACCAAATCAGGCCCCGATCTTGGGGGGACAAACTGTATCCAGCGTACATCTCATTCAGTCGCTCGTCGTCGAACCAAGCGGGCAATCCGTGAACGAACGCCACCGTCTCCGAGACGAGATCCCCCTCGATATATGGCGCACACATGCTCTCCCTTTTCGGCGGAGGCAGTGAGTCGGAGAACACCTCGTCGTCGTCCAGCAGGGAGCCCTGATTCTGACTGGCCAATACCAACAGGGGCAGGGGATCCGGCTCAATTATCTCCGCCCGGTTGCTGATGTTAACCTTCTTCTTAATTGACTGGTGCGTGGAGTTGTGCCTGGAGAGACAGCTCTTGGTAGGTGGCGGCTGGGAGCTTGGTGTTGTCGGATTAATTTCAGCCACCGCCACTTTATTCTCCTCCTCCTCCTCCTCGGCCCCGGCGCTGGTCATCGAGGCTGGCGGGGCAGTGGAAGTGGAAGAGTGCGTCGATCGGGCTAATGTCTCGATTTCAGTTTCTTTGGCTGCTTCTGCAGCTGCAACTGGTGCTGGAACTGGTACTGGTAGTGGTAGTGGTGCTGGTGGTGAAGTTGGTGCTGGTGATGAAGCTACTGTAGCTGCTTCAGCCTGAGTCGGATTGGCTGTGGAAGTGTGGCTTAAGATTACTCTACATGAAGCTTAAATTGCACAAACGATTAAGAAGGAAAGCGCCGATACTTTAGTTGATTACATTACTTAAGTCTTAATGTTACTTCCTGGTTGTATTTAATGATTTAACATCTATTATCTATTTTTTAATAGAAGCTCTGATGTCATGGTCAATGAATCATTATTTTATATGGAATATTACAACAAATATAAGTCTTATCATTGTATTCATTAATTGACTTGATCGATGTTTGTTTTTAACAAAAATAGGTATCACAGAGTATCTCATTAATCAACTTTGTATCGGCACTATTCCCACTCACAGATATAGCCAAGAGAAAGTACAGGGAAAACAACTTAAAGTAGTTCAGTAATATTGGAAAAAAAAAGGATATTGGCTTTCGGACCGGTCAGCTGCCGTAGCAGTGCAGCGATGAAGAACCGGCCGGAATCCGGGTCTCGTTATGGCCCGGAGAGAACACACAGCTGTTGAGCTTGAAAGCCGGAGAAGTGGTGGTGTCGCGGAGATACATAGAGCTGTGAGTGTGTATCTTAACATAGGGAGTAGTGTGTCAATACCAGTGTCCGGCGGATTATCCGGCTTCTCGGGTGGCTCCCTAGCTAGGAGCTCCTGCTTGCCATTAAGCTGAGGCTCCTTTTTGTCGTCTGTCGTCTCCTCAATCTTCTCGGTATCCTCGCTCTTCTTCTTTTCCTTCTTTCCGGCCCGGGGTGTAGCTCGGCAGCAGGAGAACATTTTGATGGTGATGCTGTTCTTGTTGTTGTTGTTTTTGCGGGTACAGGACTCAACACTTTAAATACGAACCAAGCACATTATGTAATTTCCGCATTTGTTGGATTTTTATTTTTTTTTTTTTGCTTCTCTTACAATCACAACACTGGCATCACAGGCAGCAGCAGCCATACAAATGGTTTGGGTTTGGTTAGCAAAAGCCGCAAAGTAGAAACAGGAACTGGAGCTCCAGTGGTGGCAGTGGAAGTGGAAGCGGGCCACTCCTTGCTCATTTAGGTATTTATGTTTATGTATGTGGGATTGCTGGTCGACACATCCGCACCTCGCCCGAACATTGGCACATTTGGAAGCGAAAGAAGCGTCGCCTGGTCCACGAACGGGTCCGGACCACCAACTGGGTCAAGTGACTACCAAAGCAGGACCTCTGAATGACACAGAAATGCGATTTAAACTCACGCACGCACACCCGCACCCGTGTATACTCAAAAGGATAGAACACACCCTGACCGAAGCGCACGCCCACACACTCGGATTCCGATTGGGGTTCGGTTTCGGATTCGGATACTCCTTCGGTTTCGGAGTTTCGATTTTGTTTACCTCTGTTAACATTAACCCTTCAGATGGCAGATTTTTTTCAGAAGATTTAACCTTTTTTAGATTTTTTTAAAGTTTTTTATTAAAGAAATTTTTTATTAAAATTTTTGCCATTTGAAATGTTATTCTGTTAACGGTTCTGTTAAGTTTTCTGTTAACTTGTTTTCTGTTAAAAATTGGTATCCTTTTTTGGCCAAGCGTCGCTTTTGACCATTTCGGGCCAGATATCGAGTGACAATGAAAATGACTTTTCATTAATGCTCGCTTTTGGCCAGGCCGGACAGTCAGGTGGCCAGGATTTAATGCAAGCTTCAAATCTTGGACATTGTGCAGCGGAGAAAGCTTCAAGATTTGAGGAAAACTCTCTGAGAGGAAACTCTGCGCAGGCATTACAATGTTTTTTTGTTTTTTTTTTTCTGATGCTTAACTGCAATGCAATGAGTTTATTGCACCGGCCAAGTGGTTTTTGCTTTGGCTTTAAGCTACTTAACTTAAAACAAATGGCTGGCAATTAGAGTGGGAAATGAGGGAGAGTGGTGGGGAGGGGCACTAGCTGAGATTCAACTTTCGCCCAGGCTTACTGGTTCTTTCTTCGCGTCTTCGCGGAGGCAGATGCGTGCCTAGGAACACGGAAAAAACTAGAATGCAAGCCAGATTAAATGTCTGCAGCTGAGACCCCGTTATCTTACACGCACTCTTACCCGTGTGTGGTGGTGTGTGTGTGATCTCGAATTACTGGTAGCGGAATATTAAGAGTTGGGGCTGCCTTTTAAGGCCAAATATTCTTTCACCTGGCTCCAACATACATTGTAATCTCTCTCCGGGTGTGATTATTATTTTTATATTTGCTGATAGCGCAATTTGGCCAACTATTTGAGTCATCAAGCTCACAAACACCACCAACTGGGTGGTGGCTGGGTCTTGCGGCTGTGTGTGTGTGTGTTCGTGTGAGTCAGCAAACAAAAACAAAAGGTGGCCACAACAGCTGAGTGTACGTTAGTAAGTGTTATCATGGGTTAAGACAAATTTCCTCGCTGGCAAGGTGGGGTTAATTTGCATACACTTGCTGGCCATTAATTGCCGCCTCGTAGTATGGAATCGGATGTGAAATCATCGTTCGAAATAAACCTAAATAGATGGGGAAACATATATCCACCGATGCGGCTGTATGGGTGGGCTGTGGGAATTTAATTTTACAAACAAGATGAATCACACAAAAATAGCCACATCCAAGTATCTAAAAATCCACAGCTGTCTCTTGTCTCTTCGTTTTGCTACATGTACCACCACCCACAGCATGCACACACACAGATGCAGCAGGGACACCCCCCTTGTCCACAAATTCGCCAGACAGCCTGGCCGGCGATTTATTAAATAAATATACACAGTAAAGCCAGTACCCGCCTAAATTAAGCCGTTGCAACAGAGAGCGGCGATCGAGAAGTGCATTACTCACCTGAATTGTTGCTGTTGATCGAAAATTTCACTCCACAAGAACTTCCCGACGAGACGACAAAAATTAGCAGAAACCGGCAAGTGGTCAAGTAGGTTGGGTTTGTTGTATCAATATATCGATATTTGTTGCATCAAATATATATCATTTATCGGCAAAACGATGTTTTTATATATCGAAGTAAACGATACTTATTCATTACACGATATTTTTTAAATGTTTTTCTTTGGGGCCAATTTAAGCCAAGAATTTTTTTCAATGGACACAAGAAAATCTAATTTGATGTATATTATACCCTTTCCCATTTACACATTTAAGTTCTTCCGCCTAGAAAATTTTTTTTAAATTCTAAGTAAAGTTAAGTTTTAAAAGTTTTAAAAATGTTTTCGAAAGGAAATTCTTTAGACTTTAGGCAATGCTTAGATCAAATTATAAACCTATAAATTAGCAAATAGAAAGCAAATTAACCAAAGCATTAACCGCGTTATTTTAATGAATTAAAACTTTGAAATGGCGCCACATTCTAACGATAACTATCCTAACGATAGTTAGACGTAAGAAAAAACGTAAGAAAACGTATTACGTAAAACGGTAGCTCGTGACTAAGTCACGAAACACGTCACGAACCATTTTCGTAAACTTTGGTCCCACCGGATTAGAACACGTACCTCTAATTCTAAGAGGGCTTTGGTTAAAAAAGAAATAAGCCAGAAAAACACGATGACCCCGCCTCCCAAGTGATTAAGCGGTTAGCAAACTGACACTAGGACGCAGTAGGTAGACCACCGGCTTTTTTAAGCACTGTTGACCCACTATCCACCTTCTTTTTTGGGCATTACAGGTTATGTTCGCTTGTGTACACTGCGAAAGGGACTCGAAGAAGCAACAGGAGCGGATTTCAAGCCCGAAAAAGCGCACATTCCACCATCCAGGAATCCCAGTATGATCGAGGTGCTGTGCCTTCTGCTAAGCCGCTTGCTGCTGCTCCTGGTAGGAGGCTATGAGCTGCTGTGGCTGCTCCGCGAGCGACTAAATGCATTTGTGAACTGGTCATATGACCTCTGGCGCAGCGCCGCGGCACGTGAGCTACATGAGCGGCGCGTGCTCACGGATTGCCGTTCCCAGCTGACAAAGACGCCCCAGCACCTAGTGCTGGTCATCTCGCCCAGCGACCATTACGTGGACTCGGTACTGCTGCAACGTATCTTTGGCTTTGCCCTGGAGGTTGGCGTCCAGCATGTCAGCGTATACGACAGGCGACCTAAGGGAGGTGGCTATGTAGAGCTGGACAAGCTGTGCCAGCCATCAAGTGCTGAGGGAAGCGGCAGCCACTTTAAGTGGCCAGCGATTCCCAAGAAGTCGGATAGCGCGCCAAGAAATGGACAAAAAACAAATGGTTATGTCAATGGTGCAGCCGACAGCAGTTCATGTTCTAATCAATTGCAGGTGAGCGCCGGGTACTGATATGAAGGAACTATAACTAGAATATGGAGAAGCTTGAAATACTCTACAGGCAATGAATTAAGATTATGTTTCTGCCGTGTGTTAACAGCGGTGATCGAAAGTTGAGAAAGTTTTGATAAGAAATCTTGATAGTTCTGATTACCCTCAAAAGAGAGGAAATGGTTATCTTTAAAGTCTAATGTTTAGACTCTACTGGTATAACTATTACAAAACATTTTTTGATCGAGAAGCCTGCTACTTTCGTTGAAATAGATCTATTCCCCTTGCCTAGAGTATTTCAAGCAATTCCCGGAACTAATCTTTGTCTTATCAACAACTTATTGGGGTTTTTGGCTTTTCCGTTTAAACAGCTCTATCAAATCAGCGCCGCCGACGGCCATGCCCTCATCGCTGATGTCTGTCGGGAGTTGTATGAAGAAAGGAATTCGGAAGTGGTGCAGAATCTGCTCAGCCAGAAGCGCGAAGCGCTCACCGAGCAGATTGACTCTATGCTGACCAAGCGGCTGGGTTACGTTGCACCCGAACCTGATTTGGGCATCATCTTTGCACGACAGACATGCACATACGGCGTGCTGCCGTGGCATGTGCGCTTCACGGAGTTCCATACGCATCCAAGTGGACGGTACTTCAACGTGGAAACGTTTGCCAACATCCTGTGCAAGTACTCGCGATGCGAACAGCGCTGGGGCACTTAGTAACCCCAGCTGGAGCACGAATAGAAACCCGTATATTAACTAGTTACCTAACTGTATGTAAATTATGGCCAGGAATTCCTTTAGAACGTAAGAATAAACTGCAAAAGTGTATTGTTCATAAAATAGATGTATTCAAGGTAGGGTTTCAAGATCATATTGTATAAATATTGCAGAAATGCGTTTAGAGTTATAGCACTCTGGTATTTCCAAGTTAAAAGTAACTAGTGCTACTACTTTGAACGCCAGCTAGGGATTAAAGGTATGTAAGTGGGAGAACTTATGCTCTAGGATTAGGAGTATTGTAATTTCTTATTTTCTGGGCCATCCTAGGCTCCCGTCTAATCTGTTTCGGCGTGGCGCTTGGAGAGCAGATTCACGTCGGTCTCGTACTTATTTTTGTCGATGTTGTGGGGTCCCGGACCCGTCGGCATCCGCTCGTGAAGGTCGTGGAACGAGTTGCGAAGATTCTCAAGCGAATCGGCCAGACCGATCTTGATCTTCGCAAACTCGCCGGACATGAGGGACAGTTTGCCCAGCAAGAAGTTCAGGTTGTCGTCCATGTCGATCATATGCTTTTTAGTATCCTCCACCTTGCTGCCCAGTCCCATCATTGTGGCCAGAGTACTGTTGATATAGCCATCAGATCCGGCTTGGATCACACCCAGAATTTCCCGGTTCTGGCTGATCTCATTGGCCATGATCTCGATGCGATGCCACACCTGACCCAATTCCGTATCCAGCAGCCCTGTTATGTTCTTGCTACCCTCCTGCTGAATCTTCACCACGGATGTATCCAGAGCCGAGAAACGCTCCTTAATCAGTGCCACCAGTTGGGCCACCTGCTCGCCCAGCAATATGCCCACCCGTTGCACCATGCTCAATGTTCCGAACTCCACCTTGCGCTGGGTCTCCAACACCACCTCCGAATTGGTCATCGTTATGTTATTGAATTTGTCCAGAGCTTCCAGGCCTTGGTGCAGCTTGGCGGTGCTCTCGTTGGCCGAGGCAAAGTACTTGTTGAGGACGCCCACATCCGCAGAGAGCTGGCGGACATCCGCCTGAATATTGGCCTCCGTTTGCTGCAGTCGTTCCGAGGTCTCAGTCAATGCTGTTCGTAAGAAATTGAGTTAATTTTTATAATATAGGAAAAAGGATCGAAACCTACCAGATTTCTGTACCGCCGAGGACTCGCTCTTGAGCTGGGCCAAAGCATTAAGGGTTTCGTTATTCAGTTCCTGGATATAGGCGCGATCTTTTTCGTCGAGCCCAACTGGAGGAGCAGGACGCTGGACGTTCTCGCTTAACTGGGTAACTTGTCCGCCCAGGGAGGTAAGACGGTCTAGGATCTGCACCTCGAACTCATTGTTCTTGGGCGGAGCGACGGTGGTCACGCTGGGGGAGTGCTGCTGCAGCTTGGCCTCGATTTGACCGATCAGCTCCTTGCCCTTGGGTAGGCTCTGGATGTCTTTCTGGGTCTGGTCCGCCGCCTTCTGGCTGCTCTCCTTCAAGGCCGTCACGCTAGCTGTCAGCTTCTGGATGTCGTCCAGGAGCTGCTTGTTCACTCGCTGTTGCTCTAGCAGGAATCCCTCAGGAATGGCAGGGGCAGCAGGAGCAGGTGCCGACTTTTCGCTAACCGGTGGACGCTTGAAGCACTCGTCGTTCTCCCTCATCCACTTGAACATGTGCTCTGTGGCCTGATTGAAGCGCTCGGACTGAAGGTTGTACTTCTCCTCTTGCTACGGATTGGAATAAAATTGGTTTTGATGCAGATTTGATGGAGAATTTAAATAAATATCTTTGGATACAGATTCATAAAGATTCGATCTACAAATCATTCAGGTATTCTCTTTTCCGATCGGATGAAAATCGGCAGAGATATAGACTTCCTAGTGGGTCATTTTGGCAGTTCATGCATTTTTCCCCAAATTTGAAGAGGACCCTCCATAAAATTTAAAAAAAATATGAAAAAATATTTTGTTGCTAGATTTTGATGCAGATTTATGGAGAATCGATCTACAAATCATTCAAGGTATTCCGCTCAAGGATCGGATGAAGATCGGCAGAGATATAGACTTCACAGTGGGTCATATTGGCAGTCCATGCATTTTCCCCATTTTTTAAGGGGACCCTTCATAAAAATTTAAATTGCATTTTTCCCCGATTTTGAAGTGGACCCTCCATAAAATTTGACAAAAATATGAAAAAATATTTTGTTGCTAGATTTGGATGCAGATTGATGGAGAATCGATCTACAAATCATTCAGGGTATTCCGCTCAAGAATAGGATACAATTTCACAAAGATATAGAAGTTCTTTGCGGATATTTGTGAATAATCCGCATAAGAAAAATAAAATAAAAGAAAAATAAAAATTTTCAAGGTCGTGCAATACTTGATTGTCGATTTCGTTCGCTTATACATTTGATTTAAATAAAAGTTCGTTTTTAAAAAAAGATTTATAGAAGAAAAAACCCACCGTTATCAGCATGGTTTCTATCTGGCTGACTCTGTCGTCCAAACGAGTAAAGATTCCATTGATGGGCTCCAAGCTCTTCTGGCCCTTCTGCAGGGACTGCAGCGCCTTCTTCAAGAGCTCTCCCAGAGCCCTTTCACGGTGCTCGTGCCTCTCGAGCTTATTGTCCAGCTGGTTGTAGGAATAGATCAGGGACTTGATGGTGCCATGCAGCTCCTCGTTTCTGAAAAGAATCCGTGATCGAAAGATATGGGGATTACTTAAAATTAGCCTCGCCATGGACCATTAATCATCGGAGGAGGGGGTGGTGCCGAATCGGTGGGACCACCGCCATGAGTGCATGTGCATCTATAAATATTGAGGGGCGCGATCACGATCGTAGATGGATAATGGGCCCTCTCTCAGGGTCAGGAACCCTATTCCCATTCGAAATATGTTTGTTGTGTGAAATGCATTGATGTTGATGGATGAACCATAGAACTAGGGGGAAAAGCACCACATGCTGCACCATGCCTAACACTCATCCTCCCACTCCGAGTGCAAGTCACCCTCACCCAGCCATTTGCATGAAGTGCGCTGTAAAACATGGCCTGTCCCATCTCTTATCCCAAAATAAACAAACAACCAAGGCAGAACAGCCAACAGTCTTGGCTTTCCTTTGAAGGCATTAGTCATTAGTGGGTCTGGATGAGGATGAGGATGAGGCGGTGCCTGGCCAGGCGCCGACAACTTCTCACAGTTTGAGATCTCGCACATTTCGCTAAAAACTCCCAACAGTGGATCGGATAGAATCGAATTGGATAGGATGGGATGGGAGGAAGTGCGAACGAATGTGTGACATGTGTCATAGTCATAAAACAGGGAAAAATTAGAAATATGGTTCTTTTGAATTTAAATAAAATGCATGGTGGGGTTTTGAAAGTTTAAGCATTCAATTACTGCTCCCTATTTCCTCCATGAGGAGTAATTGGACACTTAAAACTTTTGAATACTAATGGCTTATAAGTTTTTATCTTAAAACGATTTTATGAATTTGAAGTGGATTTTTTTTTGTGTCAAGAAAGATTTCAAAGGGTGCATTAATAAGGGCATATCATAATCAAATACGATCCAAAAAACAAAGATAAAGCATAGAATCTTTAATTTCCAAAAGGTTCCAACACCAGATTAGAAGAGTAAATAACCCCCAAAACTTCTGAGTGCTTTACGAAGACCTAACAAGGTATTTTGAATACCTAATTACAAGAATAAACTGAAGCTTGATAAATTAATACTTACGAGACTGGCCCCGCCGCAATTGTCTGCCATTGAGCGATGGCAATTAGAGCCAGGAATACTAATTGGAGTGTCCGACTTCCTCCGGCCATGGTGCAGTAGTTCTGATCCGATTCGATCTTTGTAGAGTCTGTGGATAGTCGAACGGAAATGGAATAAATGAATATGGCAAACTGCAATGGCGTCGAGCCAACAATTTGTAGTTTTAAGATTACATCAGAACTGTTTATAATAACTATCAACAGGATAAACAAATATAATCAAATTAATGGCCAGTATTTAGGGGGCTGCAAACAAATAATAAAGAATTTTCACAGCCACCGATTGGCAGCTGAAACAATTGCAAACAAAGCAAATTGGTTCCTTGTCCGTTGTGCGGCTAGACCTCGATGAAAAAAAATAAATATATAGAACGATATTGTTCTTGCAGCGATAAACAAATGACGCAAAAATATCCAATGGACTGCATGTGCCAGATTCTCCTTCAAAAGGGAGAGGAAGTGATGCATCTGGGAAATTGGGTCAGAAATATGCGAGTGAAATTACGGGCATAAACAACGACACTTTTAATGAGCAAAAATATTAATAAAAAAAAAGTTCTAGGCTTGTTGTATGTATAAAATTTTATTGTTTGATGATAAGGACACTGGCTTGGGTTAAAGGTTGATAAATTGAGCTGTATATAGTAACCAAATAGGCACCTAATTAAATTTCTATATCGTTGCGCGAAATGCTTAATCGGGCGAAATATGTACTCACTTTGGCTAGGAATAGTTTTTATTTCCAGTCGTAAAAAGTCTGTCAAACACTAGACGACACTTTAAAAACTTATTTTTTTTCTTGAAATCGGAGCAAGTTAAGTTGACGTCTTCACTGCTCGAGCAGAGAACTCGGAGTGATGCTGGCTGTTCTATTCCGGAGTGGTTCTGGATTCCGTATTCAGCCCCGATAATGACGTTGCCTTGCGTCTGTCTCAGTTGCCGGGGAGATGCTCGGCGCCTCTCATATGTATGTTTTTAATAAAATGTAATTAAAACAGAGAAGTGATGACTTCCCGCATGCAGGCCCTCGAATCAAAATTCAATTTATTCTAATACAAAATCATTGAGTCCAATGCAAACAAATGATATGGCTGTCGAACTATATGATCCTTTGCGGCAGAATCAAGGCAATTAAAAGAAAATATGTTGCATCTCAAAACGATTGATAAAGACACCCAGCATCACAATTTAATTAAATTTATCTGGACACCAATTCTTTCAATATAATATGGTAAAATTAATAGTTAAAATAGTTATTTAGAAGATAGTTAAAATATACTATCTTTAAGCTTAACCATAATTTTTGTTATTATTTACGTAGTATTTAATATAAAAAATCCTTAAATTCCTTTTAAATTATTGCCCTATGCTTAAAAATAACATCACTTTGAATTTTACTTTGCTTTAGCTACTCGGTGTGTTACTGATTTTTGAATTTTGTTTTGGCGCCAATCCTGAATGGAACGTTTCGCTGTGACTGCCACTTCACCTGGAATGCAAGAAGAAGATTTGTAAACAAAAGACCAACCTACCGGATTGCAGAAAACATAATACATTGTAAATTCGTTTTATTACTGAAATTAAGATGCCGACGCTTATAGCCCTGGATGCATCGCTGTCGATGCTGCGTCCAGTTCCAGGAAGAAATGATCACACCTACCTATCGCTGGCCGTCAAGGGAATCCAGCATTTACTGGACAATCTCACAGCCGCCGGGAAGCTGGAGCACCTTGCTTTGCTTTCGTACACAACCACAACGGAATTAAAGGTGGACTTTACCAGGGACTACGATCAGATCCGGCAGGCTATCAAGAAGGTGGAGCCAGTGGACAAAGCCTGCCTGCTGACCATGCTCAAGACCTCCGTCTCCATAATGTCCACCTGGGGCGGAGCCCAAAACATTCTCCAGCTGGTTGTGTTTACAGACTGCGGGCTTGGGTTTGGGAGCACCTCGATATCTCATTTCCTGGATACCACCTTTCCAGACAAGGAGGATGAGCCGGAGTTTGCCTGGCTGACAACCTTGGCCAATTATAATCTGAACTTTATTTGTCTCGGTCTACATGGCGATTCCTACTTTACCAGGGGATTATCGGTTTACCAGCAGCTATTGGACAAAGCGAGTTTAAAGGGTACCACTACCATTAATGCTAAGCTATTGCGTGGCTCATATTTTGTTCTATTTTAGGTCAGTTGTTCATGCCAAAACCAACGAAGCCCACTGATACCACTGACGGAACATCGAATCCCATTTCGAACTCGAGCCACAAAAGCGAACTAGGTCGAACTGTTGTCTTCGAGCTGATTGAACGCCTATGTGAAGCCAGCTACAAGTCCACGGAGGTGATTCTCAAGTGTGGTAGCTATTTCCGTATGGAGGCGCCTGTGCTGCTCTGGCCACCCACGTCTCCATATGAAGAACCTTCTCCTATGTTTGGCCGAGATCCCACAATACGACACATCGACCAAAAGATTGAGATATGCGGATTTTTGGCCCTTTCTGACATTGGTTCACCAGCAACATTGAGTCGTCATTGGGTTTTGCCGAAGGTGGAGCGCGAAAAGGGCGGAAGTCGTCGGTCTGGAGGTGGAGGTGCAACAGCAAAGCTACCAAAGCTGACTCTGGACACTAACAATCCCAACTATGAACTGGAGAAGTTGGAAGCCGATATACGCGACTTTTACGCTAAGGATCCAAAGGACACGGAAGAAAGTGGCGATGATGCTGATGTCACCATTGTGGTGAAACATTCTTCTGCTCCTCAGACAGAGCAGCAAAAGGAGAACCTCTGCGTCTTGCTTCATGGGGCTCTCAAACTGGAAAACATGGCCGCTTTGGTGCTGGTGGGTGAGAAGTGGTATGGATTCATCTATGCCTTTACTGACGGCAAGAAAAAGTCAAATCTTATGTTGAATGTGCTTCCACCCGGAACGAATGTCATACCTTGGATTGGAGATCTGGAACTACTCGGATTCGCCGAGGATCTAGCGCCAGGAGAGACTGCCAGTTTTCCTGTGCGAGCTGATCGGCGATCCTATTCCCAGAGTAGTGTTGTTTGGATCCGGCAAGCCAGCCTGCAGTCGGATGTGCAGAAGGTTCTACGACATGCCAAAAAAATGCCCGACAAAACACAGCACTTCTACAAGGAGCTCAATCGAATCAGGCGAGCTGCTCTCGCCCTGGGATTCGTAGAATTGTTGGAGGCACTGGCTATGCTGCTAGAGAAGGAATGTGCACATCTCACCATGAATGGGGCTAGCAGTGAGTGCACCTTGCAGCTGCAACACGCTGCCACAGAGCTTCGGAAGACTTCGAATAGAGATATTAAGTCCACAATTGTTCCTTTACAGAAGGGAGCACCCGATGCGGGAACCGCCCCTGGCCCTGGATATATGTATTAAATAAACTACAGTTTTTTTTAAATTTTTTATTTGGAAATTAAATAGTTTAAGATAAGAAACAGGAAGCTTTTTAAAACTAAAGATACATCTGTATCTTTTTGAATTTTCTATAGAATATTTCTTTACTTTACAACACTGAACAGCCGTCTATCGTTATCGGAGCGAATATTTTTGTTTGCAAAGAAATAATAACAATGGGTGGCCCAGAACTTCCCTCGGATCCTGGTCATGAGGTATTCCCAACGCCAGCAGTTGACCATCCTCGGGTGGGAGCAGAGAGTGAGGAGAGCGACGATCCGGATGCATATGAGGGCTATCAACCACTGGCCATGGATGAGGGAAACGAGGGAATAGCAAGCGAGGAGACTAGGGTGCAGGCACCACAAGCCGAGGATGGAAATGCGGACGAGGATATTGATTTACTCAACGCTCCTGTGACACATGGCGACCCCAATATGCCGCCTATCGAGACTGCAGATGTGGAAATCGAACGACAGGTGTGGAACGAACCCAGGCCCAAGGAGTTACAAATAGAGCTGGACAAAACGCGAACCGAGCAAGTAAGAACAAAGGAAACACTATGGGTTGACGTAAGAGATTTAACCTCCATTTACATTACAGATCCTCAAAGCTATGTCCACTATTACCTTGCCCAACATCACAGTACCTGATTGGGCCAAGGGTGTTCCTGAGGATCGATGGAAACTAGAGCTACTCGATCGAATAAATAACCGGCAGCGTCCATCAGGGCCGGATTCCTCGGCAACAGAAAAGCCGCAGCATTCCAAGGCTCATATAGATTAGAGTTTATTGTTGTTTATTTAAAAAAAGCTTTTTCCAATATATATATAATTTAGACAGATCCTAAAAACCGTGATCCAGTGCATCCTAAAATGCGGCCAAAAGGGCCTGGCCGACTGAGTTCACTTTGCTAAAGTTCTCTCCCTGCGGAGTGTTGGTCAGCTCCCGCAGCTTATCCATCACATAGTCAACGGAAATCACCTGAGCGATAGTCTCTTGGCCGCATGGAGTGGTGGTCAGGTTTCCGATGGCCTGCATGGAGCGGTAGCAGGCTTCCAGATCCTTGGCCCATTTAAGAAGCTCAACAACACCCGAGGTAACAACATGACACACTTCCCCCTTGGCCACGCCAAGGATCTGTGAAATGGTCACGTTGAGATAAAATGTGGCGACGGCAATCTGCAAATTGGCACTTCCCGCCTTGATCCCGGCTATTAAATCAGTGATCTCCGGCAGTTGCTTTTCGATATGCAGACGTCCGGTGGTGTGGCCCAAGCTATTGGCTAAACATCGTATCACCATTAATTGGTTGGCTGCCGATCCGCCCAGGTGGGGAATCACAATGCTAAGAAAGTTGTGGGTGTTGTGAAGAATGCTGAAAATTGCTTCGTTTCTGACTGCCAGACGAAGAATGTCTAGGACGGGAAAGAGCATTCCTTCAGGCCACTTCAAAAGAATGGTCAGAGCTTCCAACGAGGTTAGGTCCAGCTCTGGGGACTGCTCTGTGAGTTTTATTACAGCCAGAAGAATCTCCTCTCCCACTTTTCCATCGCTGGTGGATATCTTGTTATTAAATTCTCTGAAAATTGAAATTATTAAATATTTAACAATTAAATTTAATTAAGTTTTAAAAATTTATACTAACTTTAACTTTTCCAGCACCTTGTTGGCATCACATGTATCAAAAGTGCGGTAGTTACTGATTGGGAAGTGTTTGTCTCCGGACTTTACGAAATTTACATCCACGCGCGACTGGTTGGCGCTGGTTCCGGTTGAGTAGCTGGAAGATCCTGTGAATGGATCGACATTTCCTCCGCTGGGAACGTTTGTGTTACTTGATCCGGGCACGTACCGGGAGCCGCCAGTGAATGGATCCTGATAGCCAGTGGGTGCCTGGCTCAGCACGGGTGCACTGTTGGAGTTCGTCACTATGAAGTTGGCGACTTGGTCAAGGTATGCCTGCGGCAGGTTGTTCTTGTGAATGAAAGACTGCGCCGCCTGCCAGGGATCTTCGCCACGGTTGTAGGGGAGTTTGATTGGTGGCTCCGTATCGGAGATATCCACGCTGAACACAAAGTCGTACTCCTTACCCTCGTGCATTTTCTTACCGGAACTGGCTTGTGTTCCCCCAGCGCCTCCGGTGACGTCTCCGACCAGGTTCCAATTGCCCATCTCCCAGCTGTAGCACTTTACTGAGCCGTCAGGATGGCGCACCATCTTTGTTTGACCCTCGCGAGTTCCATTGGACAACAGTGCCTCGGGGCCAGGAAGGCTTCAAAGGAAACAATCATAAATTTCTATCGATTATGAAATATAACTTTAACTGACTCAGTTTTCTTTACACCGCCAATCTCCTCGTTTATCTGCGATTTCCTTGTGGACACTGCAAGATCGAAGGCATTTCTGATTCCCTCGCTGGCCTGTCGCGCCGGTTCCTGACTAAAGACACGAACTACTCCGTCACTGCTGCCGGTGACAATATCTCCGTTTTGTAAACACGCCACAGACCACACTGAAATGGCCGGATGCAGAATGGGAGCTCCCAGCTCATCGCCTGTAATCACATTCCACATACGCAGGGTGCTGTCTTCGCCGCAGGAGACCACCACCTGGTCTCCCAGAGCTGTGTTTCTGGCCATCGCATAGATATAGTTCGAGTGGCCACTCAACTCCCGGACGCACTCGCCGTCCTCGTTCCAAAAACGCAGTATGGCGTCGTTGCCGCATGAGAGTAAGGTATTTGCCTCCAGGGCAATCAGGCCACGAACACAGTCCGTGTGGCCCTTGAGCAGCCGCAACTTTTCGCCCTTCTCGTTCCAGTAGTAGATGCATTTGTCAGCTCCCCCGGTAACGTATTTTTGCTGCTCTTTCAGAGTGGCGACAGCCCAGACCGCAGCCTCATGGCCCTCCAGCGTTATGAATGTAACATCGCCCGTCTCACTGATTGACCACACCCGGGCTGTCTTGTCCCAGCTGCCACTGATGATGCTGCGGGACTTTAATCCTCCAGCAAGGGCGCACACCGTCGATCCATGACCCTTCAGGGTGATCAAAGGAACAAGACCGTCATGTTTATAAATACAAATGGTCGAATCGTTGCTGGCGGTACATATCCACTGCTCAGACTCTAGGTAGAAGATGTAAGATATGAAGTTCTTGTGATCCTGCAGGGTCAGACTCTCAATATACTCGTTTCTGTAGGTGATACGAAGGTAAGAAGGTTACAGGGTGAAAAGGCCAAAAATCAAGCTAGACAAAGGACTCTAATACTAACCCACTTGGACGCCACAACTTTGTGCTTTTGTCTCGCGATCCAGAGAGAATGACCTGTCCTCCTTGAGGAGACACTCCTCCAGCTGCTACGGCACGGACGTCCATGCTGTGCCCCAGCAGCTCACAGCTCAGCTTGAAATTATCCAGCGATGGCTCCATGTCTGTCTGTTGTTTTTTGTTCAATTCACACAAAAGTTTTACTTGTTTTTAGCTCGCCGGCTGTCAAAAATGCCACTTAATAGAGTAATTTAACCATTCACAGCGAACGACAGTGTGCAAAAAAATTTTTGCAGACTCAGATAGAGATGACCGATTTAAGGTCAATTAATCCAATTCCAAAGACTTCGGAAATAATTAGAGTTGTTTCATAAGATTTTGGAAAAAGTAAAGTACTGCCATAGATTTTAGGAAAGTCAAGAAGAAAAATGAACAATTGTGTATTTAAAAAAATCGCCATCAACACTATATATACCGATATTTGTTAGTACCATCTCTAATTTAATAAATATTGTTTAGATTTTATTAAAACAATGGGCGGAAAGAGCTATTTTTGCGATTATTGTTGTTGTTTTATGAAAAATGACTTAAATGTACGCAAATTGCACAATAGTGGCATCGCCCACACGATTTGCAAAACCAATTATTTGCGACGCCTAACAGGTAGGGACTTCCCCTTAAAATCCTAGGAGGCTACCAACTAAAATGCGTTTTATTTTAGATCCAAGAACTGTCTTGGTAGAGGAACGTCTTAAGCAGCCTTGTTTGCGCTACTTTAGTGGCTACTGCAAGTTTGAGATGTTTTGCAAAAACAGCCATTACAGTAAAAAGCAGTTGGAAAAGCTGGAAAAATTGGGTAATCAATGTTCTCGTATTACTTTTAACCTTTAACTTATCCATTACTCTTAGTTTTAGCCCAAAACAGACGGGAGAGCCGAAAAAAGAAGAAACCCAAAAAGTGGCCATGGAAGACACTACCACAAAAAGGACTGCCTCCGTCGCTGCAACCCATTGACTTGGCCCTGCTTAAGAAAACCAATTTCGATCTGAACTGGGGTTAATTAGCTTTTCTATGTTAAATAGTTTATTTAAATTAAACTTATGTATGTACAATAAACATTAAGAATTCAATAATCCAATTACTTTGTCCATAACTCTTGACACTTTCAGGCTAATGCGTAAGTTGCGTGCATAATCGTAGTGGTAAGATTTCGGGGAATGCCCGATAAAGTTCTCCTGATCGGGATCGGCCAGGTGGGCTAGCAGGAAATAGCAAAAGTGTTCTGCAATCGATAAGATTAGAGAAACTTTGTTTATGATCATAAAATTACAGAAATATTTACAAAATGATAAAGAAACAGCACACAGTTTAAAATTTAGGTCATTAATCAGGGGATTCCCCTTAAATGTCAGTAATTTTGTGTATAACGTACCTAGCTCTCCCTCTATGGCGTAGAAAAGAGGCGTATTCCCTGCCCTCGTTTCGGAGGCATTAATCACATCCAGCTTCATTCTGCGCGTTTTCAGCTTCGATTTAGTCATATCCAAGTTGTCGCAAGCCCGATCGTAGTACTTCGAGAAGGCTTTCTCGTCCCGACCATCAGTATTTGGAGTTTCCGCTGTTCTCCTGTAGATCGGCTCGCCCAAATCCCGCTCGTCTATGCAATCCAGAATGGCTTCTGCCATATGGAACTGATTGTACCGCACTGCCAGATGCAGAGCTGTATAACCATCATCATTGGGCTCCAAAAGAAGATTTAAGTCAATATGCTTCATCAGAACTCTAACGGATTCGAGATTTATGTTGTTGATCACTGCCAGGTGAATGACGGTGTTGGAGTTCTCGTAGAAGTGATCTAGCAGGCATCCCGCTGAGATAATAATTGACACGATCTCCGCATCAACGTTGTTGGTTAGTGCAAGTTGCAGGCAATCCTCGCCATCGCTGCTGAGCAGAGTGTTGATGTCGGTGTTTACGTGCGAAAACACAAACACCTGCCGCTTTACCCCAAAAACATCGCCACGCAGTATGTAATCATGGATGGGACTAAAGGAGAAAACAAATTAATTAAAGCTTAGTAACAGAGTTCAAAGTTAAATCGTTATACTTACAACAGTCCTTCCTCGGACTTGACTCTAGCTTTTAGGAATTCTTGGGCCATCATATGTTTTATTAAGTCCGTACTTGTTCCTTCTATGTAGCCCTCTACTCGGCTTTGGTCCTCTTCACTAAAGGGTATATCGGACAAAGATATATTCGACAAAGATATATCGGACATGTTTGAGTTTCGCCGTTCTGGAGTTTTGAAAGAATTATTGCTTTGAGTTTCATGCGTGTTCTGCAAAGAAATTTAAATACAAAATTTGAATAAAGTTGCAAAGTATTTTTTTTTCTCATTGATTCTTAAGGATTAGTAAGAGTTATGGTATTATTTTTTTATTTTATAGGTTTTATGGTGGATATATTTACCGATAGCCGTAACCGTTTAAAGTATAAATATTTTCAAGCCCGTAAGTGCAACCGAAACCGAAATATTTATCTGTAAAAAACGAAACCTAATCTATATATATGTTTTTTTGTCGCAGTTTTATTCCATCAAAGTATTTCCTTTTTTTTATATACCTTCAGAATTAAACTCTACTATAAGTATAATTATAACAATAATTTCTTGATAGAAAAGAATAATTAAAAATGCAAAATGTAATCATTATGATCCCTATTATTTTTATCTCTCCGATAAGAACTTGAAGGAAAGTCTGGGTACGAAGTGTATACCAACTATATATGTATATAAATTCGATTTTTCTTACCGTAACCTCCAGCTTTTTCTTTTTGGTAACCAGCGGAGTCAGCTGTTTGTCCTCGCGCTCCTGTAGCGCCATTTGGGCTGCCGATCGCTTAACCACCTGTGGAACACATGTATTCCGTTTCCTTCCACGTTTTTTAGGAACTTTTACTGGCTGAGCTGTTGACGTAATTGGTGTGGAATTTGAAATCGGATTGGAGTCCGTGGGGCTCGAGTTCTTCGTTGAATCGGCTGATTCATTTTTTATGGGTGGTTTTTCCTCGGATTTTGGCGGCACATAATGCCCCTGTGGTAGGATTTTCCTGTCATCCGATTCCCATTGTGTTTGCGTGGAGGCGTCTACCTTTGTGACTCCACAAGAACATTGTTTACCTTGATGCGAGATAGTGGAGCTGTCCTTATCTGAGCTGTGGCTATTGTGGCCATTAATCGCATTGATCACGCGTTGCTGGAGGGCTTTATCAGGTATGCACATTAGGGACTTGAAAATGTCCTCAAAAAAGGGCTTGAATGATTTGCGCTGGATGTAAGTATTGCAGCTGACCGGTGTAGAACTGGGCATGGTAATGACCCGAATCGGTAGTGGAGGCGTTTGGGGGGTCTTGAGTAATAATTCCCCTCCGGATGCGATCCGCTCGACCTTTTGCGTTTTCGTCAACAAAACCTTCTTCATCGTTCGAATGCACTTTTATACTGCTCGGCTAATCTAGAATGCGTTCCAATGAATTGCCGCTGATTGTCAAGAATTTCGGGGGAAGTCTTAGTTTATGTTGATGTCAAAAAAAAAAATAAGTTGGTTTTTCCCCAAACACGCAGCGTGGAATGGCACACGGTGTTGCAAGTTGTCAGTTGTTAATCTTTTGCAACACTGTTTTTAGAGACGGTGGCGTGAAACGTATTCATCGGAAAGCTTTCTTCTCCATTAGAATAAAAATTTTATGGATTAAAATTAAATTTTAAATAGTATAAATTATCTATATAAAATAATTATAGTATTTTTTAATAACCAAAATAATAAACACAATTTTGAAAGGGTTAAGTACTTTGTTTATCGATAACACAATTCTCGTGGAGAATGGCAAGAATTTTTCGGAAAAAAGATACGCACGGATTAAGGCACCGGAGTTTCAGTTGTAATTAGATAATTTGGAGGAAACGGGGGAGCCACTAATAACGGCGCCTGCATTGGATGACTTCCTGTCTGTTGGAAAAACAAAAAAATCGCCATATCCGGATTGATGGACTCGCGTAATCGAGGCTTTTCGTCGGGTGGTGGAAGTGACTGTGGGGGAAGGGGCAACTACCAGCGGTCCCGGTCGCGCTACAGCAGATCCCGGTCCCGTTCACGGTAAATCTTTTATACTACATAAGTAAGAAATGGTTTGGCTTGAATCCTAATATGTATGTATTCACAGAGAAAGAAATCGCGGATATGCCGGATCCAGGCACCGCAATTCCCGGTCACGGAGTCGGGATCGATCCCCGAATTTCCGGCACGACCAACGTGGTGGTAGAGGTGGCGGTGGGGACCCTGATTTGTATCAGAACTTGATCCATGATGATTATCGGGATGACCAGCGCAACTTCAACTCCCGAAACAACTTTGAACATCGGCCATTCCGGCGCGAAGAGAACTTTGAGCATCGAAACAGGGACAGGGATAGGGGTCAAAGCAACTTTGACAACGAACATCGTTGGCGAGATATGGACTCTCGCGAAAGGAGTCCTATGGAGAGGTTCCCAGATAGAGAGCAAGGCAGGCCCTGGAACCGGAATTATGAACATGATGATAGAGGAAGAAGCAACGAAAGGAACATGTAAGCAGCCCCTACTACTACCGAGAGCGTACCAACAATAAGCTGATTTAAAATATAAATAATTTTTTAGTCGTTCCCGAGATAATCGGTCCCACAATGGTGGCGGTAACAATGGGCGAATGGGCAGCCGCGACCGGGAACGAGACCGGGAGCGGGAACGGGAGTGGGACAGAGATCGCGACAGGAGAGGCTCGTCGGAAGAGGACAGTGATGAGGGACAGATGCGGCGGAATCAAAGTAGACATGTGACGGAAGCGCTCAATATAATTATTATCTTTGGACTCTCGAAACAAATAACAAAGGCAGATGTAAGATTCTTGCAAGCATAGTCTAACCATCATATTTAATAATGTGCTACGATCGTGTTATAGATCATGAGTGAACTGATTAAGGTCAACATGGAGCCAGCCTGCATTCGGATCATCCGGAAACATGGCGCAGGTGGGTTATGAAATCTTTGATAATGCCCTTACAGCCCAGGCGTGAGCTAGGCGGAACAAGTGTGTGTGTACGATAATCAGTACAACTTTTAATGGAAAACAAGTATACCAAACGAATATTACCCGGCCACAAAAAGAATCGAAAAGAATACTCGTACAATTTCCCACAACAATGTTACAAACCTATCGAAACATTCAACATTTTTTGACGAAAACATTTTGTATCTGCTTCTATCCGAAAATTTAGATTCATCACGCGGTATAGCGTTTGTCGAGTTTAACACCGTTGAGGAGGCAAAGCAATGGATGGATATAACTCAGGTATCAGCGCAATCAACTTTTGATCCTTTGAACATCAACAGCTAAGGAACTTCCCATGGCTGTTATTAGGAAATTGTGGATTTCTCAGTATGGTTACTAAGCTTTAGTAGCTACTTCACAATCAGAGAACTCATCGAAATCTTAAGAACTGTACTGAAATCTATTATTTTCTAATAAATGCCAAGGAAAGTGACATGGAGAAGAGCATCTACAGCAAGACCATCCGCGTTACGAAAGCACAGAAGCAATCCGGTGACTGTGTAGAGTGTGAAAAATATCCTAACATTTTTCGATGCCATACTGATCTTGAAACCTTTTTTCTCTTTTCCATGTCTGCTGCCACAGGGCGTTATTTCGTTGGGAGATCAAAGACTCACTATGCAGTATAGCCATAAGCGCATTCAGGATTGGAACTGCAACAAGGTAAAAATTAAAAAATATAATTATTTTCGTCTTAATTTAAACGATTTCTTTCTTTTTGTAGTGTGGTGTTTGTAACTTCAAGTTTCGGTTCTATTGTTTTGTGTGTAAGACATCTCGAGAAGAGGGAGAGTCTGTGTTTTCCGGAGGCAGCGAGGGCATTGATGAAGTCAGCAACATTCTTACCAAAAGTAAGCTGGAAAATCTCTTTCTTTTAAATTAGTTATACTAGCTTAAACTTATTATTTTAATTTAGAAATTATGCTGCGAAACTTGGACGCTTTGGCGAATGAAGAGAGCGTACTGACTGCGCTCCAGGAGCATATTCCGGACCTGGCTAAGACTGTCAGCAAGGTGTTGATTAGTCGGGATACTCTCACTCAGGCATCGAGAGGCATTTGCTACCTCAATTTTGATACACTCGTTGACTCCATGAATACCTACAATGCATTGACGGCTCTGCAACCGCCACTAGTATTGGATGACAGAAATGGTAGCTTATATTTTTGAAACTATAGTTCTTTCACTAATTCGCATATTAGTTGCCATTACATATTGCATTGACTCGGAGGATCGTCCCAAGTTGCCGAAGGATACAACTACGGCCGGTGACAGAGACAATCCCAGTGGGGCTCCCGAACCAATGTCACCTTCCGGAATCAGTGAGAACTACACTTTGGCCGACGTACCTCGTTTGGCTGAGTACAGTGCCTCACTGTATGCCTCGAATCCTGCAGAGCACGCTCATTATGTTCAGTACTATACAGATTATTACACAACAGAGATTAAAAAGAAGAAGGGAGACACTCAAGTCACTGAAGCAAACTCTGGTGCTGCTGTGGCCCTTTCGGCTATCCAACGCAAACAAAAGAAGATGAGCAGTATTGAGACTACGATTACAGCCGCTGCAGCAGCAGCCGCCCAAGCAGCTGCTGAGGTAAAGGCAGCCTTTGCTGCCAAGAATGTAACCGCTCCAAGGGGCAACGATGGAAAGATCTATCGTAAGTATTTCTAAAAAGAAAATTACGTAAGCTAACGTGTATCTTTTTCATTCCAGCTGCCCCTGATGTGTCCAAGTATCAGTATGATGAATCTTCTGGCTACTATTATGACCCTTCCACGGGTCTTTACTACGACGCTCACTCGCAGTATTATTACAACAACGAAACAGGAGCCTATCTCTACTGGGATCAACGCAGAAGCACTTATGTCTTGGCCACGCCAGCCTCCACGCAGGCTGCTCTGCAAGAAGTCATATCTGAGGCGGAACAGAAAGAGGAAGAAGCCAAAAAGGCTAAGGAAAAAGAGAAGGAAAAAGAGGGAGGCAAGCCCGACAAGGTCAAGGTGGCCAAGAAGATAGTGAAGGACATGGAGAAGTGGGCCAAGCAGCTCAACCAAAAGAAAGACTACACGGCTGTGGCCACTCCGCAACCCATACTGTCAGGAAATGAAGGTCCTAGCACATCACGGCCCACCCAAGGTGCCTATGCTGATGTGGGCTTTTCAATCCTTGAGAAAAAAGAACGCGCCAAGCTTACGGACTACATAGCGCCAACAGGTCCTCCCGGAATAAATAAATTGGTCAATGCCTACGGTGGAGCATCGGACTCAGAAGAGGAAAGTGCGCCCAACTACCAGAACGCCTCAAATTCGGTAGGAGCTGGAGGAGGAGCCGCCAGCGAATTGGACTACGTGGATTTCCAGAAGCTCACCTGTTTGCTCTGCAAGCGGGCCTTCCAATCACTTGACATACTGCAGAAGCATTTAAAGATGTCCAACCTGCACAAAGAGAATCTGGCCAAGCTCAACCAAAACTCCGCAGGAGCTTCAAGCGGAGATGGAGGACTATCGTGAGTTGTAGAAGATTCTGCTAATTCTTAGATCTCACTAATTTGTTTCTTATTAGCTATCGAGATCGTGCCAAGGAGCGTAGGCTAAAGTATGGGGAAAGCGATCCTCCTCCTCCGAATCGCAGCCGGGAACGCTTTGAACAGGAGATTAAGACCTTGCAGTCTAGGCAAAAGGACAGCGGTGCGGCTCCAGCCATGCCTATTAGCTCCAGCAACGTGGGCAGCCGACTGCTTCAGAAGATGGGCTGGTCAGAAGGACAGGGATTGGGCAGGAAAAACCAAGGACGTACCCAAATCATAGAGGTTAGTATTTAATACTTAAATGTACCTTTTTTATTTAACTATATCGCTGTCATTGTAGGCTGAAGGCCGTACCAACAACATTGGCCTAGGAAACCAGTCAGGAAAAATGGTGCCTGGTAATGACTACAAGTCCTACATCAAGAAGATGATGAAGCAACGTTATGAAAACGCCTAAAGCCTATAGGCTGTTCTCCATTTATATATTTTAATATAATAATGTAATAGGTTTTAATGTACTAGGTTATAGTTTGAGTTATGATTAGTAAAATTCATACTCTCATTTTGTGTACAAATTATATAAATCGCAGTTCTATTGTTGGGGTATACTTTATTAGGGGGATTTATATTAAAAGTTACATTTTATTGTAAAAGTATTTCCGGTGATTTCCCCAAAACAGGCACTGCCTGACACTTTCCAACACTGTAATTTAAACGTTTATCGATACCTGTTTCCCAGTGAATGACAAAGGAGGCCGAATATATTTTTTGCTGCTACCTTCGGACGGAAAGTTTATTTTAGGTTCTTGACTGTCATCTATTCGAGCTGGGATTTTATATTGGAAGCGTTGAACAAGTAAGATGTCTAGCCCATCAGGCTCTAGTCGAAGGGAAAATAAATGGGCCAGCGGGTCCAATCATTATGTGAAACATTCAGATAATTACCATCGATTTGCATTAGATAGTCGCAGAATGGATTCTCGATTCGGTCGAGGGGGAAATGGGAATGATTCCAGATACCGAGGATACAGTCGCTCTCGATCCCGATCTCGGTAAGTGGCTGTCTGGCCATTAGTTTTATTCACTTCCGGAGTGTATCGATTTTTAGGGAAAGGAGCCGGGAGCGTGGTGCTTACAGGCGACGAGCTTCCAGGTCCCGAAGCCGAGAGAGGTATTCCCATCACAGGCATGGACATAGTCCGGACCGCGATCTCTACCGGGATCTCATCGACGACGACTACAAAGATGAAGAGCGTCCGACATCCCGGAAAACCTTCGAGCGCCAGAATTATAACGAGGACTCCCAGGATCACCGAGATCATGATCAGCAAAAGAGGCGTGACACGTCATGGAGTCATGATGGAGATTCTAGGAACCGGAACAACGACGATTACGAAAAAGATTCTGAACGCGGAAGGTGAGAAAGGGGCTGGATACGGTTAAATTTATTCAGGGAGTTTAGGTGTGTCTGAAATCTATATAGAATGAAAAAAATATATAGCCAGAAGTTCTGGTCTTATAGTCTCATAGGAGGTATTACCTAAATTAGTTTTTAATTTTCTACAATTTTCTTTCTAGTTACAGAGGTCGCAGTGGCAGCAACGGCAACCGAGCTCAGGGGAAGGAGCGTGAATCTCACTATTCTTCGGATGACAGTGAAGGCACTGATGAGGTACCAGGCCGGATGTGGCCGCACAATGGGCAAAGCACCGAAGCTCTTAACAATATAATCATTTTCGGTCTGAATAAACACATCACGGAAGCAGATGTAAGACTTAAAATATTGTAAAACTTAAAACTTAATGATTTGTTCCAAAAGATTATGGCCGAGCTTGTCAAAGTTAACCTACAACCGGCTTCGATACGTGTCATGAGGAAGAAACCAACAGGTGGGTTACAAAACCGTGAATTTTAAGCAATATATGCTTTAATGAAAGTACAGCGTGAGTATTGTGTGCCCAGAAAAATGCTCGGAAAGGATTTTTAAAGATTAACATAAAATACTTGGCTTATACGACATCAGCACCAAATTCCACAAAAAAAGAAATATTTAGAAAATATTTAGACAAAAATACTATTCCCCAAAACGTTACAATGCTATTGAAACAACCAACATTTTTTGACAAAAACATTTTCGTATCTGCTTCTATCTAAAATTTAGGTGCCTCACGCTGTTTTGCATTTGTCGAGTTTAAAACCGTTGAGGAAGCGAAACAATGGATGGATATAACTCAGGTAGCCCAACAATCTTCAAGAAAAAAGGATTCATATCTTGACTTGGCTTCGCGTCTGTTACGAAATTTCGAGGGCTTTAAGTTCAGTTCTTTTCTGGTTCTTGATATTTAATTTCTAACATCACGCCTTTAGCTAATAGCTGCTCTTTCAATAGTCCAAGGCGAGAACTGAACTTAATGTTATTCTTGACCACATACAGAGGAGATCCTTCGAATCAACTGCATCAACAACGTCTGCGTTTTTCCAAAACACAGAAGCAAACTGTGGTGACTGTGTAGTTTGTGGAACTTTTGATAGTTTTTTTTCCTACGAATATGACCTTTAATTCATGTTGTTTCCCTTCTCTTCCATCTCTCCCGGCCAGGGTGTGCTCCAGTTGGGCGACAATCGCGTAGCCATGCAGTACAGCCACAATCGAACCTCGGATTGGACTTGCATAAAGGTTTGTCATTTATAATTAATATAATTTGTTTTATAATTTTAGTTATTTGTAGTGTGGTGCTAGCAACTTTAAGAGACGTTTCCAGTGCTATATGTGCAGCGCCGCACGGTCTGAGAGCGAGAATTCTTTCTCCGCAGCAAGCGAGGGCATCGACGAAGTCAGCCGCATCCTCACAAAAAGTATATCCACCAAGAGCAATCTCTTTCCATGCCGTTTCCCCCAGCTAATCAGCTAATAACCCACTAATCTGCCACGCTTTCCAATGCAGAGATTATGCTCCGCAACCTGGACGCGCTAACAAATGAGGAGGGCGTGCTAACTGCCCTCCAAAAGCATTTGCCCAAACTGGCCAAAACAGTCAGCAAGTTGGTGATCAGTAGGGACACCTTGACCCAGGCATCTAGGGGTATCTGCTATTTGCACTTTGACACCCTCGTAGACTCGATGGAAGTGTTTAATGGGCTGACGACGTTGGACCCGCCTCTGAAACTGGATGATAGAGAGGGTATGTGTGGCTGAGTGTATTCCCTGTACAAGTTCTTTAATTTATTTTCTCACAGTTATCATAACGTATTGTATTGACATCGAAGACCGTAAAGTAATTCCTACTGACCTGAATTCTAATGCCTACAAGTCCTTTGGCCACATTGCAGCAGTGGCACCTTCTGGAGTCACAGGCAACTACACCATGGAAGATGTTCCACGGCTAGCAGAGTATAGTGCTTCTCTTTATGCCACTAATCCAGCTGAGCACACCTACTTTTTTCAATACTATTCTGATTATTATACCGCTGAAATCCGAAAACACAGTAATCCAGTTGATCCCAACTTGACAGAGGCCAACTCTGGAGCAGCTGTGGCTCTCTCCGCAATGCAGCGCAACCGGAAGAGGAACTTTGAGCCAGTGACCTCGGCTCCAGCTTTGCCGAAGGCCGAAGTGATCGTTGCCCCCAGGGGAAACGATGGAAAAGTGTACCGTGAGTTATTTTACGCTAAAACTTGGAAGAATTTCGTCAATGCAAGATTCTCCTTGCAGCTACTCCCGATGTGTCCAAGTACCAGTTTGACGAGACTTCTGGTTATTATTACGACGCCACTACTGGCCTTTACTACGACGCCCACTCGCAGTATTACTACAATAATGAGACGGGCGCCTATCTCTACTGGGACCAAAAGAGGCGAACCTACGTTCTGGCTACGCCAGCCTCCACGCAGGCAGCTCTGCAAGAGGTTATCGCGGAGGCGGAGGCTAAAGAGGAGGAGGCCAGGAAGGCCAAAGAGAAGGAGAAGGAAAAGGAGGGTGGCAAACAAGACAAAGTTAAGGTAGCCAAGAAGATCGTGAAGGACATGGAGAAGTGGGCCAAGCAGCTCAATCAGAAAAAAGACTATACGCCGGTGGTCGCGCCGCAACCCGTACTGGAAGGAAGCGAATGTCCCAGCACTTCTCGATCTACACCAGGGGTGTATGCTGATGTGGGATTTTCGATACTTGAGAAAAAGGAACGAGCGAAGGGCGCCGAAGGTGCAGCACAACCTGTTACTCCTGTAATCACTAAGCTGGTGAATGCCTATGGGGGAGCTTCGGATTCGGAGGAGGACAATACAGGAGCTAATCAGAGCTCACAAACATTGGCTGGAACAGGGGGACGTGGTTTTGAAGAGACAGACTACGTCGATTTTCAAAAACTTACCTGTCTGCTTTGCAAGCGTGCCTTTCAATCACAGGATATACTCCAGAAACATTTAAAAATGTCAAATCTTCATAAGGAGAATCTAGCGAAGCTGCAACCAAATCAAGGAGGAGCTAACAACGATGAGGGCTTCTCGTAAGCTTGAATATCCAGCTGGAAGTGATAATATATTTCATAATTTTTATGATACTTTTCAGCTACCGTGACCGGGCCAAGGAACGGAGATTGAAGTATGGAGAGAGTGATCCTCCGCCTCCGAACCATAGCCGAGAGCGCTTCGAGCAGCAGATAAAGACCCTCCAGTCCTCCTCCAGTGTGGCTGCCACTGCATCCTTGCCCATCAGCTCGAGCAACGTGGGTAGTCGTCTGATGCAGAAAATGGGCTGGTCAGAGGGTCAGGGACTGGGTAGAAAGAATCAGGGTCGTACTCAAATAGTTGAGGTACTGTATTAGAATCCGTAACCATAGTATCTCAAGTTAACTTTAAATATTTCCAGGCTGAGGGACGAAGCAACAATGTGGGCCTGGGAAACAAGTCGGGTAAACTGACTCCTGGCGATGACTACAAATCCTACATCAAGAAGATGATGAGGCAGCGCTATGATAATGCTTGAGCCTTTCAATCTAGTGGCTTATTAATAATTTTTCTTAGATATATGTAGAATTATTTAGGCAGTGGTTACCTCACCTACCTTTAGTTTTTTTTTTAGAATGTGTTTTGAAGTTAAAATGTAAATATTAAATAAAAAATGTCACAAAATAGGGGTAATGAAGTGCTGTATAATAAGTCGGTTTAGTTTTTATTTTAATTAAAAACCGAAAAGTAAACTATAATCTTGGGAATTAAATTTTAAAAATTGGCGGTATCAATAGTATTCTTTAGCATGTTGTGACTATTACGATCTGGTCACATTGCTTGCGATTAAAAAACGTGCACCGGCTTTTTGCGTAAACATTTGTAATCTATTTATTTATTTGAAAGTATACAGCTATTCATGAGTCCCACGAAAATACCCCCTCTGACCTACAAGGTCGTGGCAGAGTGCTCCGTCTGCAAAGCCAGGGCAGGACTGATGACCTTAAGGTATGTGTTTCAAGAAAAAATCGAACTATTGACTCATTAAACCCCCTTCCCACAGGCACAGTGAGGTAAACACTCCAGTATTCATGCCCGTGGGCACTCAGGGAACTCTGAAGGGAATCCTGCCGGATCAGTTGATCGAACTGAACTGCCAAATCCTGCTGGGCAACACGTATCACTTGGGTTTGCGTCCTGGCATTGAGACGCTGAAAAAAGCCGGAGGTCTACACAAGTTCATGGGATGGCCCAGAGCCATCCTGACGGATTCCGGCGGCTTCCAGATGGTCTCCCTGTTGCAGCTGGCCGAGATCGATGAGAACGGCGTCAATTTCCGATCACCATTCGACAATAGCCAGTGTATGCTGACGCCGGAGCACTCGATACAGATCCAAAATGCCATTGGTGCGGACATCATGATGCAGTTGGATGACGTGGTCAAAACCACTACAACGGGTCCCCGAGTAGAGGAGGCTATGGAGCGAACCATTCGCTGGGTGGATCGCTGCATCGAGGCCCATGCTCGCGATGATGATCAATCGCTGTTTCCGATTGTTCAGGGAGGATTGGATGTGCCTTTGCGAAATCGTTGCGTATCCGCACTGATGGAGCGACAGGTCCGTGGCTTCGCGGTGGGAGGCTTAAGTGGCGGTGAGAGCAAACATGACTTTTGGCGGATGGTGGATGTGTGCACGGATCATTTGCCCAAGGAGAAGCCTCGCTATCTGATGGGGGTAGGATTTGCGGCGGACTTGGTGGTTTGTGTGGCGCTCGGAATCGATATGTTCGATTGTGTGTTTCCCACGCGAACGGCTCGCTTCGGTTGCGCCTTGGTGGATAGTGGCCAGGTGAACCTGAAGCAACCCAAATACAAAATGGACATGGAGCCGATTGACAAAGACTGTGAGTGCACCACCTGCAAGCGGTACACACGCTCCTATCTGCATCACATTGCCACAAATGAGAGTGTGTCCTGCTCTCTGCTAAGTATCCACAATGTGGCCTACCAGCTCCGATTGATGCGGAGTATGCGGGAGGCCATTCAGCGGGATGAGTTCCCACAATTTGTGCGAGACTTTATGGCGAGGCACTTTAAATCGGAACCCATTCCCGCCTGGATAAGGGAGGCCTTATTGGCAGTAAAAATTGAACTGCCAGCAGATCCTGTCCAGGACAAACCGGAGGAAGAAGAAAAATCAAGACCAGAAAAGAAGCCAGAGAAGGAGGTTAGTTAGAAGAGGCTTACCTAACTTGGCATTGGTATTTAACAAATTTTTAAAAATTGGAAACATAGACATTCAAAGATTTATAAAGAGCACCTTAAATATAGTTAAGAAAGTTTAATTTAAGAAAAAAATGACAAAAATTAATAAGAAACCATCACCTTAACGAAATAAAAATTGTAAATATTTTTAAATATTACTTATAATGCTGTAACCCCTAGGTTGCCTTATATACCTCGCACCCAGAGGGTACACAAAATACTGGTTTGTGATTCTGTTATGCCCACGTTTGTGTTCCCCCGCGGAAAGCTCTCGTTTTTTTACCTATGGGAAAAAGCTATACGGCCGGTATGACGCATACGCGCAAGGTAGCGATCGTGGATTTTGCGTGGAGCAACCGACCCAGCCAGTCAGTTTTTGATTTGTACTTCATTTTCGTAAATTTTCTCGCTTCTTTCTCGATTGCGCGAGTAGTTGGGGCACCCATGTGGCGGCGATCTCGGAGTACAAAAAAAAATAAAATAAAAACAAAAGCGTTCTTCAAGATCCCTCTCACTTTTTATTCTCGGATCTCTCGGAACGCTCTTTTTTCAAATCGAAATTTTTCGGGGGAGCCTCTCGGAAGAGATCGTCGGAGGAGAGTGAGCGAGTGGGGCAAGTGGGGCAACTGGTGTACCCAGTGCTCGTAGAGCCAGCGGTGCCCAGTCGGGTGGTGCGAATTCAGTGAGGTGGTGCGAATTTAGTGAGTTCCCGAGTGTCGCTGATTTCTGTCGGTGTTGTGGATATATCGCCGTCATCGGTTGTCGGTTTTAATTTTTTGTTGCTTGTTGTCTAACGGTATTGCTGCACCGCATCTGGCAGCTAATTGACAGCAAGGAGTCCGCGCTAATAATACACATTTTCAATTAATTAATTAAAGAGAACGCAAAACCCTCAATCAGAGTATCGGAAATCCATATTGAGTATACGCCCCCGATCCGCCAGTTAATTGTAAGGAGTTCCTCGATTTATTGGCTTATTAATTACGGACTTGTAGTGCTTTTAAGTGTGTGAGTGTGTGTGGGGTTGCTGGAGTGTGTGTGTTAGTCTCATATCGTTGCCAAATGTGGTCAAAGCCAAATAACAAAAAAAAATATATATATATATAATATATATATACCCATACACATAGGCCATAAACAATTGTGCGTTTTTAAGTGCTTTTTATGGAAGTTTTGAAGTTTGTCGCCTTTGTCTGCCCTCAGGATCGCATTGGAATACCACTTGACCCTTATATAAAGTATACGCCAAGTATATCAGCAAAGTCCAAAAGCGACTTTCCGCTTTTTCGTTCACGGTTTTTCACATTCGCCTGCCTCGCTTGGCTCTTTATTATTTATATTTTTGTATTTGCCATCGTTTTTGGCTTTGGCCTGTGTGTTTTTGAAATTTCATGGTTTCATTTCTTTAAATAAGTTTTATTTTTAGCACTTTTAGTTATTTTTGTGTATATGTTTTTTTTTCATTCTCCCCAGTTTTGCTGTTGCCCAGCGTTTTGGCCGATTATTTTTCGAAAATTTTCATGCCGAATCTTTGGAACAATCATGGGCTCCACTTTGTGTACACACATTGTGTGAGAAAAGTGTGAAAAGATTTGTGTTTAATTTTCGGTTAAGAGAAAAGGTGCATAAATGCTGGACCTGTATGGGGAATGCTTCACTGCAGCCAGGAGATCTTCTGGGGTTTTTCCATACTTTCCTCTTCCGATTAATTAAAATCACAAATTGTTAACCATTAACTCATCAGGGCGTGAGACTAATCGAAAAAAAAATCACTAAAGAAGCTGTCTGTTTCTTTTTTATTTCTTGTGGTCATGTCTGCTTTTTATGGCCATTTTTTCTGGCGATCTTTTTCGTGAATTGCCTCATTTTTCAAACACTCAAATTTTGCTGGCCACAATTCATAAATAAAAAGTAAACACCCAAGGCAGCCGATTATGATTGAAGGCATATAGCAAAATAGACAAAAATAATGTTTTCAAAGTTTGATTTTTGGCCTCCAAATGCAAAGTCTCTGACAAATGGCCAATACCAAAAAGGGGTGAACAAGAAAGCCAAATGGCAACAAATTACCACCAAATAATGGCCAACAAAAAATGTTCGAAAATAAAAGAAAACTTTAATAATTGTTGCTAATCATAATCGCACTGGTAACATGACTGTTTCTTACCGTTAGAAGACTTTGGTCTGCTGGCCAGAAGACTCTTCCACCAGCGTATCTTCTGGGTTTCTATTTATTTCTTTATTTGTATTTATAAATTATGACACATTCGAGAGCCGCAGAGAGGCGCTCCTCTCCCGATTCTCAATTCTTCTCGGGGGAGTGGAACTAACTCTTCAATGCGAACAGCTGCTCGGTGGGCGGAAGACGAGGGGGCATGGCCAACCACAGCAAACACATGAAAAAATCGTCATTTGGCAGAAGAGAGCGAGAGCCGAGGCAATTAAGCAAAGTAATTATGGGGAAAAAAGAAAACACAAGGAAATACACTTTCGCGCCTTTGTTTTTACATTTGATTAATTTCATTTTTCACTGTCCGTGATCCGTGAGGCTAAAAACAAAACCGTTTTAATTATATAAATTAATGAATAATTTTGATGCGACCGGAAGCCAAAGCGACTCGACCAATTAAGAATGGGGCACTCGAATTTCGGATTTCTGAACCCGTTTAAATATTTTTAACCATACTCCCGGAGGCATCTGCCTAAATGCTCTTTATTTGCATTTATCCTTTTAATTAAATTTCATTTTCGACAACATTTTAATCAATCTTCCAAACAAAATAAACAACAATTTCCGCACAAAATCAAACCATCAACGGAAACTAACTAAAATTTATTCTAAACCCTCTGACTGAAACAAGTTTTTTTCATTTTCATCGTCGTATGCAAATTTTGTTGAGACTAAAATTCAAATTCAAAAATCTTCGCATCACTATGCCTGTTTTAATAGTTATTCTATGAAAATAGTTGTTTGTGTTTTGCATTTGTTATTGTTTTTGTTTCGGAAATGAAATATTTGCACACATATATTCAGTCTTTGAAATCAATGCTCTTAACAAATTGGAAATAAAATTCCAGAGTAAGCGAAGGGGGTCATCTGCAAAAAAAAAGGTATTACCCAATCCCATGCAAATCATTAATGATTCATTTGTGAAACGTAATTTCTCCAAAATCCAAATTGCTGGGGCTATTGTGTGGGAGTTTTTACTGTACTGTGCCGCAAAGAAGCTTAGTCATTGGACCTATTTTTGCAACAGATTTTCGGCTTAGAAACACCTACCCTACCATATCTTCCACAATCTCTTTTTTTTGGTCATCTAATGTTGATTTGCCTAAACGATCATGGTTCGAATTTTTCGATTCTTGTTGTACTCGTTTTTCTCCATATTTATTTATTTTGTTTGCCATTTTTCGGCAGCTTTTTGTCAAGTGTGGGTGAATAAACTTCATGGTGCTTGATCAGTTTTTTGGCTCATTTCGAATAGGAACCATAAAAACCCAAGCGATTGGGTTGACAATGAATGACTTGTTGGCTGTTGACTTTGAAAAAGAGAAACAAAATAAACAATTCACGGGGTTTGCGGTTCGAATCTTTGAGAGCGAGAGTGAATGGTTGGACTTTTGTCGATAAATACATAGTTGAAGTTGAACGAGAGTCAGTCAACCTTGAAAAAGCCAATGAATAGAGTTAAAAATGAGTCAAATAAAATTATCAAAAAAAAGAGGTAGAAATTAGTATTTTTAACAAAAAACCATTATCCATTGACACAGATACTGTCTGTCGTGTTAGTAACCGATTTAATCAGCAATTGCCAGCCTCCAGACACTTGACTTTGATCTCTTAGCTATAAATAACCCATTCGAATAGCCCCAACATAAATCATCTTGGTATTTGTTTATTATTAAATGTGTTTCTTTTTATTTCAAATGAAAATTGTATCTCTACGCAAGCATAAATGGGAATTAAAGCTGCCCAGCCGAGGCATTAATAAATCAAGTTCAATTCAATTAGTCCAATCCGGGGACGACACAAACAATTTCATTCCCCCAACCCCAGAACCCCAGAGCCCGAGAACCCCAGTTGGCCCCCCATAACCTACGACAATTTATAATGTTTCGCAGAAATAGAAAGAAATTGAAATGCAAATTTTGGAATAAGTACACAAGCGATATGACAATGAAAACATTGAAAAAACAATCCACTAATAATGCACAATATGCGAGTTTCCAATAAATTGTTAAACAAATGTTATTCTGTAATCAATAAATGAGCTTGCCCGCCGGTGTCTGGTAAATTATTTATGCGGAAGTCCAACCAACCCAAACGTCCAAAACGCCCGCCCATTTATTCGAAAACAACAGGAAAACATGCTGTAACTGTCAATTGGGCGGTGTCATAAAAAATCCTCTCTATATGGTCGCACATTGAAGGCAATAATTTCGATTTCAGCATGAATTTATTTTCCACCTTCCTTAAGCCCGTAATTTTGCACGATAAAATGCAATATATTGTCAATAATTCAATAAAGAACCATAAAAAGAATTATGAGAGCGCGTGCGAAAATCTCGGCAACAAAAATATTCAATTTAATCGGTGGAATGTAGAAATCGTATAAAAAACATAACATAATCGCCTTGCGTAACACACATATATCATATTTTATTTATCTGTGTGTTTCAATGGAAATAATTATTTGTTTTTCTGGCGCTGAGAAAAACTTTCTTCGTGCGAGAGAAAATGTTCAAAAAAAAATTCGCAAAATACCGAATAACCTTGCTTCCACTCCCCCTTGAAAATAAAAATGAAAAAAAAAAGAAAACTTTGTCGACTCGCTCAATGTGGCACAGATTTGGCACGAAATCGATGAACCGATCCGGAATAGATATCACGATCCGCGAATTATATGCAAACTGCAGCTGACTAATGTCTGGAATGGCGCTGAACGGCGACCGCTGATCGCATCAATCGTCTCCTGTCAATACTCCCCCTCTGTAGACCCGCCCCTCTTCGCAACTATCCCCAAATCGCAATTCAAGGCAGACATTTTGCGGCAATTTGGCGTCAAATCATTTTTTTTTCTATTTTGTCAAAGCAACAAGTTTTTATACGTATTCCCAGCTATATGTTTGAAATAATATTCCAAGATGAAATCAGTTAATTCCAAGGCTGGAAACTGTTTTGAGTATGGATTGCCGGCTCGAGTGTTGACATCTTGAATGCTAATGATATTTCGGGATGTGATCTTGAACTTGATCCGTGACAGACCTTCAGTGCAATTAGGGGTCTCAGCCATAATCATGTTTTTATGGCTTATGGCATGTTTGGATGATATTCTAAAACAATGTGTGAAAAATAAATATTCAATTGATAAAGCAAACTTTCTACGTACTCGTAATGAGTATATTTGATCAATGCGGTCCGTTTATTGTGGCTAGAACATCGAATAATGTTCCCAAAGCCCCGACTTGATTAACTTTTCACGATGAAAGGTCTGGGTCTATCATTTGCGGCCTGCAACCGCACTCCTAGTCGAACCAGGAACCGTTTTAGGTTACATCTCTCCCAACGCCTCTTGATAGACATGTCAACTAATCAAGTTCTAATCGACTTGTCGCCATCCCAATGGGGCTGGGGGTAGCCCAACCCCCAGTGATCCCGAACCCGAGGGGGTTGTCACAGAAATATTCATAAATGTCATCGTCAATTCTAATTCATGTGGCTCATGTTAAACTCAATTGGGCACCCCGATCTTCAGATCTCACAGAAATGTTAAGGTCAATGCAAATTGGCTCGAGAACAATTTTCATTTTTAAATATATATACTATATACGTATACGTCTTAGATATTTATGGGACTTCTCTTGTTCATTGATGTTTGCTGGGGTATATGAAAAAATTGAATAAAAACATAGGGAATTAATTGATCTTGTACGAGTATGTGCGAGGTTTTAAAGTCTGGCGAATACTTAATTTGAAAGTGTCCATCAATGAGATTGGACGGGCTAGAATGGCTAGAAAGGGTGAGAAGTGCGCATAGAAATTTCCAATGTTCCGGAAAGACCAAAAAAAATATCTCTAGCGAGGCAAAGTGCTAAATTTAGTGAAAGGCGTGGGCAGTTCAGCATTGAACATGACCAGGGTCTGTGATGCGTCGTATGGTCCCAACCCGAATGGAACTTTCTACTATATACATATATACGCACTGGCAAAACAGCTAAATAAATACATATATAAATTCTTATTTGATTTTTGCAGATCTTTGCTGATAATCCAGCAAGCAAATGAATGAGGCAGAAGGACAAGATGCATGTGCCATTTTAGAGGAAATCGGGAACATACTTTAGGAGCAGTA